>NC_040917.2:20180264-20497764 GCF_004126475.2 Phyllostomus discolor | reverse complement strand
TCTTGTATGAATACCTCATTTTGGCAGCACGATCAAAGCACGCCTCGTGTTTTCTTCCTCCTGCTGTTACAGCTTCGAGTGGGAGCTCCTGACCGAGGCGGTTATTTGTGATTTCCGGAATATGTGGACCCAGTCCCACTGCCATTGTGCCTACGGCTGTGCGTGGCCATGGACTACTCCTAGCACTGCTTAAACACAATTTTCATGTGATTGCAGAAGAGAAGAAAGGCATAAGCCCTGTGTTTCTAACTTCCTGACTTCTGGACTTTGTCAAAGGCCCCAACAAGCATCTTACAGAGAGACTGACAGATACACACACACTCACACACACTTCTTTGAGCTCTGGTGCTCACATTTGTTAATGAATCACCACAAACTCATAAGCATTGCTTGTGACTGTTGACCTTTTGAGGTTCATCGAATGCTGATCATTTTGACCTTATTTTTGAAGTGTAGGCTCATCCTTACAAGCAGGCAAATACTCGGAATTATGAAACTTTCATTTGTTAGGGTGCATTCACTTTCTCAATTATGGAAATAAATGTGAAAAAGACAGAGTGTTAATATTTAATAACTACAAGGTCACATCATGTTTTATTTTCCTCTGAGACAGGCTACGGGGTTCTTGAGATCTATAACTCTTGCTCACTTTTTCTTCTTTTTTTTCTTTGTAGTCTAATGGCTACATACAAAAAAATAATGTTCAAGAACTTTGACTGCAAAAATATCAATTCATCATTTTAATATTTCACAACAATGCAAATAGTATTACTATATCTATGCATAAAGTCCAAATTATTGCATGAGATGATTTTAAAGGGCTCCAAATAAAATGGGACTCAAATAGGTGAAGAATTAGGGCAATTCCAGAAAATTATATTATTATCCTCACATATCTGGTTAATTCAAAATAGATATATTTTTTAAAATTTCCTTAAGTCTCTGGATAAACACTCCAGGTTTTGCTCCACATTCAATTTGGTGATTGTACTGTTTTGCACTGACTCAGTCTTTTAATTTTTTTTAAACTTTTGATTATCTACTTTGCCTAAAAAGATGTTAAGAAAGAGGCATCCTAGGAGATTGGCCTGCATTCCCCTGGAACCTCCTGTGACACACACACACACACACACACAAATATTCAAACAAATGCAAGTATCAAAGGTGCAATTAAAGCACCTAAACATTTTAATAAAATTTTCAGCCTTGATGAAACTTTTACCAAGTACCAGATACCCTTGTATAAATTATCATTTCATTTAACTTTTCACAGCAATCCTTCCCAAGCAGACATCATTTTCCTTCTGTCACAGCTGAGACATCTGAAGTTTAGTAGAATGTGTTTCCCAAGGAGGCATGGGGAATAGCAGCAGATAGTAATGGGGTTGATTTCCCGTGTAGTGTTTCCTTGTCCAAAACACCTATTGTAACTAAAATCTAGATGTCTTAAATACACGTTCCTGTAAAAAGCGAACGTGAAAATGTGTGTGCCCGCGTGTGTCAGGGTGTTGATCTGTGCGAGCGGGCCATCACCAGGAAACCACGCCAGCTTTTTAAGCACCTGACACAGCGGTGACCTATAGTTCCAGGCTTCATCCTTAAGAGGGCCCCTGGGAAACTGAACCCGATGAGCGTTCGGAGGCCAAACACACTCATAAAATCCCCGTCTCAGACTGTCAAGAGGAAACAAGCAGGAGCAAAGTGATCTTCCTGTGGACAAATTCCCTTTTTTATAGAGACACAAAATGCAACGGGGTTCTCTCTGATATAATTTAACAATATAATTGAAAGCGAGGAAAGCACACAAAAAATTCTCTGTTGCATTTTCTGGATTTCTTAAATTATTATTTCAAACTTTTATAGAGTCCCAATGATTAGATGTAATTTGACAATGCATATTAGCATCTTAAAATTAGGATCGAAGACATTGTAAACTGTTTTTTTACACTGGAATTCCTTAAAAGCAAAATACATTGTGTTAATGGATAAGAAACAAAAAGAAATCCTTTTTTTTTTCCAAATGGGTATAGAGCAATTCCTTCTGAACTACAAATAACAAATAATAAACTTAGGCTAAAGGAAAAAAACATATTGTGCTAATATTACATTAAAGTGATAACAAGGTAGAATTTGTGTATGCATTTTTATTTAAAAAATATTGTATTTCATCTAATTTGTCCTTTTTAAACTATTTTTTTTTTCATTATATGGGCAATTTGTCAATTTGGAGGGTGAATCCTCAAAACCATAACACATTTATGCCTGTTGAATGTATCTGTCATAGAAGATTTTGAATAGTATTTCCTTGCATACATGAAAAATGATATTAAATATATAACAGATGTAAAATAAATAGGCAGGTTTTCTAAAAACCAAGAGTTATTATTAAGAAATGTTGTTAGATGAACTCAAAATTTGACTCTCACAGAATTTATCCTTTGATTTCTGCCAGAAAAAGATTTAAAAATAGAAATTATATACTTTTGTTTCAATAAAATGTTATAACATTGGGTTTCAAATAAAAGAATGCCTATGAAATGTAATATAGTAGCTAATTTGGCTGAATTTTGTTGACTATCATACTGTAATTTCATCATAGGAAAGCCTGACTTTTAAGACTGATTCACAGACTTCTTAAATCAATGAGACACATTAAAAAAAAAACCTCAACGAAAAGACCGAAACCTGTAACATCCTACACGATTGTGGCAGATGTCTGGTGCTACTTAGAATACTCATAGGCAATCTCTGGAGGGCATAAGAAGTCCTGTAACCTGTACAGAACAGAATATTTTAGAAATCTATTGAAGACCATGGGTTCTAACTTCCCGGCAAGCATACAGTTGACTTGTTCTAAATAAAGACATTCTTGTTCAATTCCAGTGATTAGAGATGGATCACTGACTTGGGAACAGCTTCCGCAGGCCGAGCGCAGGATGGAGCAGAGTACCACAGGGAGGAGACTAGACCTCTCCACATGAGGACTGAGTCTGGCAGGGACAGGGCTATGGCAGGGCGGGGCTCACACTCCCATTCTGTTTTCCCGCCCCATCAGGGCGCTGTGGCACCTGGTTTCTTAAGGTTAACACTACCTATACCCAGGCAGGACACAGGTCAATAACTGTGTCCCCCTTGTTTAACGTCGTGCGAACAACAGGAGACAGGGCGGCAGCCAGCGTGGCAGCCGGGACCACAACTGGCAGGTTAGATTCCTGAGAAAGCCTAAGTTTCGAGCTCTTGCGAAGTGTTCTTTTGTTTCTTTTCCTTCTCTGAATGGAGAAGAGAAGCTGGCCTATTGCCATTCCTGCTTTTAAGAGTAAGTAACCATCCGAGGGTCTGGGCTATAAAATACTTAATGGCAATAAAGACTCCAGCTCAGTTCCCCGGGTAGATGCTGTTAGAGCAGCTTGGAAAGCCACCAATTTCTGAAACAAAATGGGAGGTGTGATGGAAAATAAGGAAGCGCAAATTAAATGGTAGAGCTGTTTTTTTCAAAGTAATATTTATACAATACACTCTTCAATGAAGACAGAGTACATTAAAATGATAGAGCATTAGGAGAGATTGCCAGAAAGGATCTAAAACTAATGAGCATTTCCGTTAAAAGAAGGTAAATCTAATTAATCCAGAAAAACGCACAACATTAAAATGTGATGTTTTGAAACTAAAGAATGTCATGCCAGTCTCTGAAAATTACGTACTACTAATTGCATTTTCAAAATTAGACTGGTAATAAAAGCATAATTTTTGTCAATCTTTCAGCTACTGGTGAAATATAGATAGATATTATAGATTTCTAAAATGTGGCTATCAAAAGCTGATATAAATGTAATTTTAAACAGTGTCCTCATGAAGCTATATTACGCTAATAAAATCAGAATATTTCATTCTAATAGATGAGGTGAACTCGACCTTTGAATTGATTAGCCCAACTATCGGGGAGCAGTGTTGCTCTATTGTGGCAATGGGGGCTTTCAATTATTTATTTTCGCTTTTTCATCATAAACTTCCTTAGCTGTAGAACCCATTATCAGGAAGAAAAAATGCACTTTAAATACGTCACTAAATTATGCAAGATTGTACGCCTGCCTGCCAAGCTGGCCAACTTATCAATATGTTTAGAAATTTCAGTGAAAGGTTGATGGTTTGGTCCCTCACCAGAGGCATGCGCAGTATTTATGTTGAATATAAACTCTTCCTAAGTCTTAGGTGAAATTTCATAAGAAGAAAATCCCCTGTCCTGCCTGCAAGGCTAGCTGTGCGGAGAGTGGTCGCCAGACCTCACATCTTCCTCGTTCCCGGCTCACGTGGCACTGAACCCGCTCCCAGGCTCCGCGAACATGAACTCACCAGTGGGCCCAGCGCGCAGCCTTCGGCCGTGCATGCTTGCACGCGAAAGGAATGTAAGCTCCACGGCGCGAACCCATGGACGTGGCAGCTGAGTTCTGAGGAGTTGTGAATTAGCACGCCATCCAGATACAGCCCATAACTAGTGACAACACCTGGGAAGATAATAATTGGCATTTAGTGTCACTGACAGACAATGGCCAAGAATGACTTAGAGAAAGCAAGCACTTCTTGACGGGACTCGCAGTTTTGTGGGATGCGGTATTTCCCTGAGTCTAAACCCTGTCTCTTTCCAGAGGAAAAAACAGGCTTCAAACCCTTGACTAGCAAATTGTTAAGCTAATTAGTACAGAGACGGAAATAAAACCTGAGTCCCAGGGTGGGACTCTTTCCATCGCGTCCCATTAGCTGCTGTCATGTGTGTTCCAATTCAAAAATGAATAAATTAAGCACATTTATAATTTTTATTGCTTTCTAAAATGATATCCTTAATACACGCTCTCTGGAAGTCAAATGACCTTATTTGTTAATGCATTGTATATTACTCAGGAGGTGGCAGGCACGGTTTTAAGCACCTGGTGTGTATGAACTGCTTTTTAACCTTCTGCACGCAGAACTACTATAATACAGGCAGCACTATTGAAAAATTTATCCTTACTTGGGGACATTATATTTTTCATTGCTTTTAGAGAGGGGAGGGGGGAGAGGGGAAGAGAGAGACAGACAGACAGAGACAGAGAGGCATCAGTATGAAAGTGAAATGCTGGTGTGAGAGAAACACTGACTGGTTGCCTTCTTGCACACACCCCAACCAGGGTATGCACCCCAACCGGGGATCAAACCTGCAACCTGGGCATGTGCCCTGACCAGAATTAAACCCACATCCTTTTGGTCTACGGGACAGAACTCCAGCCAACTGAGCCACACCAGCCAGGGCTCCAGGCCATATTATGATCACTATTTTACGGACGAGAAAACTCAGACACAGACAGATCAGGTAGCTTGTTCAAGGTCACACAGCTGGTGACTCTTGGGGTCAGGACTCGAATTGAGGTGACTGGGCTCCAGAGGAGACAGACTATGACCTGGCAGCTTAGGTTCCTCATGCAACTAGACCATGTTCCTAACTACAGCACTGAATTATGTAAACCTAGGAGCCTTGAGCAAATTACTCCCATTTATGAGATACTCATGAATGGGCTAGAGAAATGATGATTGGCTGGTTTCAGTGATCAAATACAGTGTATTTCAGAAGGAAAGTTATATGCATTATCATGACATCAACTAGTAGAGATGAAAGACACTGAATGGCTAATCATATAACCATTTGACTTATTCAATCAAAACATTCATTATACCGTGGGAAACAGAACTTTGCTTACATGCTGAATTAGAACCTCTTTCAAAGGAAAATTAATGTCACAATGGCCTCCTAGTGCATTCTTGAGAAATTATCTTAAATGCTCCTCTGTCACATGGCTTTCCCCGAGGACGGCTGTCGGGAGCTTGTCACATAACACAGAGGACACCTCCCTTCCAACACTTATTCACTTCTCACATTAATTGCCTGACATGATGTTTCCTTACTTGTGAATTACTAGAGCTTAGCACCATACCTAAAACATAGTAGATACTTAATAAATATTGATTGAATGAATAAATTAATGAACATGCAGCATACTAAAATATGAACATCTATACAGCGTAAAAATTTAAGGCTAAGGAAAAAGAGATACTTAAGACACCTGAAGCATGAAAAGAAACTTGCTAAAAAGATGATATTAAAGAATAACTCAGAGACAGAGGCTTTGGACAAAGAGTGGGTTTTAAAACAACAGACTCTAGCAAGTTCAGCAAGCAGATCCATTTCCCTTACTTCCAGAGTTGGGAGGGAGAGGCCTCCTTTTCCTATTACACACCCTGATAGTTCTGCAGGGTGTGGCTGCCTGCATCTCACCCCCTTTATTCTGGCATGGCCATGGATGATAACTCTAAGAACACTTACAGAAACTATCTGATTTGATGCAACTTAATATTAGACACACAAAAACACAAAAGAATTAAAATGAAGAAATGAAAAATACATCGGGAAAACACCAAGGATTTCACTGAAAATTTAAGAGAAAAAAGTGGATAAAATCACAGTTACAATAAGGACAAGATTGCTATGAGCCAGGTACTCCACTAAGCAATCCCTGAATCCACACACATACACACAAACACAATCTGTGTGCAAATAATGTGTGGCAGAAGCTCCTAAAGAAATTGTAAGACACCTGAAATATCTACTTGACCTGCTTTTCAACATGGAAATAGAAAGCACCCAGATCAATATTCCCCTTTTCTTGCATAATTGGGGAAGAGAGAATTTCTTTTATGCTAGGATTA
The DNA here is from genome assembly GCF_004126475.2 of Phyllostomus discolor. Classification (NCBI taxonomy): domain Eukaryota; kingdom Metazoa; phylum Chordata; class Mammalia; order Chiroptera; family Phyllostomidae; genus Phyllostomus; species Phyllostomus discolor. Next base: position 20,491,029 of record NC_040917.2, on the reverse strand, counting down.
TGTGCATCATATCTCATTTATCTGACATATTGGGAAATGAGATGTTTTATAGAAGTTCATTTTTGTGATGACTAAATCTCATCCCTTAAGTGCAAACTTTAAAAATCTGAACCATTTTCGAAGGAAATCGTTTTAGCAAGCGCCGCATACCTGCCTTCTCCCCCGGACTGTAGTGAATATCGCTCAGTCACTCTGCGATGACTCAGACCATGCATTATGGGCATCGAGGACTACGTTCCAATTCAGAAATGCCCTCCGGGACTGAGGCGACAGAGGCCGCTCACCCAGGTCTCAGCCTTCCCATCACTCAGCAGCTGCACTTTATTGCTTCTTGGGTCTACTTTTTGAGCTCTTCTCCATTCTCCCTCAGTGACAGTCTTTCCAAAGTTACTTCTTTGTCTCCACCTGACTCACTCTACCAAGTCAACCCCTAGCGAGCTATGTTGAGAAACCAGATAACCATGACATCTGGAACCGGGGATGAAGAAGTCACAGAGAGTTACTGAGACAAGGCCTGAGTGTAAGATGAGTCAATGACAATCAGCTGAGCATAACATGATGGGAAGCTGGTGACAGCTAATTCCACAGCTGAGACTTTTTTAGTACCTAGGATGTATTTGAATTGAGAGGCAGAGGACACTGAAGTCCGACTTAAGTGCAGGTGAGATCACACACACACACACACACACACACACACACATACATGTGCACGTTCTGTAGATAAGCAATACTTGACAGCATTTGTAGGAAGGGCTGGAAAATCACCTGTAGACCAGAACTGTAGAATGAGGCCCACTGGGCAGGTGCAGTCTGCCTTGAGACCTTCTGAACACGGCTCGCATTTGCTTTCAAAATATCTAGTGCACCAAAACAAAGTATAACAAGATGGGAATCCTGTTTGTTCCCTTTTGACTCTCTTAGAATGAAGGGAAGCATTTCACATTTGTCTAGCTGCCCCCCCGACCCGTATTCTACATGGCGAGTGGGATTAAATGAGATTTAGGAATCTATCAGAGTCTCAGCAGGAAACTCGTGGCAACTTAAATGGACAGCGGAGGACGATTTAGTGAAGGGACCACTTATGAAGAGAAGGGAAGGGTTAAGGGAGGGCAATAAGTGATCATAAAGCATCCCCAGCTAGTCATAGCCGGCACTCCTGGGAGACCGGCTGGCTGGGAGCCAGTACACATCTTTACGTGTGGAGCGGACAGGGAGGGGATGGATTCAGGACCCTGGAGAAAGAGCTGGGGTGTGGGAAGCCCTCTGGATAGGAGCCGGAGCCTTTGGCTAGGAATGCAGCCCTGTAGCCCAGAGCCAGGAGGAGAGGGAACCGCAGGGAGGAAGGTCTGAGGCTGCATTCGCCTCCCATCCTCTCCTCTCTTGCTACCGCTCACGGACAAGCCAATAGCGAACCAGGCAGAGAGAGAAGCTGCCTGTTGACGTTGTGCGTGAAGGTCAGCCTAGAACCCAGGGCTGAGCAGGGAAGAGTGCAGAGCGGATTGAGAGAGACGGAAGGCAAATACCCAACAGATAGAAACTGAATTACATTGTACTCTACTATATTTTTGTGCTTTTCCCCCCCTATTTTTTAAGCTAATAATTAGTGAGATAGTGGCAAGAAAACAAAGCATTATGTTATGTGTTAACGGGGGTTCAGGTAATTTAATCCAGTTCTACAAATTCAGGTTCTTTCATGGATAACCCACAAAGTGGATACTTCATCCCCATTGGCTATCTAGCATAAGCAGTTTCATATTTATCACCTTTCTCTTTCCACAATGGTCGAGTTTTTAAGGTGTTTAATTTTCACAGGGAAGTGGAATCGTAACTGTCCACAGGGCACATCCGCTGGGGGATATATCTTTGTGCCTCTTCATCATGTTATGTCAAATTGCATTTCCTAAGGTGCTCGATAGCTTGTCATACATAACCGAGGAAACTCAATACGAGCACAATGCAGTGTCGATTTAGCACAAAGCGCCTCTGTTTAAACGGAGGAATTCTGTTTACTGTGAGAATTAAACAACGATGCTTTGGTGCATCATAACAATGACATGCCCAGTGTATGTCGACGCTCCTCACACACTTGTTTGTTTGTTTCCAGGGCGGCATGGCAGCGGGAGTATCAGCTGAGGGCTTCCCCCCAAGGCCCGATGATGATCGGATGTGGCAGACAGGTCCCTGTGTGCATAGTTGATCCTTCAATTAAAAAGGAAAAGAGAGGATGGCTTTCGCATGGGGCAGTGATGCCTTATTACTGTTACGCTCTCCTAAAAATGGAAGCAGCACCACCTGAGAAGGACTGTGCTGGGGAAACTCTACTGACAAAGCGAGCGGAGGTGTTTCATAAAAGTTACACGAGGTTGGCTCCTAACTGTCAAGGCAGTTTCCCTAAGTGACTCACCGAGTACCAGAACCCACGGCTCCTATTAGACAAAGAATTTCCAGGAAAGGAAAGAGAATCACATTTTGACTTCTTAGAAAATAAACTCGCATCAAAATAAAAAAGTAAAAAAAAAAGTTATTCCTTTAAAACCAGAGAAAAAATCGGAATAGAGATCTTAGGAATGTTATCAGCACTGAGAACAAGATATGAGACAAGTTGAAGTAACTAAAAAAATATATTTTTCCCACATAGCTAGATGGAATCCGACTGTATAAATATTACCACAAAATTTTTAGGTAGAAGTACAGTAAATAAAATCATGAATTTCTGAGTCATTCACATCTTGTTTTGTATTATGTTCCTATTTAAACTAGTTGTCTTGCCTTGATAATTAAATTGCTTAATCCTTATAAACTGGAGTTTCCACATCTGAATGTGGAAATGACAGTACCTACTTCACGGGCAAGCTATGAGAATTAAGTGTCTGGCACGTAGTTATAAACTGTAGCCATTATTAGTGCTATTATTATTATTAGTTGTGTTAACAGGAAATCAAATCTTTTCTTTGCATGGGGGGAGTACTTAATTAACATTTACATATACACCTTCATTTATATACATTACAAAAATTTATTTACCTTCTATTATCCCTTAATATCCTTCAGGACAGCAAATATAGAATGTGTATAAAGAAGATCTATAGTCAATGGGTTTCTCTGCCACCCATTCCTCAAATAATGCATGTGCTCAAAAAAATCAAACTAAACATTCTTTTAAGAACAGTCTATTGTCCTCATGGCACTATGTTTAAGTTGGCAAAAATAATGAACTTCCTAAAATTGTTCTGTTCTTATTGACATTATTGCCACTGTCTTGATACACAACCACATATAAATTCTCAGTAACTGGGTCAACACTTGTTGTGGGTTTCTCAACGTTTTTTTTCCCATGTTTATAAAGTCCTAGTGAAAAAATCTATTTAGATCTATAACTGACTAATAGAGTCAAGATTTTGGAGTCTGGGGCGTACAAAACCAGGCAAGCATCCCCTGTGACTGAACATGACCTAAATGCGTGCATGTAGCCAAACCAGCTACATGCTAATGAAGACCCAGAGGGATGACACAGCCACACCCCATATGTCTCCTCCGGAAGCTTCTTCTCGCTACACCTGGTGTTCTGGGACATCTCTACCTTGTGATTATTTGTTTACACAAATATTTCCCCCAAGGAACTCCAATACTGTCAAATCAAGGATTCGGCAAATTCAACTTGGTATCATCAGTATGCTGACACATAGTAGGTCATCAAAAATACAGTGCAAATGGACAAATTTAGGTTTTAGCAGGTCATGAGGAGTCAGAGGTTGTGTGGCAAGAGAAATTGGGGTGATCGAGTCGGGAGCACCCCCAGGCTCCTGGCTGGGGGGAGTGGATGGTGTTTATTGGTGAGAGCAGAATGAGGACCCGGAAGGAAGGGCCGGTAGAGAGGCAGAGAAGTGAGGAGGCAGTAACTTGGATTTGCTGAGTTTAAAATGTATTCTGTTCTCTCTGTTGGTGTCATTAGGGAGCCAGAACCCTGCCGTATACCTATTGCTGCTCAAAAGTCATTTTCACAGGAAAAGCTAAATAAATTAAACATTGTTAAATACCAATGGAAAGTACAACACTGCAGTAGGCTCTGTGGAGGGAAACAGAAATGAACAATTTGTGCTCCTTATCATTGTTAAGGCAAGTTGGACATATGCCCAGATAGATCTGAGCCCGGATGAATGAAGTATCCACCATCGTGAAGGCACACACACAGAATAAACGGTCAAGAGAAGACAGACAGCTTCGCTTACACTCAAGGAGTGGAAGGATTTCGTGAGAAAACAGAAGGAGCCAGATTTCTACAGGTAAAGAAAGAGAGATGGTATGAACTATTAACTCCAATTTGATAATCACAGAAACCGGGGTCCATGGAGTTTAGTAAATTTCCCAAAGCGGCACCATTACTACAGGTCAGAGAGAGGATTTGACTCCACCCCCACGTCGTGCAGCCCTGCATTAGCTATAAATATTCTAGGGTGGCTGTAGGAGAAAGTGTACCTCAGGGCTACGTAAATGCAGGGTGAGTCACAAGCTGGGCAGATCCAGATACCAGAATAAACAATTTGGACTGCATTCTTCCCTTTTTGGGGGAGAAGTGTGGGGGCTGTGGAAACAGCCCGAGGGACACTTGTTCCCCAATCATCAGATGACCCCTTTCCCGACAAAAGGCAAAGGTGTCAAACATTGGTGAACTGGGAAAAATTAAAGGGAGAAGTAGTGAGGAGAAGAAAAGTAATTTAATGAAACTATTCCTTTTGAAATGTCTAATCATTTTCCTACAGTAAACATTGTCAAAATCCTGATGAGATGAAGTACTGGACTTGAGAATACAATGGAAGTGTTAACGCAAATCACCAAAAATCCCTCAAATTCTTATTGTTCAATGAACATTTTAAAACTGCTTGTAAGTGCATAAGACGTGATGTACAAAGGTTTTCTGAAAGGCAGAAAATACTTCCCTAGTCAACCTAGGATTCTGAGTGCAGCTATAAAGCCAGCAGCAACCACCAACTGGGATGAAGGAAAGTGTTCTACCAGGAAAATCACATCATAGCATTTAACAGCATTCCGATGGAAATAAATCATTATTAACATTTTCATTGCCACCTATGGACTAGAGTACTTTGTGCAGCTTGAAGTATGACAAGATTTTTCACTGTTTAATGTAACTATCAAATAGACATCCATTTATTTTTATTAGAAAAGTTGTAATAGTACAAGAATAACTTCAATAGCAGAGATAATTACTCACTTTAAGTATTAAAGCTCTCTCCACTACCTCAAATATATCTACTGCACTTGCCAAAAGTTTAATTAAAATGAGATGACTGGAATAATTAATAACATAGTAAACATAAGAAAAACTAATAAAACTGTAATTTTTTTCTTTTATTCTTTTTAGCTATGCTAAAAGAGGCCATTTCAATTTTCAGTGATGAGTTACTTAAAACCACTTCTACAATATTAAAAGTCTTCTTGATATTTGTCTCACAGAGGAACAAGAAGGAGATGTTATGTAAGCTTCTGAGGTTCAGAGCAATGACACTGTGCTGTGTGACGTGTAAAAATACTTTCCATCAGTGAATAAAGCAATTCCTACCCCAAGTTATTACAAAAATTCTTTTATAAAGATGTTCTTTCAGCGAACTTAGGCAACTAACTTTATTCTCTAAACCACGCAAAGGTGTGTATACCACTGAGTAACACACGCCATCTCCTTCAAACAAAGCAAGTGTATGGTATATTTACTGTATGCACTATTAGAAAACAGTATGCTGGAATATTTATAAATGACATAGTAAAAATAGGGAGTTCCCAGTGATCTCTTGATAATCTTACTAAATCAAAAGCATTTTGAAATACAATATGTGCATGAACTTTCCGCCTCTCTACACCCAGAAAAAGTGAGTGGCTGTTGAAAACAGAAAGTCATTGAAAACCCGATGTCACTGTCACGAGGGCCTTCTCAGGGAATCCCCGTTCACTCCCTCTACCTCTCTGGAACATTTTACACAACAAGATGCAGTACACAGGAACTATCAAAAGGGAGCACCTTTGAGCCACCAAAATTGCGTTAGCCTAAAAACCAGAGTCTCCCAACTACAGACAAGGATACTATCTCAGGTATTTTATGTGCTAAAATGATCATCAAAAATTAAGCACCACATATAAGCTGCCTTGTGGAATATTAATTTACCTTTGCTCATCATCTTTTTCACTCGAGGCTAAAAGGGTTCACTCACCGTTCGGATACTGAGGCTCTGTCCAGGAGACGTTGAAGGAGTGGGGTGAATAGGAGTGCGCGCTGGGGGCGGCCACACCCTCGGGTGCACTTGCCGTGGTCTGGGCCTCACTGGCCCCGCTCAGTGTGCACCCGCCCCCTGTGCAAGCCTGAACAGAGATGGAAGAAGAAAAGCGCATTTCACTCTGGGTCCCAAAAGTTTAGATGAGCACTGAAGAGAGAGAATGCATGGGAAGAGTTTCCGATTCTTTGAAATAAAACTCCCTTTACCCCCCAAAATACATTTGTTTCAGTACTGAGGCTTGACATTTGATTAGTGTGGTTTTTTTTTTTAATTTTTAAGGACACGAGATAGCCATCTCTAATAATTAGAAAATAACCAGAGTGCATGGACATATGAAATAGAATATGTCCTAAGTCAGAGCCTAGAGACAGGGCGTACAGGAGTGGGCAAAAGCAGGTCACAGTTAGGAGTGTGCAAAGCACAGGGTTTATTCTCTATGACTATTTATTAAGGAGACTTTACGAACAACCGCGAACCTACCATTGCCCACTCCTGCACAGTAACTGCGTGAACAGCCCTCACTAAATTCGCCTTGTGCAAAGGTTCCTATTGTAGAATGAATTTAACACCCCATGAAAAAAGGCATAGAGACCAAAGACTTCTTCAGGAGAAAACAAGTGATTTCTGAAAAAAAAAGTACAGAAAATATAACTGCCCTTTATTTACTATAGTGTGGCCAATATAACAGTGTAATTGAATACAACAATATTTCTCATAAATCAACAGCAAAGAGGTTGTTGAGTGACTGCTTAATGCCTTAAAGGGTCAAGTCAGACTTCTGCACCCCAGGAGCTGGGCCTTGTTAAACCGCCAACAGACTTAAAGGGATCGCAGAACCTCCCCCGACCCCTCACCAGTTCCCCACTAAGGTATTGCTCATGCCAAAAATAGAAATATGGGTATTAAATGTGTTTGGAAACTTTTGTGCACGCTATCATAATAAACTGCAAAAAATCTGCAAGTAAACGTTTAAACATGTTAGGAAAATATCTGAACTCCCTGAACTGCTGGATAAGCATATTTCCAGGAAACTGAGACAGGCACATGGGCTATTTCTAGACTAAATTTGCTAGCAAATATTAGCAACTATGTCTTTGTATAAATAACACAGATATTTGAAAACTATACTTCAGCTTTGTTCAAGCATCTCTCTAGGTTACAACTGTAAGTTGCACAATGGAATTTAAAAATCTTAAAAAAACACTTTTTTTTTTTACCAAATCAATAAGAAAAAAGAAGCAAATTCATAGGACAATGCAAAAAGCAGACAGTTCCTCAGTCCATTTCCACGGAAGGTAGATATCACGAATATAAACGATGAAAATACTTCTTTGTGTCTTTGGGCCCGTCCCTGCTTTTCACTTTGGTAATGAGGAACGACCTTTTGATACTTAAAACAGCCAATATTCTTTTCACTAAAGATCGGAGAAAGCTGACTGATTTTTAATGATCTTTTACACTGAAGTTTAATATTGCACAATTATTGCAAATAATTCATCACAGGTATAAATAACAATACATGGTCAATTGACATGGAGCTCAGTCTCATGGGCTGCTACAAAAATACAATATCAACCCATGTTTTCAGGGTATGTTCTCATCGGTATACGCAAGGTTCAGATGGGCTAGACTGAGGCCCGGGCATGAAACTGCATTAAGATTGGGGACCTAATTAACCTCCGTGGGTTCCCGCTAATTCTCAGCTGTGGTACGTGCATATGCATGCCGGACGGACGCCATCCTCCTCCTGAGGACAGAGCCTCTGCAAATAAAGAAGAATCAATGGAGCTCGTGGTGAAACCCTGACCGGAAGCCTGAGGACACGTCGCTGTGAGCCCAAGAACAACTATCTGAACATTAAAACAGAAAAATCAAAACATCTCCGGCGTGCTAAAAGTCCACCAGAAAATGTGGCAGGAAGAGAGGCCACGAGGGACAGCTGTGTTATCATCAGAAAGCGGTCAAAGGGGCCTTCCTTCCAGTCCTCAGAGGGAGATAAACCCGTCCTTTGCATTTCCCACATTTTTTTTCTCTTGGGAGGGAAAAAAAAAAACATTGCGGCGTCTTATTGGTAAACCCTTAATGCAATGGGATTTAATTTTGATAGTCTGTCACTATATTTTTGCATTAATAATTTAAGACTTTTCCCTGCTAACTCTCCCCAAAGAAATACTAAACTTTGTGACATAAAATTAAATATAAAAAAAAACCCAGAACATGGATTAAAATCGACTTCGTTTTGATAATTTTATGATGCCCTCTGGGAGAAACAAAGACACCCTCTGGTTTGGAAGGACTGCTTGTTTGGGTTGTCACGAAAGATCCGTAAACTAGCAATGTGACATAGAACTTCTTCAGAATCTAAAGAGTTCACGAGAGAATTTGCCTTGTAAGTGAAACAAAATGCATAAAGGGGCTGCTGAAATAACAGAATTACCTGTAAAATATCATTCCACATTTTTTGGCAGGTATTTGGAGGGGTTAAGAGCGCGGTCCATCAGCAAGGAATACAGGTCCTTAAGGTTGCTTCCCCATTGATCTAATCTAACTGATATCATCTAAATGAAATTGAAGCAATCAGTGTCTTGTTTGACCTGCCAGCACCAGGGGCCACTGCATTCAATGCAACTGAATGCTTATTAAAATCCTGGCTTGGAAAATCTAAAGAAAATAGTGGGAATGAATAGAGGTGGCTTTATGAAACAGCGAAGTCTTTTAGGCTCTGAGCTATTAAAATAACGTGCCTCAACCCATCTCCATAGCTTTCATCAATGACAACCATTAAAAAAAAATGCAAAGTCAAAATGCCACCCTGAACTGATGAGAAACTTCTGACCAAATAGGGAACTCAGTTTTGGTCTAATGAAATGCATAACTAATAACATATATTAATTATTTTTTAAAACAGTACTATTAGGAACATGGAAAACTAGCATTCTCTTCCCAAACATTTGTTTGCAGACAAGTCGGGTCTGAGGATGTTAAGAATGCAGCATGTTTTAAAGTGTGATGAAAGAGACCAAGGCCAGATTATCTACAAATGACCTTTTGAAAAGTGGAGCTTATTGCCCTGGCTGGCGTAGCTCAGTGGATTGAGCACAGGCTGCGAACCAAAGTGTCACAGGTTCGATTCCCAGTCAGGGTACATGCCTGGGTTGTAGGCCACGGCCCCCAGCAACTGCACATTGATGTTTCTCTTCTCTCTCTTTCTCACTCCCTTCCCTCTCTAAAAATAAATAAATAAAATCTTAAAAAACAAAATTCTTTAAAAGTGAAGCTTATCATTTCCAAGAATCCTTTCAGGAAATATATTTACTACAGCGTTCATTAAGAGGCAAATGTCTAGAAGTCATATGAAAATTATCAGACTATACTTATCCTGATACTTGTCTTACTATCTTCTTTATTTAATTGCCATTATTATTGTTACTAGGGACGACCATACTTCCCAACACCATCTGCTGACTGTAAGAACATGTTATACTGTTTCTTCTGGTGGAAAGAGCGTAAGTTTGGAATCACACGGCCCCCAACCCTTACATGTTACAGCAAGTTAATTAATTTATATCAGAAGTCTCAGATTCTTAATGAAGCAAACATACTTGGGGTCCAGTCATTCAAGAACTGTTTGCTGAGCATCCAGTTCCCACCAGGCACTGAGCTCGACTCTGCAGACAGAAGTTTGAAAGATTTGGCCCCTACCCTGCGAGAGCTGATAACCCAGTCAACATGGGCAACTAAACGAAGACACATGAAGCAACATGTTTGCTCTCAGTCTGGAGGAAATCACAGTGGTTCCAATTCCCCAGTATTTTCCACTGTTCTAATGTCCACTCAAAGGCTCTGATGTCTGCACGTTTTGTTTTCTGCCACTTCGTCAACATGCTAAGACTCTGTACAGGCAACTCCCCTTGGCTGAGAACCTATCCCCATCTACTAATCTAATGACCTTGAAAGCCAGTTATTATGTTTAAACTGTGCAATACACAGTAATCCCTCAATTAATTAAGATGAACCTAAAACATTCCGGTTCATTTAATTAACTGGTTAATAATTGAGTAAAAAACACAAAACCTTTTAGTTAAATATTTCCCAAACATATATTAGTGTATTTTCTGCCCTGATAAATATAGTCAAATAAAAAATAATAAAAAACATGAGCAAATTTATTAACGAAAGTTAGGGCAAGACTTCCACGTCTTTATGACATCTCGCATCAACATTACTCCGTGGCGGGTGGACCTTGTTTGATTCCATAGAATCTTGTTCAGGGTCACCTTTTTAGCATCATAGAATTTTAGGGCTTGGAAAACATAAAACTCAGTGCAGTTAAGTAAATTTGCCTTAGTCCACACAGTTAGTGGCAAAATCTAAATTGAAACTCAGGAGAGTGGAATCACAATCTAGTGGTGTTTATTTTTCAAGGTATTATAGATTTAAAAAACATAAATGACTAAGGGGTTCTTTTAGATTTTATTTATTTAATTTTACAGAGAGGGGAAGAAAGGGAGGAGGAGACATATCAATGTGCAAGAGAAACATCGATTGGTCGCCTATCACACACACCCCAATGGGGACTGGGCCCACAACCCAGGCATGTGCAGTGGCCGGGAATCGAACCAGCTACTTTTTGCTTTGTGGGATGACGCCCAACCAACTAAACCACAGCAGTCAGGGCAAGGGGGTTGCTTCCACTGATTGCATAGCATATCCTAAAAATGGCCTTGAGGGTAGGCCTATTCCTTGACCTTGACACTCTCTGATAGAAACCAAGAGCGTGACGATTTCTGTTTAACTGTGGTAGCTTCTAAGAAACAGAGAACTTTCCAGATTTCAATATTACAACTGTTTAGAAAATAGTGTGGATTTGTGTACTAGCCTTTGAAAATCAGGTGAACACATTTTTTACATCTCGGGTAACAGGGTAATCCAAGCTGCCGTTCACAAATGCGTGTGTGTGCTGAACACCTAGGCACATGGACTTGGCCCTGAACAGGGTTTCTAACACTGTCTGACACCGTAAAACAAGATTGCCCTTGCTTTACAGTGTCAGGTCAGACACTTAGCAGTAGTTGAATGCAGTTTATTTGTTCGTGGTATAATATTTAGAGCATTCAAGAGCATGTTAAGTAAAATGAATGCATACACAGTGTCTACATAAATGTAAATTTATTCATAATCAAGAGCAGAATATTTTCTATGGCATTTATCAAAGCAAATATCCTTATATAGATATTGCTATAAAATGAAGAGTGTGTTTAAAACAAATAGGGACAATCTCATGTTTATATTCAGTTATTTTCAGATGTGCTATTAAACTTAAAAAAGATTACATTTCATCAAAAAACAAAAGGGACTACTGCGTATAAATTCCACAGTAATATCAAGGTCTTTAAGAAGACCTTTGTATAAAAGTGCTATTTTGCATGAAAAAAAAATTGCTGTGGTCTGTCCAAAGAAACCTCTAAACTATGTTGATTCTAGGGTTTTATTAGTGATTGTTCGTTTGAGATAGAAGAGTAATGTAAACCAGAATATAACAATGCACAAGAATATCCAGGGATCATTTAAACCTTCTTTTAAAAAATAAGACCTAAATTTTCACACTGTGCATTGTTTTCAAATGAATTCAAGCTCCCTGGGGAAATAACCTTATTAATCCAAGCATTTTAGAAAAAGCCCTCAACGATCATGACATGCTACAAATAATAAAAAAGAAATAATTTCTGATAATTCTAAATTAGATTTTGGAAAACCTACTGGCTCAGATTGTTACGCTATCATTTTTGCATAATATAAAATAATGTGGGAGTTAGATCAGCATCATTCACATTTAGGACGTGAAGTGAGCTTTCAGTGTGAATAGCAACACAGGAGTTTTGGGGGGTTTTGTTCGTTTGTTTTTGTGAGGGAGGGAGAGAAGATGGGACAGAGAGAGTGTCCAGGGACAGGGAAAGTGACGAAGGTAAAGTGAACTCACCCCCAGCTTGATAAGATATTTAGTCCCGGGCAAAAGGTGTTGTAGTTTGTGATCCTCAGAAAGCTCTGTACTGTTATAGATGACGTCCCAAATTGTAAAATCATGCACGTGATTTGAAATATACAATATATAGCGTTCCAGAATTCCATTTGCTGTTCTCGGTTGTTTCCACCTAGGAATGGAAAAATACAGCACTGTCATCGGCTTTCATTCAAGTCAAGCCTGAAATGTGCCCAGTTTTTATAGGGCACATATGAACTTGAATTTATGCCACAGTAAAACTACACACTGAAATCCCAAAAGGGCTTTGCTTTAAAAAAAGAAACTCGAGGAGTTCTGAAATGTCTATTCTGAATGGCTTAAGGAAAATAAGACAGAGTGCCTGTTCTCCAGTTACTTACAATTTTTATTAGCTAATCATACAAAAAAATGTGTGAGTGAGCACTTGATTTTGAACGTAAGCCATAGAACAATGATTGGGCAAAGTCAAACATAAGAGCGCTTCTGAGCAATGGGAGGGGGAGAGAATGACGTCATTGTCTTCAAAGAGGTAGTGACCTAACAGCGTGCAGCTTACAGAGTGCAGAGGAGTTGCGGGGAGGGAGGGCGGCAGGAGGGGAGCAAGACTTGTCCAGTGAGCAGATGCGGGACCTGGACACGTCACGTGACTGCATGTGACAGCTGGGTCAGGCGGGGTAGGAAAGGCCGGGGAATACCCCCCCTGACGGTTACAATGTGTCGGTGGGAATGAACAGGCAAGTCATGGAATGGACAGAAATTGGTAAATGGAGAAATACTTAGAATTCTAACTGGGGTGTCTTTTGGGGTAAAAAGTGTGGGATTGGTTTAGGGGGAAAAGGAAAGCCGATGGGAGGGTTTAGATTTGGAACAACGGGATACGAACAATGTTTTTTTTTTCTGCTGGAATAAATATTTAGTCCAAACTCTTCTATCATTGATGAGAAAACTGAAGTCAAGAACGATGAATAAAAACAAGTAGTAACTGGTGATAAGAGTTTTTTAATCAATACTGCAATATATCCAGTACCTCTTATACTAGAAAACAGACAGAAATCGCTCACGTCGAAAGCAACCTGAGCATGCCTGTATGTGAAAGTTGCTTTGTGACCTCAAAGGGAAAGGAACACGAAGGCCCTCGTGTGTCCTCAGAGAGAAGGTGCGTGTGTGCACCCCGTACTCCCACATCGTTACAAGCAATGCCTCGCCCCTCCAGCGCCGAGGCGGGCCTGAAAGCGGCCAGTCCCCCCTCACTGGAGTTTGCAGAGGAGCCGCCTGTGTACAAATGCAGCTCGGCCTGATTGCACAGAGACAGAATGGAAATTAAGTTGGCGAGTGATAATCAAAGGCTCCCAGAACCACCGAACTAATCACTCCCATGCATTTAATCACAATAAAATTAATTCTGTGTCACAAACCTTTCCCTTGATTGAACTCGCCGGGATGCTCGCGAGAACCCCTGTGTGACAGAAACAATGTTTCTACTTACTGTACGTGTACAGTCCTCGGGTCCAGGATGGTCAGAGTGGGGGGGTCCACGTGCCCTGGGGGCAGCTGGGCCGTGTGCAGCGTGACCAGGGAGCTGTTTGTACATCCGGCACATGTGCACGCGCTCAGTAGAAACCGGTGGGGCGTGAATACTGCTAAATCTAGGGCACACGGGAAACAAGAATGTATTTACAATTACACATTTTATTTCCGGAGCTCTCACTCCCCTTCTACGCTCCTACTTAGATCTGTTAAAGGAAAGCTGCAAATAAGGATCAATAGCCATCAAAATCAATACCAATGGTCTGTTTCATCCCCTACATGTACTATAGGTGTTTTTAAATAGGCAACTGTCAGTCAAACTCATCCGTTAACCTTTTCATTTTAACAATTTGACTGTTTTCTTGAATGTCCCTGACCAGGTAAATAGGGTTCTGAGTTTAGAGTTAGCTCAGTGGCTCTGTTAAAAAATAAATGAGACATTCAAATTATTTTTAAAGCACATTGGAAGACAACAGGGGTTGCTTTTGCAATTCAAATACATAGCTTGTAACAAAGCCTTTGAGCTCGGAATTCCTTTCGCTGAATTCCCTTTCTTCCCTCTGCTCCCGGCCAGCTATTATTTGACCTTCAAGCTGTCCAGGCTCAGGGCAAATGCCTGTTTCTTGCTTAAGATATCCCTAGCACGTTCTATCGTGACCTCTGGCACAAGATGGAGCTCTTACCCTCTCCTCTCCCTCCCTGGGTGTTGGCACACACCTTCAGCACGACAGAATGATCTGTTGACGTGACCACACACTCGGTACATCAGAGTGAACTCTGTGAGGGCAGGAACGGTGCTAGACTCCTTCTGCAGCCTCGGTGTCTAGCACAGTGCCCGGCACATCGTCGGTTTTGAATACAAGCACTAGAAAAATGTGCAGTTTACTAATCCAGTGCTCAAGAGTTCCTTTCCCAATATACTCAGTTATTTTGCTGAATGAATCTACCCAAAGTTCTGTCAACTTTAACACTGGTCACATTTTTGGTACGTGTATGAATGCCTAGACATAATTCTCAAACAACAGTGCTTCATTAAAAAAATAAAACAAAAAAACAAGAGATGGCGGTACACCAAAATGTTAGCGGTGGTCTCTCAGAGTGACATCACAGGGATGATTTAAATGCTTTATGATGTATAGTTTCAAGTTTTCCAGGACACACGTGCGCGTCACAGATGGAGAAGAGCCAGCCACCACACAATTCCCAATACAAACGCATCACTGGAGAAAACCCAGCCCCGGCCTCACAGGCCCGCATTAACAGCTCCTAAGTCCCGCTTCGCCTTCCCTCGGTGACGTCAGCACTGGCTCGGCTCCCTCCCCGACCACACTCCCCGTCTTTGGCAACTCCAGCGTCCTCAGTCATGACTCATCCCCGGATCTGGCCTCACTTTCACTCCCTCAAACGCAATGTCCTTCATCCGGACTGCAGTTTTTCATCACCCAGCACAGTCACACCCACCGCTTGGTCATCTCTGGAACTGTTTCCGAGATTCTTGATTTAACATCTCCCCTCTCCGACCACAGCCCCATGACCTCCCACCGCACCCACTTGTCACATTCATGCGACCTCTCTCTGCTACCACGCGTGTCCAGGCTGTTCTTCCCAGGGCGTTCACACCACGTGATGTGCCTCGCTATGATCTCTGATCACCTGTCTCAAAGGCACACTCTCCAGGTCTCCGAAGCTCCCCATCTCTGCAACGCTGTTCTCGCTCAGCGGCCTCCATCCCGAGCTCTGGATAAGCCTCATCATCTCGTTTCCCCAATACCCCTCCTGTCTGTCAGATGGGACTGGGAGACGTTGCTGCACAGGCCGGGGCATCTACCATACTTTTAGGTTTTCTCACTTGAACTGGACCCTGGGCGCTTCTCAGCCATTAATTACTCCCTTGCCTCCTTGTTTCTTCCTTCATTGTACTGATCTTTCACTATTTTTGTCTCCTCCATGGTTTGGCCAGTTCTCGTGAGGGATGGCGTGGGGTCTCCAGTGGAAGGCCTCAGGCCTAGCCCCCTCTGAACCCCTACCATGTTTGGTCTCTGTGCCGGGGGGACCAGGTCAACATGGTTTTCTTCCTGCTCTTCCCTGCCCCGGATGCCATGTCTTTCCCTCATTTAAATTCTCCTCTGAATCAAACTATGAAGTCAGAATTTCCCTATAAAATAGGCTCAGCATAAGGAATAGAATGGGGCTGGTCAGAAAGCAGAAAGAGCAAGCGAACCTTCTGGACAGAGCCGGTAAGAGAATGAGGAGGACTCGGAGTTTACATTTAATGCTTAGGAGAAACACAAAGTGCACCGATCCTCCCTCCCCGACCTCAGGTTTCCCCGATGGATGGACTAAAGGAAGCAGGGGACGGACATGCATGTGATCTGGGAAGTGGGACCCCAACGCCTGTTTCCAAGGTAAAGTTCCAGGATGGGGACAGACCCCGGCAAATGACGACTCCGGAGGGTGCCGGCAGGCAGGCAGGCAGGCAGGGCACCAGGACACACTGTGGTGATTTTAGTTTCCTGAGGGTGCTCTGGGAGCCACCAGGAGCGCTGCTGCATCCGAGGGGCTGACCCCAGGAGGGCTCCCTGTGTACGGAGGAGGCGTCCTGGACGGGTGGCCACACGCTCAGTGCCAAGAAGCCATCTAAGCGCCTGGAAGCTTTCACACCTCTAGGGGACGAGGGACCCCAAGAGTGACTGTGGGGAGGGACGTCAGCCATTCGGCCCAGCTGCAGAATACAGACACGGATATTCACAGACACAGAGGTAGAGGTATATCTCGTGTTGACTGACATTTGTAAATGCGTCAGGCTCACCTCGCACTTGATTGGTGTTTACGGTAACCATGCAGCCAAGACTTTCAAACCTGTGTGCGGTTAAAGCTGACTTCCAATTGTTTGTTGTTGGTTTTTTTAAGATAAATTAAATCACAAAACAATCGCTCTATCTGGTTTGGGAAATCCAATGCCTCGGCTACAATGGGAACTGAGGATTTTCTCGGGATTCTTGAAAACTGTAAGCTCAATAGTACAAAGAAAGCCAGTCTGATTAAATAGCTTTTTTGACTTCCAAGTCATTTTTATGCCTGTGCTGTCCACCCCGAAGTGGATTATTCTTAATGTATTTCCATAAGAAGATGAAGTGTCACTTGTGTCCTCTGAATAATGAGGCATGGAGAAGAGAAGGGAACAGAACATAGCACGATACATGTGAGAGGGGGCTGCACAGGTGGCTGGATGGGGAAATCCTTGGTAAAGGGAGGGGAGGTGGTGAGAACGAGGGGAAAAAAAAAACTAAACAGGAAAAGAGGAGGCCAGATCAGGTGGGGCGGGGAGGTAGCTTTGTGAAAACAACAAAAAAACAACAACAAAAAACAACAAAAAAACAACAATCAAAGTGGTAGTTTTTTTTTTTTTAAGAATTTGAAAAAGTGAGAAAG
Organism: Phyllostomus discolor; assembly: GCF_004126475.2. Taxonomy (NCBI): domain Eukaryota; kingdom Metazoa; phylum Chordata; class Mammalia; order Chiroptera; family Phyllostomidae; genus Phyllostomus; species Phyllostomus discolor. The sequence goes on along the minus strand of NC_040917.2, from coordinate 20,473,785 downwards.
AAGGTTCCAGGGGGAGCAGGACTAAGGCACCGTTCAGGGCGGAAGCCTAAAGAAACAGCAGTTTCAAATTTAAAACCAAGAGGAACAGAGACTAACTCCCCCCGCCCCCACCCCGGCTGCAGCTGATTTGGCGGTAGGTCTCCGCAGATGTGACCAGGCCCCTCAAGGGCAATGTCACGGGCCAGTGGATCCCAGCAACTGCAGGCGTGTACACAACCCCGAGTGGAGTCCATGGAGGGTGGGGGAACCCAGACAACACCGGGCTGCTGTGTGCCGGAGCCCCCAGCAACACCATCTTGTTGTCCATTTGCCTGGTTGCGTCATTTGCACCAGATCAAACAGAGAATTTTGAATGAGAAAACAGATCAGTCCGATAGGCAGCAGAAATGCACCCCCAGTGCATGGACACCTCACCTATTACTGTCAGGCAAACTACAATTTACAATACGGGCCGTGAGTTATATGCTGTTTTACAATTGATTTCATGCTGTTGTGCAGAGAATTTCATTGATCTCAATTTATAAAAGGAACCGATAAGTGGGCAATGATTTTCTTTCAGCTCCTGGTGTAAACTGAGGAATTTCTATCTTCTGGCTCGTGCCTCCCGTTCGAAAACTGCGAAGCAGTTCTTGCTTCTGGACGATCTAATGCGTGTTATCCAGTGGTTCCTGTAACACCTTCCGACTACAAACTAGAGCTGCTTCTCTCCACTCCCCCAAGTCATCCCCTGGATGTTTAAAACTGCTGGAACAAGTTAGGTCAGTACTGACTACCTCTCCTCTGTCATTAGGCATCCCAACCTGAGAACCACTTCCGGGTCACACGTAGAGAGAACACGACTTGGACCGCTGGCCGCGATGTGGCGTGTCTCCTGCAGAAGTCTGCAGGGCGGCGCGCGGTGCCAGGCTGCATCCATGTCTGCCGTTGGGCAGCCCTTGCTTCCCAGCGGCTTGCTGGGCCTTCTGGGCCCAGCACACTCAGGCTCTGACCTTATAACTCATAAAAACAGAGCCTTTCTTTAGCCTGAACATCCTCGCTCTTCCGTTCCTCATAGGAGCCTTACCTTGTCACCTGATTCCCTTTCAGCCAGGTGAGCAATTACCCATCGCCAACATCCAGTTCTGTTCTTTCAAGCCAATTTGCCCTGGTGTGCGTGTATGTACATACACATACACACATACACACACACGCACACACACATTCATTCATTCATTCATTCATTCATTTATTTATATTTATTTACTTATGTAGTTTGGGTGTACACCCAAACTCCTTTTCTATTTTCCCTCACAATGTTTTCCACCTCATCAGAGAAATCCACATACGCCCCCCCCTTTCACGAAAACCCTGTTCAAAGTTTGTATTATTCATGCAGCATCTCCCGATTCTCCCAAATGTGTGCACAGTTTATACTCTATTTAGTTGCCTTTCTAAGCAAACACATCCTCCCGTGAGCGTCCTTGCCCCAGCCTCGCGTCCACATGGGGGGACCAGCTCCCCGAGAACGAGAACGCGCAGTCTCCCAGGCTCCCCCTGACGACTGCTCACCCTCTGGACCTTCCTGACAGTGGAACAGCGAAGACTGGGTCACAGGGAGAAGTCTAACTGTACACGAATGAAGACCCAGTCCCCCCCATGAGGACAGGAGGGGGTGGCGTGTGGTGGCATGTGGTGGGGGATCCCGGCCCACTAGGAGTTGACAGTCACTGGTAGGGAGGGAAAAACTAAGGACCGTCTCAGTCACTTGTGATGATGAGGATGGATATTTCCCCCCCCCCTCCTCTTTTCTTCGGTGGCTGGGGAGGACAGAAGGTTCCACAACAACTCTTAGGCGGCAGCGCTCTCTGCCGGCTGTCTTCTGGTCTGGGTACCCGAGTTCCCCCATACTCAACTTACAGTAAATTATACCATATTGAAACCAAGATTTTTTTTTCTTGGTTACTTTTATAATAACATACCCCGAGAGCAGCACCATTCCCCCTTCCCATTCTCTCTACACACCCCCCCACTCCCGTGTAACCTACTTTACTTACGGAGTATGGTAGAAGTAGGGAATCAGTAACGGGCTTTTGACTTTCATAAATGCCTACAACTCACAAACCAAAGAGAGAGAATTGTGATAACATTCCAGCAATGTTTCTGAACAAATTTTAGTCATACAACTTAGCTAAATATTTCATGCAAAACTAAAGGTTTCCCTCCACCCCAAATTTAGGTGCACAGTTGCTACTATCATATTCTTCAATATTCTTTGATAACCTTACATGTCAGTTACTATATTGCAAAATAATACTCAATCTATGTGACATACTGTTAATCAACAGAAGTTAATGAGACATAATAAGTGTCTACCTGTGGCAGGGAAAGAATAAAGTTATTAATGAGGCTTCCACAAAATACTATGGTAAAGGCAAAATGTTGTTAATTGCGTAAAAATAATAGCTTTAGCACTGACTACCTACTATTTGGCTAGAGCTATTAAGTACACTCTGTTCTTTCTCACTGAAGTCTCAGAAGAACTGTGCGACAGATGCCGTTACTGGCCATGCACAGGGGACAAGGTTCGGCTGCAGAGGTCAGCTGTGTCGGGCCCAGGTCAACGCCCCCTGAGTTTGCTCAGAGGGCAGCACCGGAGGACACCGGCCACAGCTGCCCACGGGTAGACTACGCTTACATCACAAAGTGGACCCTTCCCAGATCATACCTGCAGCACTGTCAGCTTATAGAGTGTGACCTGAGGGTAGTGTTTCATGCAGGCCCATTGTCCATTCTTAAATATTAATATAATGCTTATTCCAACCCTGCTTATACTGGATACTGTATGATAGGAGAAAAGCAGTGAGTACCTGCCTTGAAAACCCAGTATCTCTCTTTTGGGTGGCAAGACAGACACATTTCTCCTTTGGCAAACCTTTGCATGCTGCCCTAGACACAAATCTAATGCCACCTCCTACAGGAAGCCTTCTCAGACTCCTCCAGTTTGAGCGAACCCTTCTTTTGTGCTTCAGTGACATAATTTTATCCCTATGACAGTACATAATATAGATTTACTGTATTATTATGCACATGATTATTTCTTTAACACAAACTCTTGGAAGCGGTATTTCAAATCAACGAGGAATCATCTGGGGCCCTGACAAGGGACAGATGGCGTGCTGAAATGGACCAACTCTAAGCGCACGTGAGAAAACCTCTGTGGCTCCCCAGAAAGGCACGGGGACTGTGGCAGGCGGAGATCAGTCAGCACTGGTTGAGGGCAAGGAACACGTGATATATGAATATTAGAACTAAAGAGACACATTTGTATTTTCAGATTAATCAGATCTGGGAAAGTGTGAGATAAACCTATTTATGCCCATCCACCTATCTACGAGTATCTGTCTTTCTATCCATCCATCTGTCCATCTGTCCATCAGCCAGTAATCTATATCACCTTTGAAGTGCAATCAATGGGAGCTCACTATATAGAGCCTTGGGTTTTTGGATTCTCTCTTTTTTAGATGGAAAATGTCTTCAATGCACAGATTCAGGAGAGCAAAGTGAAAATTGGTACAGTTTACAGGTGAGGAGAGACAGGAGTAGATTTCTCTCCCTTTTTTAAATATATCACTCTTCCGTTGTCCTCTTAAAACTGTTTAAAAGAAACAAACAAAAAAACAAACAAAAACCAAAACTAAATAAATTAATATGTGGTCATGGACTTGATGGGGGGAGGTAGGGGGTAGAAAAGAGGGGAGGAGGGAGAGAAGGGGAGGCAAGGGAGGAGAGAAGGAATCGGCAAAGACTGGGGTTCTAGTTTAGCCTTGACTTGTGTTCATACAAGTGAATCACTGAAGTTTCAGACTTCAGCTTCTTCCTTTGTTAAAAAGAAAAGTGTGTCATTTGTAACATCTCTACTTACAATTGCTATGAAGAAAAAATAAGGCTGCCATGAAAATGTTCTAGAAAGGACCATGCATTACACAGGTAAGAGATAACGATTTTAAACCATTATCAAACACAGCAGAAGCTGATTCTCTTGTTTACATGTAGCTTCACTAAGTAACGCTCATAAACACAGTGAATAATACTTATGTACTTTAAAAATATACTTTGTCGTGTAATTATCTAAAGTTTAGGGCATTTTCTTTCAGTTAAATCCAAAACATACAGTTGAACTCTTATTTAAAAAGAACGTATTTACTTCACTTAATGTATACATTCAGAAATAGCTTTTTGCCATTTATTAATTTATTCACCACACAAGTATTTGCTGGGCATGTGCTATGGATTTTATATGCTGCTAGGTAGCAGATAACAAAGTGTGGACAAGGTGGTTTCAAATGGGTCTTTTGGATTGAACACTGCTCTGGGTTATGCCTTCCAAACATGAGAGGCACTGTGCTTTACCTGGTGTAGATATTTAGTATGTAAGCATGATTCCAAGACACTTTAACTCGTATTGCTTATGATATAAAATGGTAAGTGATTTGAGAAGAATAGTTGTGCCAAATTACAAATTATAGCGTATCTCCTATGATGGGGACTGAACCACTACTGATAAAAAGAACGAATTTATGGAGGAGCTCAAATTTCACTGATTAACAACAAATTACGAGGAGGATGTTAGCACCAAACTACTTATAGATGTGAAATTGAAGATAATGTATTAGCATTAATATTTTACTATGAGCTCCCCAAATGCTCACATTTTCAGGGTTTCTATAGATGCTGAATTTGAGAAATGTATGCTCAAAAGTTTGCAGAAGTTCAGTTTACACTACAGGTATGTAGCTTTATGGAAAACATTCATTTGATTTATATTTTCGAAACCAAGCTGATCTTTATAGTAGTGATTCAGTGAGAGGGAAATCTTTTAATATTATCTATATAGTCTTTTTGACAACCAGAGTTCTAACCTAATAGAATTTATGGCCTGTATCATCTTGATTTTTGCATAATAGAGCTACACAAGTGGCAGAAAGTGACTTTCTAATCTTCCCACATGAAATAGATATTCAAATATTTGCAAATTTGGTACTATTTCCCTCGGAGTTGCTGGACTGATATATATTTCCACCATAGGGTAGAAAAAATGGAGAGAGGGCAATACAAGTATATCGTCTTTGCAAAATAGCCTTTAAAAGTTAGGATATAGGAAACAAACTTCCCTACACTCTATTGGAATTTTTTTTTAAATTTTAGACTCAAATTCTTTTTCTACCATTCTAGGTTTGAGTGCAGCTGGGAAGTGCAGTGGACAGGGGAATGACATTTTTAAATCAATAGGCAGGAAGGCCTTGTCTACACCCTAAGTCATTCACTAACACTCATCTGAAGTTTCTCACTCGTGGTAAAGCAACTATTTTATGTTTAAATATGTACCAGTATTTTGGTGGTGATTACGGAGAATTTAATTATATCACTTCTATAAATGTTAAAACAATTGATCCATTTTTGCAAACTTGAATATAATGAGTCGTATTTGTAGACATGGGATGGACGGCACCTCTCACAGGTTTTGCACGAATTAAGTGCTTATGAGTCTTGCCGTAGCCTGTGTAGTTGTACAACGTGGAGAAGCAGGAAGCAGTATTTGCCCAGTGGAAGTCAAGCACTGGGGCACATGCCACTTCTCTGTCACCAATCAACTTGGATCTGGCTGTCAGCCCCAGACAAACTCCTCAGTCCTGAACTTCCTTCTGAATACCAGTTGGTTTTCTGGCACGTTCTCCACACAATGCTTAGTTTTCTCATGAATGAAAAAAATGATTCCTTCAGTCCTTCACTTTGAAAACAATCTCTATTGTTTTCCTACTGTGTGCACGTGCCTCTCCCGGTCTTCAGGGTAGAGTAAGAGAACCCTAACGGACAAAACAAACAAATGAGCAAAATAAAACCAGAGGCATGGAAACAAGGAACAGACTAACAGTGAGCAGAGGGAAGGATGGAAGGAGTTAAGGGAGGAAAAAGGGGAAAGGGTCTAGTCAAAGAACAGGTATCAGTGACCCATGGACATGGACGACAGGGTGAGGACAGACTACGGGAGTTGGGGGTGGGCAGAGCAGGGGAGAACAATGAGAGAAACTGGGACAACAGTAATAGAACAATTTTTAAAGAAAGAATATGAAAGATACAGTGCCTACCAGCCTACTCACAGTCTCACAGCCTAGCGGAGAAGACAACCAAGTCGACCAAGCATTCTGGCAGAAGATGCTCAGTGACGTGAGAGGTGGGAACACACAGAGGAAAATGGAAGACCACACATGTCCTACAGCACCAGGTTAGGCCTCAGATGTCAGTACATTGCTCCAGCCTCAGAATTCATAATAAAGGTATATGAATAATGGGGGTGTGTGTAAGTTAATGAATGAAAGAACCACAAATCAGCATTCTTGAATTATATGTGGTGCTAATATTCTTTAAGCATTATTGCCTCAGAGGAACAAACAAATAAGGTGTTTCATTTTTACTACCTGGGTACACAGCTGTGTATAATCATTGCAAAGGATACCTACTGCCAAGGCTGAACTACATCCCTACAAAATCCATGTGTTGAACCCCAGCGCCTCAGAGTGCGACTGTACTTGGAGATAGGGTTTTTGAAGAGGTGATGAAGTTGAAATGGGGCCGTTAGTGTGGGTCCTAATCCAGTTTGACATTCTAAGTACAGGGGAGTTGGACTCACGAAGAGAGACACCAGGGATGCGCATCAGAGAAGGAAGACATGTGCGGACACAGCCAGAAGGTGGCCATCTGCAAGTCACGGAGAGAAGCCTCAGGAGAAACCCATCTTGCTGACACCTTGATCCTGAACTTCTAGCCTCCGAGACTGTGAGAAAATAAATTCCTGTTACTCCAGCCACCCCAGCTGATGTTTTCTTTTTCGTGGCAGCTCTAGCAAACTACCATTTCTGTGAGTGGATGAAGAGGAGGAGACACTGTTCCTTCATGGCCATGATTAATTGAAACGAGGAAGGCAGGCCACATAGCAGCAGGAAGTCATAAAATCCTGGCTTGCAGGCGTAACTGTTCACTGCCGACTTTGGAGAAATGGCTCCTCCTTCTTCTCGACACCACCCTCTGCAGCGCTGTTGCTTCCTGCTTCATCTCCTCAACAGGCGAGGGCACGATGCTAGTTCCCATGGGAAATCGGTAGGCTTGCTCTCAACTTAAACAATTAAAGCTAGCACTTGAACGAGATACTTTCATTGACATGTTGTCTTTAACAATGCATTGATGAGGCACTGAGGATATCAATGTTGTATTAATATTTTGACACCGCTGAATATGAGAATGTCATGGAATTTCCCATAATTTTTTAAACGTCTCTAGTTGAGATTTGTGAGTTGGGAGTCAGAAAATTATTAGAGCACCAAAATTCTAGTCTGAGAGACAGCGTTAACTGACCTCATGAATACAGGCAAATCAATTAAATTTTCTGGATCTCTATTTTTTTAATCTACCAAATGAAAATAGAATTAACTGTTTTATTGTTTAACTGTGTAATTTAAAGGCTCATAGGAGCTGGTACATGTGAAAATATTTTTGAAAGAGTAAGTTATTAAAAAATCAAAATATTTATGTTCTTGGGGGTGAGAAAAATCTAAGATTTTCTACCTAAGGAAAAAATGATGAAAGTATTGTAGATTTGACTAAAAGTTTAAGCAAAATGACCTAATTTAAAAACCACCATAAACAAAGTAAAAAAAATACAAATGACAAAAATAGGTAATACATGTTCGATGGAAATGGTAAGCATGTTTAATATATATTAAAAATATTTAAAAAAACAGGAAGACTATATCACTGCAAATAGCACAAAAATATTTGGGGAATTTGAAAGAATTAGAAATGTATACACACAAATATTATATAAAAGGATGTTGAAATTGTACTGCACCTTATAATAGAGAAAAATTGCCAATAACCCAAATATTGTAGTGATTTGCTTAAATATATTGTGAAATATTTTAAAATATCATGCAGCCACTTAAAGCAAGATTTAGAAAATAATTTAGTGAGTCGGTAGTGCCATCCCTATTATGAAGTGGTAAAGGTCGTAAAATAGACGGACCCAAATTGTATGTGTGTGTCTGCGCATCGACAACCACAACAAAAGTCAGAAGAGAAGAAATGCGCAAGCCAAAATGTAATTAGTGATTGTCTCTGGGGGGCGGGGACTGGGGGACGTTAAGCTACGTTTTTCTAAGTGTCTTTAGTTTACAATTTACCATTTTGGAATAATTTTATTTTTACACTTTTATTATTCTTGACTTTGAATGTGTAACACATTAATATGTACAAACCATCCAAAAATCTAAAAGATTCTAAAGAGCTTACATGAAAATTAAGTCTCTGTTTACCCTGGTTTTCCAATTATCCTGTTCCCTTCCAGGAGGTTAGCTTTTATTAAATGTTTATGTGTGCCTCTAGAAATAGTCTAAGTATATTACCAAATACACAAGTGTCACCGGAGTATAGAATATACTTTTTTGTACCATTTCTTCACAATATACTTAAGGTTGCCACGCTATGAGGGAAGATCTGCTTGCTGTGGTAAGTCACCACGTAATATTCCAGGGTCCACATATTATTCCAGTGCAATATTAATTATTGGCCATAAATTATTTAACTAGTCTTCTATGGATATTCATGAGACATTTTCATCTATATTAAATTATATTATATTAAATATATCATATTACAGATGTTTATATATGGCCAAAAAATCAGTAACTTTGGAACAATCTTAAGCACAATAAAATGTAAAAGTCTACAAATGTTTGAGAAGGTTTATTTATTACTGTTTTTTTTGGTTGCTTTTATTAATGTTATGCAGCTACTAGGTTTAAACCAGCTGTGAAGTTATAACTTAGGAGTTAACGGTTCATGAGGTTTATCATGCTATCTTTAGAAATCTGTGCCTAGAAAGTATAGTAGGTGGCATTTTTGAATATGTATGTTGAATAAACACAAATGAATAGAGATAGGACATTTAAGTTATTTAGACTTTAGCTACAAAGCTGATACCATGGGTATAATGTATCACTAACAATATTAGGAAGGCTCTGAAATCATGGGTTAATGCAGATGATAAGAATCAAGAAATGAATGGACTTCTGGCAATACAAAAATAGTGGAGGAACATTCTAAAACTGTGTTTCTTACTCTGGGGAGGAAGCCCTACCCTGACAGATTCAAGTGTTTCAAAAATGGGAGAAAAAAAATCAACAAACTAGAGATGCAATTTTTAGAAAACAGATAAAATTTCATGGGCATTCTCAAAAGGAAGGACCCAGGTAGACAGCAGAGTTGGGGGACTTCCAAGGAAATAGATTTATAAACTGTGCTCATAAAAACACTCATGTAAGGCTGAGGCTTTATCGGAAGTAAGGTTCTAATATTTGTAAATCTAACACATGAGCTGCATTGGGTTAGCACTGTAGCTCATAGTAACTCCTTCAGGGGCTATATTTTTCTTTCTACTCTTTCTTCTTCCAGAACCCACATCCTGCCTCTTTTACCCCAAAGCTGTGCATATGGTCCAAGATGGACCAATCAGTGTTCTCCCTCAGTATCTTCTGACCTGGAGCTGGGGAGTTTCCCAGCCAGAAGGGCGCGAATTCAGAGCGGGTGCTCACTGTATTCTCCATCCAGTTCATGGAGGAAGCCCACAAGTTAAAACAGAGAATGGATCCCATTTTAAATAATCTGAAGATAAAATAGTTGGATTTTTAACACTTGCTATTGAAACACGACCATTGAATATATTTACTTTGTAAAACCCAAAATGAACAATAACCATTGTTTCTGAACCATTCAAAGTTTTTCATGGGAAAAAAACAAATATATTATAAAAGGCGTTTTACAAGTTAAGATAGCTACAGTACTTGGGTGAATGGAGAAAATAACATTTTGTTCCAGCTTCATTACTGAGCCAAATCTTTACTAAAAGAAACGACCTGAGCATCCCTGAGCATTCCTTCTTTTTAATGTAATTTTTGTATCTGTGACACAGAGATACTGTTTTGGAAATAATTTATGGAAATATACATTTTTACCATTTAGGTGACTGAAGGATTTATGCAGACTCACTGAAAACAATAAAAAACATCGACAAAATTTAGATGTGTGGAAAGAGTACTTTGAATGTGATCTTTGCCCCTTTTTCCTTCTTACGTGTTAAATACGACCAAATTCTCTGAATATCCCTGGAGTGTGCATACTGAGTACTTCGCTACACCAGTTACAGCAGCAGAGGTTTTCATCGCTCTCTGCCTTTATTTTTGGAGAAAGGACAACCTAATAATCTGAGAATGTAAGTTCTGTTAATAGAGGCATTCTCCTACAGTTTGCTGAATTTTCCAAATCGGATAGAAAGACAAAGGGTATCCAGGTGTGGGTTTACAGTGAGGTCACCAGGCTACTCCATAAGCGAGGCCTCTCCAAAAAACACAGTTTTAGGCTTAGTATCTGCAACAAGGTTAATGGAAATCTGCACCAAGGGTAAATACTTTAGCAGACTGTGTCATTGGGAAATATTTAAACACCATTTAAAAGGATTTAAAATAAGTAGATTTTATTTTACATTGACTGATGCACAGAAATGTAATACAACAGAGCTGTTAACAAACAAACCTAACGCTCTCCTCTCCCATCCTTCCGCCATCTGTACTGTTAAGTCCAATCACCTTCCTGCATTTACAGTTCCAACCTCCCTGTCCTTCCACCCAAGGAACAGTGGCAACAGCCATGTGGGTGCCTTAGTGACTATTTCAAAGTAGCCACATGTCAATCATTTGTTTTCCAATACAATGATTAGCTCAAGCCACCTCAATTCTAAAAATCCTTCCATGGTTCTTCTTTGCCTCAGAACAATGTGCAAACACCTGATCACACCTGTAGCCCCCTGGATAATGTGCCCCCTGCCTTATTTCTCACTGCTCTGGACCACTGACCCAGGGTGCTAGCTCACATGAAACTGTGACCACGGCATTCTCATGGGAAGCACATTCACAGCCACGTGCCCTTGGCGATGCCACCCCGGGCCTTAGGCTGCCTGCTGTAGAGTCTGAAACTCTTAACGCCTGCAAATTCACTTCCTTGGGGATACTTTCTCTTCCAGGCTAGTTACCTCTTCTCTGTTCTCACACCTGTTACAGAAATTACCACTGACTGGACAGCATTAAATTTAGTTGTATCTGTTTCTTTCTAAGCAATCCAACTGGAAAAGATTTGAGGGCCAACGGCAATATCTGAATCTTATACATAACTCCCAAACTCTGATGTAGTGACAAGTACATAGTAGCTGCCTAACAAATATTTCTTGAATTAAATTAAATATTTAATTTAGAGATATGCCTGAAGGGGATTTTTTTAAATTAACAATCTTTATGACGGATGGTACACCAAATAGATGTTTTCACATTTTTCAGGTGGACACACAGATGCAGAGTTGCTGGGTGACACAATAGCTCTAAGTCTTCATTTTTGGAGGCATCTCCTTACTGTTCAACACTGACTGCATTATTTCTACAACTAACGCCTGTGTGTGTTGACTATCTGCTGTTTTAATGCAAAAGTTGTGAGTGCTATGCTAACCATTTTACATGCATCGTCACCCTTGATTCCCACACGGTGTCTCTGAAGTAGACACTGTCATTTCCATTTTGCCAGGAAGGCAAGGCTTGGCCGAGTCATACCTGGGAGATTCTGTGCCCGGAACCTGCTGCGGGAACCCTTCTAGAAACGGCTCCCAGCAACTCTCCCCCTTGCACAAACCCCTCCCCTTTGGGGGTGGGCGGACCCTGTGACCATGCCTCCAGATAACACTCCCACGACCGTCTGACCTCACATGAAAAAGGAGATGAGGCTGATGCGTGCCCAATCTAATTAGGAGCCCTTCAAAACCAGATTCTGCAGATGGTAGGCGGGGACGTCAGAGAGACGCAAAGCACAGAGGGCATCAGATGCATGAGAGGTTCCGCTTTGCTGGGATGGAGGGAGCCATGGACCACTCTTGGTGCCCATGTACAAAAAAACAACTCAAAGTGAAACAAAGACCTAGATATAAGACCGGAAACAATAAGTTACATAGAAGAAAACATAGGCACTAAACTTATTCACCCTAGTCTTAGAGAGGACTTTACGAATATGGCCCCAAAGGCGAGGGGAGGAAGGGCAAACATAGATGGGTGAGACTGTGGCAAACTACAGAGCTTCTGCCCAGCAAAAGAAACTGCCGACACAGCAAACAGGCAACCAACCAACTGGGAGAAGATATTGGCAAACAACAGTTCTGAAAAAGGTTTAATATCAAAAATGCCTTGTCTTCTCTAATGGTTTTAGGTATTTGGGGGAAGTTTTAGAACGCAATTAATCACAGCATCAAATATACAGAGTTATAGGTTGAATTGTGTCTCCCCAAGATGCATATATTGAAATACCAGCCCCCAGCACCTCGGAAAGTGACCTTATTGGAAAGTAGGCTCTCACAGTTGTAATTTGTTAAGATCACGTCCTTGGGGTGGGCCCTCACCCAATACAACATGTGTCCTTACAGAAAGGGTGAGTTTGGATGCACGCAGCTCACAAGGAGAAAGCCACATGAACAGGGAAGCAGAGGCTGATGGGACCATGTGGCCACAAGCCAGCGAACACCAGAGGTTGCCAGCAGAAGTGAGGAAAGTGGCATGAGACGGGCCCTTCCCCACAGCCCACCCCTCCAGCACACTGAGGGGGGAGTCCTGGCCTCTGGAACAGGAGACAACTTTCTCTTGTTTAATCCCCCCAGCTTGTGGAACTTTGTTACGGCAGCCCAAGCAACCTAATACAAGTAATTAACAACCACAGAAAATACTGCTACCTATTGGATAATGAAATGAAAAATCCTAAGAAGCTACAGGAACATCCTACCTCATTAAAACTGTTTACCACATTTTGCATATTAATTACTTCTGAATTATGCATTGGTATTTGTTGTCATTTACTGTACAATATTAATTCACTAATTCTCAGTGTTTCCTCAATTTAATTCAATCCATTCCAACTCATTCCAGTAAGAGCATGTGAGAGACCAGTCGGGTCCTTATTCCTATATCACATACCACAAAGATAATAAAGATAAAGCACATGGTCACTGTACTCAATGCACTTACATTCATGCGTTCAATCAAGATTTACCCCCTTGAAATACATTAATATTGCAAGACAGAATATATTCAAGGGACAAATGTGTAGGACATAATATAAAAGGGTCTATGAACATTGGAAGGAAGGAAGGATGGAAGGAAGAAGTGGACATTGAGGCATATCACCAAGCATGTGCAGTGTTTCGTTGGCGGTGCACAACACTGCAGGTATGGAGAAACCACAGGTGAGCCTGGCTGGAAGGAAATGAGGGAGGTGGGCAACCCGATTCAAGATCAAGGTAAAAACCAGGGGAAACTAAAAGTATTAATGGCTAAATGCCATCATCGGATTCCTAAAATAGTCATTCCTTATATCAGTTTTATCATCTATATTAAAATTGGGAAACATACTGTAAAACTTCTGCTTACTAAAACCCAAAGTATAGAGAATTTAAAAGATAAAAAGACTTCCTGGCAGGGAAAAAATGGAACACTAGGAGGCCAGTACTGGGAGACAATCGCTGGTAGCACTGGTGTGTCATATGTGCATATAAACACATTCACGTATGTGCACACACAGATACACACGCACATTTGACTAAAACAGACTCGTGTTTTACATGTTGTTTATATAAATATTTGTTGTTGTTGTTTTTAAAGATTTTTTAAAGATTTTATTTATTTATTTTTAGAGAGGGAAGGGAGGGAGAAAGAGAGAGAGAGAAACATCAATGTGCGGTTGCTGGGGGCCGTGGCTTGCAACCCAGGCATGTGCCCTGACTGGGAATTGAACCTGTGATGCTTTGGTTCACAGCACACGCTCAATCCACTGAGCTACGCCAGCCAGGGCTTCAAATATTTGTTTTTAACATCTTTCCACGTTGTGAAATATCCCTCTACAGCCTCAGCATCTATCGTGGCTGCACACACGATGTTCCATTATTGGATATTCAGACTTCTATATTTTTACTGGTGTACACAGGCCAGTGAGGTTATATACTGAGTGGTCATTTCATAGAGAAAGCCTTTATATAATTATTTTCGAATTGAAGATAGTTGGACTTAAGAGGAAGGTGGTTCACTTTGCAAACACTCCAGTGACTCCCTGGGAGGCGGGGACGCCGACCTGAGAAGCGGGAGAGCAAGTTCCTGGAGGTCAGAGGGCTCGGGACATGGAGGTGTTTCCCCGGCTCCCGCTCCCGCCCACACCCTGCAGAAGCAGCCAGCGAGGAAAGACAACAAACTACGTGGTTCTATGCACATTGAGTGCAAGCACAGCAAAGTGAATCCATAACCAGGAAAGCAGTAGCCCAAGCCAGGAAGCAGGACTTGAGAGACGGAACAGGGGGCCCCTGGGAGGCCGGTACTGTTCTGTCCCTTGATGTGGGTGCTGTTCCCACAAATGTGTTCCATGTGTGAGTTGCCAGGCTGCCTATTTAAGAGATGTTCACTTTTCAGAATGAATTTATAACTCAACTAAGAAGTTTTAAAAAATAAATGAAAGGCAATGGCTGCTCTCAAAATGCTCAAAAGAGCCAGAGGCCTCTATTTGCAAAGCTCTCCATAAAAGGGTACATTTTACCTTTTTTCAGGATTTAACTCCACCATATTTCTAAAAGGGACGTTATTCCCTTTCTCCTCTGACATCCCTTCAAACGTAGTGTCCTCTCCTACCATTTAAGAGAGTGATATTCATCAATTAGGTTAACAGATCACAGGTAATGTTTGGGTGCAGATCTTAATGGATAAGTTACACATATGTAATTTCTCTACATCCTGGTGCACAGCAGAAGCACCTTAGAGCAGGAATGACACTTGGTTATAGTGTTTATAGTTAAGCACAACTGATATTTATGCACCCTATACAAAGTGTTTCATTTTACTTGGCCCTTTGCTACTAAGCGGGCATGCCTTTCTAGAATGATGCAGCCACACTGTTTATCAACCCAAGGATCTGGTACACAGCTAGCCCCCGACCAATTCTTCTCCAGTCTGGTCACAAATTTGGTAACTTGGCTTCAGAAGGCTTGCGCTTCTCTTCGTAGTTCAGGCTTTTCCCCTTGTCTCCTCAAGGTTCCTCAGACTTTGTATAATTTAATGCTCTATCTCTATGACATAGAAGGGCACAGTATGACTTAGTTCGCAGTAGAGAGGCACAGTGACTCATAGATGAAATCACTGCCTTCCCTGAAAACCCTCACGTATTCTGCCTTATTAATACTCGGCCTCACAGAACGGAGCGCAAGCATGCCAACGCTATTCCCTGCAGGAACATCGCTTCGTGTAAGAGGAGTAATTTAGATGCACTGCGTGGTGGTACTCAAACCTCCAAAATTAAAGGAACTATCAAGGTTAAAGTGAGGCTTTAATTTGCTAAGGAAGGATCTTGTGGAACCTATCAGTATGAATGAATATAATTTAGCTCAAATTTGTGGAGGGTTGATAAGCTTCCTCATAATGCCCGGTTAGAAGTTCCTAACCTTTAAATGTTGTTTTATTGTGCCATTGGCAATATAGCTTCTTCTACAATAAACTTCTCATCATAAGACTTAAGTGTTTTGAAGGCTCAGGATGAACATTTCCATTTCACTGTTTATAGGTGATTCGGTTTGACCTTGGCAAATAAGACAAAAACAGGCTTTACCACTTTGGGTTGTTGAAAGATACACTTATTGCCTATCTGACTTTAAGGGAAGTTTATCTTCTTTCCCCCTCTCCTTCCCTTCGCTCAGTCTCCATATTTCTTACACACACACACACACACACACGCATTCACACATGCACTTCTTACACAGGCGCTGGGCGAGCCTCCATGGGAAGATGCTCTCCGTGGTGCTGAAGTCAAGTTGGGCGCTCTGATTCCATCGTTAACACAGACTGCTGTGGATTAAATGACGCACCTGAAAAATACACCTCCGCTCCGGTTTGGTGTCAGATCTGTGTGTGTGTTTTCATTAGAGTCCCTACTGACCTTCTCCTGCACACTGGGGTTCTACTGGTTGCAAGTAGTCACATCTTAGGTTGGGCTAACCAAAAACAAGGTGTTTAGTTAAAAAAAAAAAACTGTCAGAGGGATCACAACACCAACTGGAACTTTATCAGTCCGTATGCCTCATAGAAACCTCCTTGCCAGGCTCATGGAATACTTCCACAATTGCCCTTACCTTGCTATCCTCGTTTCTAAAGACACTGTAACTGTCTCTGAAACATCCCACAAACTTCTTAAAGATTGCTAGTTTCTGCTAGGGTGCTCATTTAAATGAGAATGATCTGGTTGGCTACAGTTTGGATAGTCGTCATCAATCAGAATGCTATCTAGCCTGAACTTTGAAGCAATCCCAGTATCTTGAACAGACAAAAGGTTATTTTTTTCTACCTATTTATTAACATCCTGTATACACATATCTTAAGTGGCCCACAATAGCTCTGCTAGTGATATCAATATAGGTCCTTCAATCTTTCGATAATGTTTTTAATCATAAGCTTTAAGGCAATTGTTTTCACTTCAAAATTCTTAAAAATCTGTTATGGGACAGAAATAAGAGATTAATGGAGATCTTGCAAAAAAAGATAAATGGCACCACCAGAATACCACAAAACTGGGGAAAAATTAATTGAACCTATACTTTTGATAAATATTTATTTTTTGCAGAAGAAAAATGCATACTAGTTTAAGCTGTCATTATACTAACCTACATCCTATTTTTCATATTATTAGTAATACATAATGTGGTAGTTTATATTCAAAAATAAAACTAGAATGTATATACCTCATGTATTTATCCAGAAATACACCGAGGTTACTATGGTTACGAAAAATCCATTACCTTTGAATACAGAATGAAAAAGTTTGACTTAAAGTGTGTGCTATTTATTATAGCGAACATCAACAGCCTTCGGGAGGCTCTCTAACTGGATTCATTTTTCAGTGTCATGACTGACCCACCACGCTACTAGCTTATGGCCTGTGCGAGGCAGAAAATCTGAACTGTATGCATTTTTAAATATATGTTGCACTAACTCAAGGTGCCGCAATGCCTTTGACTTTCAATGCTTCGTATCGGAGAGAAAGAAGAAAAAGCTTCACACGACCTAGATGCCCGGTGGCTTCTGCAGTGACCTGCATTTACCCTCACCCAGGTCCACCATGGAGGCAAGGACCACTTTCAACATGTACCGGAAGGATGTGGGCTCTCCACGAGACACGGAAAAGGAAGCTACAAATAGATGAAGTCGGAGTAAGAGAAAGGATGTTGGTCCTTTGAACATTGAGGAGGGGACCATGAGCCAAGTTATTAGGGAAGGTTTCATAGTGTAGAAGGCAAAGAATTTTAAATAGTGCAGATGATTGTGATGGGAACAACAGGCAAAGCAGGAGATGAAATGTAGCTCGTGAAGAAGTTTTCAAATGATTCCTCCCTTCATTAAGTTTTTGCTCATCAAGGCTATGATCAGATAAATTAAGGTAAAATATAAATGGCTAATAATCATGCAGAAAAGTATTCAGTGTAACTAGTAGTTAAACATGCAAATAAAAATAAATTTCCACTGGTAGAATGATCAAGAATGTAAGAATATCACATTCGCTGCTGATGAACTTTCCTAGGAAACAATGCAAAAATGTGTATCAATTATTCTTTAAAAGTTCACTGCCTTTGATTAACTGTTGCTCTTTCAGGAATCTCACAAGCAAAGATATATGTACAACAATATTTATCACAACATGTTTAACAGAGATAAATTAGAAACTTTTGAATCATTTAAGGGATCTAATGCATTAGTGTACTTTCATAAAACTGAATATGATGCTATCATTAACAATATTTCAAAACATTTTTAGAAAGATGCTTAATGATGCAGGATATAGTCATAAAAAGGAGCGAGTACTCATATTGGAGTACGATGGCTCACTTGGTTAAGAATGAAGAAACTACTAGAAGGAACATCAAGTATTAATAGTTTCCATCTGTATGGTAGGATGATTAGGTATTCAATATCTGTATGATGTAAATGATCTTCAACAAGCATTTATTACCTTTTATAATTAAAAATATTACCATTTTTCTGCTAATCTCATAGACTGTGTTTTCCATTTAATCTTTCTGTGAACCGACATTTCTGCCCTGCCCAAGTCCACCTTCCAGGCCCCCAAACTGTCCCTATCACCCATGGCATCAGCCCTCCTGTCCGGAAGTTCAACCCACAGGCCATTGCGCGTGGAGAAGACAGTAGGTCACACATGTCCTGACACAAAGACAACCATGGGAGCTGAGAGCATTACTGACTGTGCTGTAATGAAACATGGCACAGGTTCAACGTGTCTGCAGAGGCTGCAGCCTGTCCCCCGGGCCGGGGCCCCGTCCTGCACCAGCTCTCCCCTGGCCGATCCTGACAGAGTCCCTTTCCCAGTCTGCCTCCCCTGTTGTTCCTGGTGACCAAGGGCGCTTTGAAGACACACAGGACCTGGATTTAGTACGTATCACAGGCATACCGGACTTGTGTTCCCCAAAACCTACATGTTTGAAGCCTCCAAGTCCAGTGTGACTCTGGGTAGAGGTAGGGCTTTTAGAGAGATGGTTAAGGTTAAGTGAGGTCATAAGGGTAGAGCCCTAATCCAACAGGACCGGTGTCGTTATGAGAAGAAGACACACCGGCGGTGTGTGCCAGAAGAAAGGCCACCTGAGGACACGGTGGGAAGGCAACTGTCTGCAAGCTGAGAAGAGAGGCCTCAGGAGACACCCAACCTGTCAACACCTTGATCTCAGAGTTCTTGTCTCCAGAACTGTGAGGAAAAAATGTCCTTAGTGGGAGCCACCCTGTATGTGTTCTTTTGTTACGGTGGCCCTAGAAGATTAATACAGGGGCTCCATGGTCTGCAATCAGCCTCCTGCCTCCCTTTCAGAGTTGCTATTGGGAAAGATAAAATAATGTGCGTTCAGTAAGGAGAATGTATCAAGATTAAAATATGCACCTTGGGGCCAAACAGACCCAGGTCCACTTAAGTTTCTCTAGGTCCTGAGCAGAATTGCTTGACCTCCTTGGCCCCCAGGTTTACTAACTGCAACGTCAGAACCACCATGTGTAACTTTGAACCCCACAGTAATGTCCGTGGCTTTGTTTCTCTCCTTAGTGACCAACATGGCGGTCTCAACTTGCTTGGTGTCTTTAGCCAACTGAGGATGAGAGCGATAAGAAATACAGTTGCTTGTGAGAAGCCAAGAGGGCTATAGAGAAAAAAAAAAAAAACCCTGAGTGATTAGGAGACATAATCTCTAAAAACTCACAAAAGAAGGAAAACCACTAAAGAACCTATTCCCATTGTGCCTAAGAAGATGGCTGTGAGCAGTATGAAAACTTTCCACTGTCTTTACTTAGTATTTGTACTAATCCACTGTGGTCATATTAGCCATGACCTTTCATGGCAGATACTGTAGCCACATGATTCTTTTGATGACTCAAACAAGATACAGACTCAGTACCGTTTTGTATGTAGTACTAGAAACCAGTGTGAATTCTGGCCTCTTCTCCTCCCACATTGCCCTTTTTGTGGCTTTGCACAGTGTCCCCTCATGGCATTCTGCACATTTTGGAAACATTCAAGGCCCACAGGTTGAGGTCTGCCATCGGCTGTGCCACCAGCCTGTGCACTGCATCAGACTGGGGTCTCCCCAGCAAGGGATCCCAGTTTCTATTCTCCAGTGGCTACCTTCTTCACAATCTTTTCTTTGTTGCCTTTTCTTTCTCGCCCTGCTGCTGTTCCCACCAACTCCCCTTTAGGAGCTTCTTTTTTTTGTTCCTAGCAGTCACCTGACTTCATTGGTTCATGTATCCAACACTGTTTCTTCTGTTCCCACTCTGTGATGGGCCCTGGACTTGCAGTCATGAACAAGACAGGCATGGCTGCCTCCGGGTGACCCTTATGATTTAGCAGGGAAAACTGAAAAGGAAACAGGCCGCCTTATTCAAGACCATGCGAACCAAAAGAGGCAGGCTTGAAGACGTTCAGTGTACACACAGGGGGTACCTAACTCATACCTGGCAGTCAGCAAAGCCTTCTCAGAGGAAGTGGCCATACCAGCCACACACATGATACTGTATGTAAGCCCTGAAGACACGCCTTGTGTATTAATGATTAATGCACGGACGAAGTTCATTCTATGCTATGTTTTCATTCTTCTAAAGTAATTTCTGTGGTCTACAATTTCTAGTTAAAATAATGCCTTCAGATATTGTCAGGGCACAATTAATCTGTTCCTTTAGTTTCTCGCATAAACTCTGCATTCAACAGGAAATAATTATTGTTCTTTTTACTAAGGGCTAAGAACATGCTAGGTGTTTTATATACAGCTCTAGGTCTTTTGAAAATCTTGAAAATTGTAGTTACCTCCATTTTCAAGTCTTAGAAACTAAGTCTCAGAGATGTTAAGTGGCCTGTTGAAGGCCACACCCACGTCACCAAAGCCAGAACGTTTGAGTTGGTATCCAAGTCTACCCTTTACAGGCTACATGACCTTGAGAAAGTTCCTTAATCTTTGGATGCCTCAATGTCCTCGTTTGCAAAATGGGGGCGAGGACAATATGCGCCCTGTACAAGCAGCATTACAGAATTCTATCCAACCACAATGGATACAATATAAAAGCAACTGCTCTAGTCGTTTGAAGGGTCTCAGACTAGACAGGACACAAAACTGTAAACCCTGAGAGTGCAGTTGGGCAGATGCTGTATCCCTGTCCAGCAGCATCTGTGCGTGGCCCCATGAAACCACGAGCCCCAAGAAAGGGGGGGCAATGTCCAACTGAGTCCCTGCTACGGCCTCATCCCTGGTGTTGACGGGAAGGAGTGAATACACAAACAACGTATGCTGCTCCTCCTCTAACTGGTGGAGACCCTTCCTGGAGAATTTAATATCTCTGGCCCTCAGTATTTTTAAATCAGTCAATATTTGGTCAATGATGTCTCACCTGACAGCCAAAGACACTAGATAAAATACTATGAAATATATAACTATACACTTAACATACAAATGTTATTACTATATATTATGTTATATATACACCATAGGAATATATTGTTGCTGACTCGGCAACACAGACACAAAGGGGCAGGGATCTGGACTGGAGCTAGTATAACAGGGCGCAGCCAAGAGCGGGGCTCCAAATAGGGATTTGGAATGGTATCAGAACTCAAGGTGTCCAGGAAATATTAGGATGTCCTCACCTCCTCCACCCCCACAAGTGTGGGTTGGGGGAAGGGACACATGGAGCAGGGCCATTGAGAACTGTCTTGCATAGCAACAGCTTTGCAGCTAACCTCAGGTGTGATCACTTAACATACCTATAACATTTAACTGGTTGCATAGATATGTTAAATGGCTGTGGCCATGCTCTGGACCTGGGGAATGGAAGTAACTTCCCCACCAAGACGTAACAGGGGAGCAAGTCCCCCGAGTTACAGCACCTGTGTGGGAACTTGGAGAAGATTGGCTCCATGCCATGGGACACACCTGCCCAGACTCAGGATGGCAACCCAGTAAAGCTGGAAGGATAAGAGAGTGCTGGCAGGTGTAGCCAATTGTGGGAGGAGTCGGAAATGAGGCTGCAGAGGAAGATTGGTGAGGGGATTTAAACCCAGACACGGCAGCCATTGCAGGGGAGGACTAGGAAGCTGTGGACATGTAAGAGAATCACCATGGGGCTTTGGCAGAGTGGCAACTCCCCCTCCTCGCAGCCATTGTTCTGGGAGAACCACACGGTTTCGGCTGAGTGGGGACTCCCCCTCCTCGCAGCCATTGTTCTGGGAGAACCACACGGTTTTGGCTGAGTGGGGACTCCCACAGCCCTGGGAGGGAGAACCTCATGGCTTTGCCAGAGTGGGGACCCCTGCAGCTTTAGAAGGGGGAACCACCACCCAGCTTTAGCAGAGATCCCGGTGACACAGCTGATGGTGCTGGGAACCACGGGAGGCCGACCAGCCGAGACGGATTACTGGGAAGAACCGGGGGCTGCCTGAGCCACGGACTTCTGTTTCCTTTCCTGAGACACGGTACCCTGGACTGGGCACAGGGGGAAGCAAGGACTGTGTGTGTCTGTGGATGTTTTCAGGGACTTTGGGATTTTGATGAGGACATTAGGTCACTCCTTTAAGTCTGTACAGCATTAAATAAACATTTCCTTTCCTTTTCACGAATCTCTGGCATTGAGAGACGTCTTTCCTCTGGTGGCGGGTTAACGAACCTGGGGGCTTCCTTTGGGTAATAGTATATTGCTCTTGGCCTCCCTTTGTTGTTCTGTAACAGTTTTTGGTGACCCAGATGGGACGATCATTGCCCGTGGCAGACCGACCCCTCAGGTGCGAGAGAGTGAGACTTGGGAGTTTTCCCCGTCTCGGGAATTTCTCTGCGCTTCTCCTGGAAAGGTGAAAAGGAAACAAAACAGGGAGGGAGCAGAGACGGAAAGTGTTCTGGTTGGAAACTGGTTTCTGAACGCCGTTTGGAACAATGGAGCTGTGGGTAACGGTTGGTTAGCGTGCTGCTCCCAGGTGGCCCCCGTCTGCCCACTTACCGTTTCGGTGATTCCAGGTGGCACTAAGGGGACCTGTCCTCAGGTGTGGGGAGGAAGCAAACCCCTCGGCTCTGTAAGCCGAGCCTGCAGGTATGGTGGGGATCGGACAGCGAGCCATGGGGGTGCGCCGCCATTTTGGGTAAAATGGAGGATGAGCCACGTGAGTGCCCCACCGTGGAGGGTGGATCGTGCATGGGCACCGCCATCTTGGATGACTCAGCGTGCCTGGGCGCTGCCATCTTGGATGACTCAGTGTGCATGGGCGCTGCCATCTTGGAACTGGGCAAGGTGGTGGCTAAGGGTTCTCTTCAGATTACGGGCTGTGTGTGGCTGCTCTGTGGGCCCTGCACCAGTCAGGCTCTCTGTGCAACGGGTTCTCATAAGGATGGCTCTGGTTCTGAAGGTCATGAACTGAGGTCCAAAGGTGACCATCTGATATATAGGGTGTTTGCAAGGTCTGAGCTTCAGAAAGCTGCAGGATGTCCCTGCAAATCTAGGGACTTTTAGTGGAAGGTACTTGTAGTGCTGGGGACTTTCGGCTGCCAGATGCTGAGTTTAAGTACTGAGTGTAAGTATAGTCCTTCCCAGTGTGGGAAAGGAGCCAGGGTTAAAATAGATTGATGGTTAAATCTGGATGAGTAGAATTATGTATAAAGGATGTGAAAGTTTTAAACCTGGAGTAGAGGAAATCTCAACTACCTGTTTCCTGGTTTCGTGGGAAAAGAGCAAATGTCTCACATTGGTTTTGCTTCTGATCAGAAACCTTCTATATTTGAAGACCTAAGAAAGATCACCTGTAAGACCCAGGAAAGGTCACCTGTAACCAGTTGCGGAGAATACATTTGCCACTCAGGACCCAGGGTCGGTCATTTGGGGCTGATGAGTGCTTCAGCCAGAGGCAAAGGGGCATGTCTCTGCGAGGCATCAATGGATGCATTGGTGCAAGGGAATGCCTCTACCTGTGTATTGTTCTGAACTCTGTGTTTTGGATTTTCCTCTGTATCTGCTCTGAACAGGAAATTAAGGATTCCAGGGAAGATTGAAGCTTCATACTATATAGGAAAGTTTTGAGAAGTCCGGTGGATATCAGAAGGAAAAGGATTTTCCTTCATACTTTGTATTTTTCTCCCCACCTGATCCCTCCAGAATTTGGGATTCTGAAGGAGTGAGTGATGACATAAGGTTTCTTTGCATAAATCCAATAAAACCAGTCATTAATAGTGTTTTGTTAACCAGGACTTTGACTGGAATGTCATGCCTGGAGGAGGCATATATGAGTTCTGGTCCTTACCAGAAAGCCCTGAGGAACTGGGATTGACTTGCAAAGCAAGTGTAAGCCCACAAGAAAAGGCTAGTACTTTGATTGGCTGTGCGGTTCATGGCAGTCTTTCCAGGGAAGGGACGAAGGTTGCTTCCTGAAAGATGGCCAAAAAGGAACCTGCAAGCACAATGGAAGCCTCAAGGAGTTGAGTTGAAACAACTGGTACAGGCGAAGCCAGATGGCGGATGTGTGGCTCTGCTTCTGTGCCCCAAGGTGGGGGGAGGGGGCGGACTGAGAAGTCAATCTAAAGGTTCCCTGTGTGAGTTCCAGCAAAGTGGACTTAAAGAATCATAAGTGATCCAGGCTGCTCTTGGTGTGTTTATGCAAATGAACAGTCAAATTAAAAGCGGGACTCCAAGTAGTCCCTTTAATAAGTGAGGGTGATCTTAAGGAGATAAATTGTGGTTTGAGGAAAATCACAATGCGCAATACTGGACATCAGAATGGCGCAGCTAACTGTCTTGAAAGTTTGTTTTCATTTGAAAGTTGAAACTGGGTTTGTAATATCACCAAAGATGTACAGTTTACAGGTATGGAGGACCTGTGAAATTGCAATTGCTAAACGTCATTGCAGGAAGGACCTTGCAACTGAATGTCTTCCCAAAAGACAGTCTCACAGGCACAGAGACTGGTTTGGGGATTGTTGCTTGATTTAACCTGTGTGTTCTTCTGTTTTCATAGGGTGTGTGCCTATGACTTCATTACCAGAGTGGTTGGTTGCAATACAGGCCTCATTTAAGGAGCCCATCTTCATCATCGCCACCTGAGACTCAGTGGTTTGTCTGAACTAAGTGGTTGGGTTGGTGAAGGGTTTGGGCGGTCTGTGGGCTTAACTTGGAAATGATTTTCCCACTTCTGTCTTGATGGCTCGGACGGAAAGGGCCCAGATATCTGAAAGGAGGGAAATCCTAATAGTAGTCCCCTCAGCCCGAGTCAAGCATAAGGGGCCACAAGAGTTTTGGATAGGTGTAGCGTGCCTTGTACACCTTCCTCCTGGCAAGCCATTCTTTACTTAAGTCCCTGCCTTTGTCGTTCAGTGGGTAGGACGTAATTGTCCTTCCAATTCTTTCCAAACCTGTCACCTCCAGAATGAGACCAGGATGCCAAGGGTCCAGTAACACCAGCCTTTGGACACCAAGCCTGAGACTTCCTGGTGACAGCCAGCTGACCAGGATCCTGTCAGGTCCTTCCCCTTGCAGGAAGGACTTCTCCTCTGGGGTGCACCCCGCCCCTCCCCCTTTCAGCGCACCCCTGACCCAAGGGTAGTTAGGACGACACCCATTTCCAGCTGAAGTAGTTACAAGAAGATGAGACCTTCGTCCATTGTCCTTTGTAAGATTATAAAGTGGGTGTATATCTGAAAGGAGGGATTGTAACAGGGTGCAGCCAAGAGCGGGACCCCAAATAAGGATTTGGAATGGGGTCCAGAACTCCAGGTGTCCAGGCAGTATTAGAAAGATGTATAGGATGTCCTCACCCCTTCCCCCCACAGGTGTGAGTTGGGGGAAGGGACACATGGAGCAGGAACATGCAGAGCTGTTTTGCACAGCAACAGCTTTGCAGCTAACTTCAGGTGTGGTCACTTAACATATCTATAACCTTTAACTGGTTGCATAGATATGTTAAATAGCTGTGGCCATGCTCTGAGCCAGGAGAATGCAAGTAACTTCTCCACCAAGATGTAACTGGGGGTGCAGGTTGCCCGAGTTACAGCACCTGTGTGGGAACTTGGAGAAGATTGTCTCCACAACATGGGGCCACACCTGCCCAGATTCACAATGGCAGCCCAGGAAAGCTGGAAGGCTTCGAGAGTACTGGCAGGTGTAACTGAGTGTGGGAGGAGTCGGAAATGGGGCTACAGAGGAAGATTGGTGAGGGGATTTAAACCCAGACACGGCAGCCATTGCAGGGGAGGACCACACGGCTGTGGACATGTAAGAGAATCACCATGGGGCTTTGGCAGAGTGGCGACCCCCCTCCTCGCAGCCATTGGAGGGAGAATCATGCAGCTTTGGCAGAGTGGAGACTCCTGCAGCCATTGTTCCAGGAGAACCACATGGTTTTGGCTGAGTGGGGACTCCCATGGCCATTGCGCAGAGAGAGAACCATGTGGCTTTGCCAGAGTGGGGACCCCTGCATCTTTAGAAGGGAGAACCACAACCCGGCTTCAGGAGAGATCCCGGCGACACAGCTGATGGTGGCAGGAACTGAGGGAGGCCTACCAGTCGAGATGGATTACTGGGAAGAACTGGGGGCTGCCTGAGCCACGGATTTCTATTTCTTTTTCTGAGATACAGTACCCCAGACTGGGCAAAGGGGGAAGGAAGGACTGTATGTTTGTGTGTGTTTTCAGGGACTTTGGGATTTTGATGACGACATTAGGTCACTACTTTAAATTTATACAGCATTAAATAAACATTTCCTTTTCACAAATCTCTGGCACTGAGAGATGTCATGTCTTTCCTCTGGCGGTGCATTAACGAACCTGGGGGCTTCCTTTGGGTAATAGTATATCGTCCCAGGCCCCCCCGCCCCCCGTTGCTCTGTAACACTAGGAGGGAAAGATAAAAGGGGGGTTAGTGCATGCTAGTTAGTTTGTGGTTGGTTGGCATCTGACCTGTCACACCATCTCATTTCTATGAGTTTTGGGGGCTCCCCTTTAAGGGGCTCCCTATTGTGTGTGGTTTTCAACGCCAGACAACATAACACAATAGAAGCCTCTTGTGTCTCACAAGGTTTCAATGACTGATTTTCCTTAAGTGTCCTCACACTTTATGCTATGAGCTGGGCATCTCTACTAAGTTCCTTCTCAAATGCTCTAAAATTCAGAGATCACTGATTCCAACTTCTGAGTCTTGAGAAGAGCCCACATTCTTGTGGACTTTCAAGGAGTTACCACACGTGACAGGGGAATTGTCTTAAGTGACGTCACTGACTCAGGTGCATGTCTGGGGACTGCGAGGGTCCCAGCTTCAGTCCTGTGACCAGGTGGAGCAGAGGCGTCTTAGGCTGAGCCCTCCGTGCTGCTGCAGCCCCAAGGCCCCCTCTGGCCCCGAGGGAAGGCAAATCAGCGGCAGGACCTGGGCGGGGTGTGCCTGGTCTCCAGCCGAGAACGCCCAGCAGGACAGCCTAGGGGGGAGGGGAGGGGGAGCAGCAGGAGCACTGGCCCATTGTTTGGTCAGCTTTGGCTTCACCAGAAATGTAACATAACCATGAAAGTCATGGAATTTCTTTGGCTTCACAGGAGACATAAATAATTAACCCCAAATTTTAAGGCCACGCTCTCAGGCCAGTTCTCAGGTAACTATCAGTTACTGTCTGAAATACATGCACACGCATGCTGTAGTTTGCAAGTGTATGTAATTATACATGTTCCGTAATTACTCACTGATACCTGTGGAAGTCTCACCTGTGACTGTGTAGTTCTCTCCGCTGCCTGAATAGATCAGCGTGCCATCCATATACAGAGAGTACCGCGTTATAATGCCGTTCGCCTTTTTGGGCGGATCCCAGGAGACTAGCAGAGAATCGGGAAGGGACTGGGCTACTGGTGGCTGAAGCTCTTGTGGCGCTGTGGGAGGGAAAAAAAAAAGATTTACGGAGTCTAATTTTAGTTTACTTTTCTAATTGAAACTTTTCAGACGCAAACCAATAAATCATGGAATAAACCTGAAATCCCAGGCATGGAAATGCTCCTGATTCTCGGGCAGCTTGTCAGTAATTGCTTTCGGAACAGCACTAAATAACTGTCCGGAACTTGAGAATTTGCATCAGTGATGGATGGGAAGGTCTGACGGTGTCCACCTGACTGACACGTCCCTCCATCACCAGTGTCATTAGCCCGTAATCTCCACTCGGGGCCGCGCCGGCGGAAGCAGATTAAACGGAGGGAGCCCCTGCCCTCCTGCAGCTTTGGTCTAAGATGGGCAACGCTGGCGAGAATGGTTTGTAGAAGATATAAAGAGTATACATGACAATAGAAATAGCCAGAAAGAAGCAATTTAATTAATTGTTCACAGAAACTACACTGTGTGCAAGTTTTGTGTTTTTTGTTTTTTTTTTTTAATAAAGGGGTCTGTTCAGTTTCTGGAATGGTCCACGAATTGGAGTCAGAATAACTAACAGCTTTAAAAAGTTGATCCTACACATACGTATTGTTTGCAGCATTGGCAATACATTTAAAGAAAATCCAGAAATGGGAAATTCCTTAATCACCGGAAGGGAAATGAATGAGAATGGACGAGTAGAAAACTCTCAGGGGTATGGCCGAGAGGTACCAGGCAAAGCCTGAGCAGAGGATGGAGGAGGGGACACAGTGGAACTCATGGGACAGAGGACAACTTGTCCCGCCCTGAAGCTGGTGGCGGTGCTTGTGAAGGGGTGCTCATCATGCGCCCCGGCAGAAGCAATGGCACGTCAAGAAAAACAGCTCTTCTCAGGAGATTAGACAGAGAGAACCCTGAGCCAACGTGGACAATGGGTCACCGCCAGTGCAGTCCAGGTGAGGAGGGGCTGGTGCAGTCAGGTGCAAAGCGGGAAGAATAAAGGGTGACAGGGAGGATTTCACCAACTCCTTTATTTCATCACAATGTCGCCAATGTGGGCATTGCCTTTCTCCTGCACACCTTCTGTGCACGTGGCCCTGCTAGATGACTGGGAAGAAGGGCTCAGGAGAAGGGGGAAAGAGGGTGGATGGGTACTGCAAAAGAGAGAGACTGACTCTTTCCCCCCCAAGATCAAGTTCGGAGGCCCCTAAATGATTCTACAACTGGACGGTGAAAGAAACACGCACTTCCTCTCACCGGGGAGGGGGAGATCGGAAGGAAGGAGGCTCCCAACATCTTGGGAGCTGTTGCCCCTTCGAGGGATGCATTCCGATGCCTGGGCGCAGCCTCCACTTGGGAGTGCCGAAATGCCTTCCCTTTCTCGCTGCCTCCTTAGCATATGCTTCCCGCAGCACTAATTCGTGCCGACAGCGTGTGAGTTCCAAGTACGACGAAAGTGGGATGGAAGTCGGAAGGAACTGAGCAGTGATTAATAAGGCCTCAATTGGCGTTTGGAGGTTCCATCATATTGAAATAATTGTTGTCCGTGCTGGTGTTTAGCAGTTAAAAGAGACCATGGAAATCAACCGTTTGGTTCTCAATTTCATACTGAGCCATACAATCAATTCTTTTTAGTCAGACTGTCTCTAGATTTACTTCTGAGCCATAGTAAAATGAGGAAGCTTTCATTAATCTTTCAGATGCTCCATATTAATGACAAGGCTCTTGCATGAACAATGTAACAGCAATTAAAAAGCCCATTAATCTGCATTACAGCTATTAAAGATGCATGTCATTAAAGGGTATGGAGTTTGATTCATTTTCGCACACCCCCCAAAAATGGAGCAATTATGGCCTGGCGATGCACTTTGTCATCAAATTAGGTTGGGGTTTTCCAGCAAATGGCCTTGCAGCATTTAGCTCTTCTCCTATTTTATTATTCATGACTGAAATGTGGAAGTCAAGACCTTTGAAATTACTTTACCTTCTTGTGGAGTAGAGATGTTCAATGCCTGTGAGCTCTCAGTACAGCCGGCCAGAGTGCAGGCGGTTAGGGTTACCGCGTAGCTCGTGAAGGGTAGCAAGCCTGTCAGCACGCCTGGAACAGCGGGGGGGGGGGGGGGGCGGGGAGAGAAGAGGTATGCATGTTTACTATAAGCTGCCAGAAAGACTATCGTGTGTGTGTGGGGGGGGAGGCCGGGGGGCACCAAGGGATAAAAACAAAAATAAAAACATAGGCCTTTTTATTGTCCCGTCCGTGTGCTCACTGCAGAAGGGAGTAACTAGTAAAAGAAGAAAGTCAGACCAACGAATTGTTAAGACAGCTCTAAACAGCCTTCCCAAATGTGTCTCCCCAAACGTTAGTGCCCTGAGATGCTCCCCCTGTGGAATGTTGGCCGGCGGAGGGGCGAGCAGAGGTCAGGACACGGAGCCCAGCGTATCCGGTGGCTGGGGCACATGTCGTCCTGTTCCAGGACCCTGGGCCTCCCGCAGAAACACAACTCTTCCATTTTCTTTAACCCAGGGTTTTTCAGTCTTACTTAACGAGAGTCCTTTGTATGCAGCATCTATTAACACACTTTAAGAAATACACTCCCAAGACTGGCGTCATTATTTCAATGGTAGGACACACACATGCAAACTGTTTTATGTGGTAGCTAACAAATATGCAGATCAACAGAGTTGAACACTTAGATAATTATGCTTTTGTACTTCTACTTGCAAAAATTATTAGTTAATTAAGACACCTGTCCTCAACAGACGTATTACTCACAAAAGTGTTGAATTAACCTGACTCGGTGGTAGATGTGTAAGATTTGTTCAGCAGTTAAAAGTGCCTGCCGAGCCCTGGCTGGTGTGGCTCAGTGGATTGAGCACCTCCCTGTGAACCAAAGGGTTGCTGCTTTGAATCCTAGTCAGGGCGCATGCCTGGGTCGTGGGCCAGGTCCCCGGTAGGGGGCAAGTGAGAGGCAACCACGCATTGATTTCTCCTCTTCATCAAAGAGGCAGAAGCTGTTCATTTAGTTAATCCTGGGCATTCAAGAAGTATCAGAAACATGATTCCTATATTTGTCCACCAGTGTTGTTCACTGCAGAAGGTTTCCAGAGCTGTCTTTAATTCTAACCACAAAGATGATCATCATTCTTATATAAAAATGGCCCCACCCACGGTATCCCTTCGTGGAGTAAGCCTTCAGTAGCCTGGAGGATGCTACTGTTTGAACGTGCCAATAGTGGTGACAGCTTGCATTGTTTGTACATATTTTAACATACATGCTTCCCTAGTCTCCCTCCCCAAGAGGTAATTTCATAGATTAATAGAGCAAAGACACAGGATGAAGCAAACACTGCGGCCACTGCTTGTTTTGGCACCTCCCAGCTCTCCATCCCGTCCCTGGTGTTGCTGTGCCTCCTCCCAGCGGCTCCCCAAGAACCCCTCTGGGTACCGAGTCCTCTCTCTGCTGCCCTCGGCAGCTTGGTCTTAGCTGATGGCCAAGGACGACAGCGAGACAGCGAAGTAATACGCAAGCACGTGTGGCCCTCCCAGGCCAAGTTCAGTGGACTCTAATTTCACCATCCCCTCGTGCTGGGACCTCCTGCTTTCCCTCAGCCCTGCCACAGAGATCGCCATTTCCCCTCAAATCTCCAAGACTATAGCCCACATCCGGAGCTCAGTTTCTTTCATTTTCCCTCCCACGACAGCTCTTAAATGAAAACTTGCACCGTCACACGTGTATCCTCACCACAGGGCGGCGGAGAGGTTGACAAAAACACGGGTGCTCAGGCCAGGCTGGCTGGGTTCACGCGCCAACTCTGCTACTGATTTGTCCCCTGGGGCCAGGCAAGCGGTGTGGACCCCTGTGACTCAGTTTCCTCACCTGTGAACAGAGAGCAAAGTGCCTGGCCTGACGGAGGAGAGGCCTCACGGGCTTCACCTGTGACATGAGGACAAAATCCTATTTACTGCCAAGTGTCTCCATCGAGATGAAGGAGTTCAGGAATACAATGTGCCCGATGCAGAGAACTCTGGCACCGGTTTATGTCAGTCTGGGCTGTGTTTACATTGCAGCCCAGTTTCTGCCCATCCCATGCTCCTAAATACTGTAAGTGTCAGATTGGAAATCCTTCCTCAGTCCTCTTCCTCCTCCACTCACCAGACTCTGCCTCCCTCCACGTCCGATTTCCTGAGTTGTCCTTCTAAACTGCTGAGAGCTCCTTTCCTTCCCTGACCCGGCAGACCCATCTTCCTCCCACAGTTCTTTAGACAGCTTCTCCTCTACAAGGCTGGGTCTTCCGGCTTCTTTAAACACTGGCCTTTATTAGCTTATCGAGCCCCACCTCTCCACGACCTCGTGATAGCAACAGACATGTCATCTCTCCCCAAAGCTCCGGTTCTACACTTCACCCTGCAGGCCAGGTGCCCCACATGGTGTCCCACCACATTTCACTCTCGACACGCCATCCAGACCTGACATCCCAATCTCTTTCCTAAGCACTGTCTTTCCATGCCTTAATCCCTCCGTCATGATCCCAACGTTCCAGACTCACAACGAAGGTAAGGTAGATTCTAGGCACTTTACCCTTGAAAATCTTTGACATTTGTCAGATCCTTCTTATTGCCAAGTAGATGTGTACAGCAAGAATTTGAGTAAGACAATATGCATGCCTGCATCATATAATGCCATCCTAACAGGAAATAAATCAGCCCACGGAGAATGAAAGGGTCCTGCAGAGAGCAAAAAAAAAAAAAGGTGTTGGCATATGAGATTAGTTCCCTTTGTTCATCACTTCATCTATGTGGCTCAAGTGAGAAGCATCAGTTCTCATATGTGGGCATGAATTAGCTGAAACCCAGAAAGACTGTGTCCAGATACAGTGGTTGCATACAGGTCCATGCAATGAAAGTTTTAGTATGACGATGCTTAATATTATCATTGAGAACAGCCACAAAAGCAGTTCATCATTTTGAAATGTTGAAAACTGGCTCTACTTAATACCTTATCCTGAGACATCCCCCACCCCAAATAACAGCTGAAGGGCACTGCTGGACTTAGCAGGAATGGTATTAATGCAGACTTTCAGAAGGACCACGCCAGACCAGATACTGGGTTCTCATTCACTGAATGGTCTTCAGTGTTCTACTTAA
Organism: Phyllostomus discolor; assembly: GCF_004126475.2. NCBI lineage: Eukaryota > Metazoa > Chordata > Mammalia > Chiroptera > Phyllostomidae > Phyllostomus > Phyllostomus discolor. The sequence goes on along the minus strand of NC_040917.2, from coordinate 20,441,100 downwards.
GCTTTCTCGCCTTCACTAAAGGAGCCACTGTGTGTGTGTGTTGCATCACCAATTCCTCTGCTACCTTTTTCTCCCTGAAAGTACCTTTCAACACAGGCGATACCACTCTCATCAGACTGGCTCCCTTCCGCTTCGTGCTTTGGTGGTGGAGTTGACCAAACTGTATTCCATAGAAAAGTCCTGGAGTTCTCAAAGAAATGTCCTGAGAGGAACTGTTGATAGATCATCTCTCCATCCACTTATCAAGCACTCGCGTTTATTGTTTCAAGGCAGGAGAAACAATAATACACACTGAGAAAAGAAAGCTGCAAAATGGGGAGGGGAGATAAAGCAGGAAGCTGGTGTTTTGGTTCTTGCCGACTCTGAATCCCGGGTGGAAAGTTCTGGGTAGTTTGTAACACACTCTTTCCAAAATGTGTTGTACTTGCTGAGGCAGCACTTTTTTTTTTTTTTAATTTATTTCCAGGAGAGATCCTGCTCACAATGTTGTGTGTGAGAGCCAAGGTTCCCCCAAGCACTGGAATGACCTTCCCTAAGCACACGTTACTTTCATCTGTTCCAGTAAGAGGAGTAGTGTAATGATCGAGCATTTTCTCTCTGGTCAGGTTACGACGAACAGATGGGCTGAGAGAAGGGAGCTGGCCAACTAAACAAATGACCTTCCCTCAGTCAGAAAAGGGACAGAGGGACCCCATTGTCGGGACATGTGGATCATGTCTTTGGCTTCCTGGTCCTGGGAAATTTAGCAGGGTGGGTTAAAGTTGATGCTCACAGAAGTTCCGCAACTGCCAGGGGAAGAGAGCACGCGCATCCTCTCCAGGGGCAAGGAAGGGAGCCCTTCTTGGACAGGTGCCTAGAGATCGCTGAGTGATCGGCCCGCAGGCCTTGCATTAAGTGTCAGAATCACACTTACATTATATACTCTCCAGGGAAAAAAAGGTACTAGTATGGTAATATGTCATCATCAAAAAGTATTTATCAATTTTTCTTCTATGTGCCTCTGGGAAGGGTGCCTTGGAACATTAAGTGATCTCAAGAAAGTTTCTAATCTAAGAAAATATCAGAACTAGAAGGAACATAAGGGTAAGAGTAATACATAAATATATGAAGCAGAATATCTGTATATATTCACGGAAACAAGGCATTCACAAGATCCAACTCTCTAATCCAAGGTGATAGGAGATCTATACTTAAGACACAGAGCCCTGCCTGGTGTGACTCAGTGGATTGAGTGTCATCCTGAGAACCAAAGGGTTGCTGGTTCAATCCCCAGACAAGGCACATGCCTGGGTTGTGGGCCAGGTCCCCAGTAGGGGGCATGTGAGAGGCAACCACACATTGATGTTTCTCTCCCTCTCTTTCTCCCTCCCTTCTCCTCTTTCTAAAAATAAAATCTTTTTTTTAAAAAAGACAAAAAGAGGATAACCATTGAAAAGTATATTTTAGTAGATATCCCAAAACGCTGAATAAGCTATGGTGTGACATATTAATAAAGGGATTCTAAACAGAAAAGTATGGCATGTGTTTTGCATACACGGAAAACCCAATAAGAGAAGGTGGGGTGGTCTCCCTTTACGGCACTTCGGGTATTTGCAGTAAGGAAGTACGTCTTAACAGTGAGAATGTTAAAGACTGTCTTGGACACAAATCTTTTTCTTTGGGACACATCAGAGAGGAGACTCTTCCCCTTGAACCTGAGGGCTGTCCCTACCTCCAGGCAGGCCCTGTGAACTCTCCATGTGCCCTTTTAGTCACCAGAATCCGTGAAAAGGGAAAACGGCCCCAACCATGTCAGGAAACCCGCCAGTCTCCTTTGATAATGGAAGAGGGAGAGTTGAAGAGACATTCAATAAGCATGGAGGAGGCGTTATTGATGTTTTAAAAGTGTTAGTATCCCATGAAACGCACCAGCTTCGGTCTGCAGATCAGCGTCATCAGCGAAGGCACGGCCAGAACTCTCAGGGCTAAGCGATAATGCACTTTGCATGAATGCTTAACATTGAGAAATCCTGACATGCCCCACCAAGGGAGTTTGAAGGGAAAGTTAAGTGTCTTCCCTTCAAACTGCAGCCCTGGGGGCCTTGGCGGGTACACGGAGCCCAGGCTGGAAGAGGGGCAGGGATTTGACGCGAGGGGTGGGAGCGCGTCACGGGAGGAAGTTTTGAGCCTTATCCTGGAGAACCTTGTAGTTTTAAAGCCCTTCGCAGGGACTTGGGGTGAACTCCTGGAGTGCAAAGGGCATGTCGTTTTATGTCTTTCTTTGCCCTGTCTGCTAGCAGCTGGTATGGTCATTCACCAAAGTGTACACTTGCTGTTCAACCCCAAAATGAAGACTTTTCACTCCTTTTCCTCTCCGCAGCTGTCTCCCTCACTATAAAGGACCGCCCCCCCCCCCCCACACACACCCAAGCTACCTTCTCCAGGGAGCTAGCAAAGTACCGACATTGCTTCTTGGGACCAATAAGATGACTATTTCCAACATTCCCCCCTCTTCGCTCTCACCCCAAGTTTCAAAGGAGCTGACGAGAAACATTACTAACTGGAGGCAGCCCGGCTGACCTAAGAGAAAATCACTGGGGAGCTGGCACCAGCCGTGGGGGCCTTCGTGCCTGGAACAGAAACCACGTGCGGAGAGGCGGGGCAACCACAGCATGGCCAGCTCTGATGGTGACGTTTTAAGACCGACGCCTGTGACCACATGCAGACAACGAGGCGTGCTCTGCCCCGACACCCGTGCCCCGAGACACGGAGCAAAATGGCACCTTTCGAAAAGCCAAACGCCGTTGGAGCAGGAGCAGGGCCTCTGCTTCTCCTGCTTGCACACTGGAGCGGGCTCCACCCCCTGCCCCACCCCACCCCCAGCTGCCAGGCTGGGTGTTTGGCCGGCATCCACTGTAATCTGTTCTCCTTCATTATGTTAATCTGTGGGCGGAAAGATTTCTGTCATCTTCGAACCGCTTGCGCGGCAACGGTAAACACCTCGGCCTGCCTGTAATTGGACAGGTGTCTGCTTTGATGTCACCCAGCTTTTAATTCAATTAAAGCACTGGCTGCGCTGCTCTCATTACCCACTCGCTCTCCGTTGCTCTTCGAGTCTGGCCGTGAAACCCCCGCGCGCGGCAGCCGCCTACCCCGGGTGCGGAGTCCAGCGTAGGCTCGCAAAGATCCCGGGGAACATTTCAGATGAACTCGAACAATCCAAGAGTGTTTTCGCATCATCAAAGGCCTCTGCCATGTTGCTGAAACTCTGTGTCCTCCCTCCCTCCCTTCCTCTCTCTCTCTGTCTCTCTGCCTTCCCTTTACATTTTATTCTATCTAAATGGTGTCTTCTACCTACTGGCCAGTAATTAGCAGCCGTCACAGTGAACAGAAAAGCTGTTTCTAGCTTCCTCTCCCCGGGGCTTTGCTCCATCTCCAGAGAACTCATCAGAGTACAATGGTCTTATTTATTTGCTGGCATTTCACATTTGGATCAAGACAGTGAGGTGGGCAGGAGCAGGCATTTATTAAGAGGGCCATCTGGTGAAGGGTACCACACAGGCAGAGCTGCCACAGCTACCTGGGGACAGAGCAGGAGAGCCCGCTCTTTAGAAGACAGCCAGCCAGGGGAGGGGAGGCGGAAGAGAAGGAGCCCTCTGTGACTGCGGATGCAGTGGCGGTGCTGACAAATACTAATTTTTGAGTGCACATCTCAGGATGAGTTCTGAGTTGCAAACCAATCCAGGATGTGGATTAAAGAGAGTTTAAGTCAACCCAACACGCCCTCCTTTCTGCCCGCTTGAAGGAACCCCGGAAAATAAAGTCCTAACAGAGACATTTTGACACAGTGACCCCATGAAACTGAACAATGACATTTGTTAAATATGGATGGAAATGTAACGGTCTAGCAGGGATCTGGAAACATACCCAGGATGCTGCTTCTCCTCTGGTTTTTAGTAGCCCAGGAAGGTGGCATTGGTTTTTTGTTTGTTTGTTTGTTTTATGTTTCTGGTAATATTTTAAATGAAAGTCAGGGTTCCCTACTATTTAGAAAACAAGAATCAATTTCCATTTTCAGCAAAAGGTGGAACTCTAAACACACGTACCGCAAACCTAAGGCAATCTTTTGAAAACTCCAAAAACATTTTCTTTTTACATTTCATTTCCTTCCAGTGGACATTCTGACCTTTAAAAATTCTAGTAAGGAGCGTGGCAAATGATGTACCTTGGATCAAAGACTAAACAGATTTTGATGCTTACAAATAGGAAGAGAATTTTTCTTCCTCTGTTATTTTCTTCGTAGAATGGAGGCTGTAATCCCAGTCTTAAAGAATGGCTTAAAGAAAGATTTTAATTGATCTCAACACGTTTTCCAGCTAAGATTCTCCTAGCAGGCGGACATCCAACCTCATGTTTTCCATCCACGCCTTGTGCCAGGGACCTCAGTCTCTGTCATCGTCATTCTGATTCTGCAGAAGGTGTGAAGGACCCGCCCAGGTTAACTCCGTCTCTGACTCAAAGGGCTGACGTGGAAGCCACTAGAATGCTCCAGGAAAAGACTAGACTCAACTAAGTGGGGAGGCAGGAGAGAAGCCAGGAGGGAAGGGAAGACAACGCGAGCCACCCCCCCCCCCCCCCCTGCTGAGGGACCTCACCCCTGGCACAGAAGGGGAAGCTGACCCGTCTCCCGACTCCAGGGGCGCTGGCCTTGCCACTGACTGAAACCCCACTTTCCCCAGGAAGGAAAAGGACTGGTTGAAGAAACACCACTAAAAATAATAGCATGCTTTTTTATGGCATGCATTTCATTTAAAATACCTTAAAATGAGTTAAGAGGCCCCAATTTATTACTAAAACCTACTGTGCACAGCCAGAAAGCAGCGTGTCTGTCTCCCAGAATGAGCAAGCGTGCATGCCTATCATACTCCTTTACAAAAACAACTGATCCACAAGAAATGCTACTTATATCAGTGTGTATGTGCTGCTGACTGTACCACTGGACTTTTCCATATTAATATATAACATTCCTGAGTAGTGCCAGATACAATACAAAGATTCAAAAGTCATAAAAGTCAGAAAACAGACACTTTGAAGTGACTGCTCCTTTTTTAAAAAATCAGATCTGATGGGTAACCCTGAAGTATTTATATCAAATACTGTAGTGGTACAGACATGCCCAGTTGATAACCACTATGCATGTATGTTTATACACACATATTACCATCATTTTGGTACAAAATGTTTCCAAAAAGAAATCTACATTCTTCGCTGCACATGATTACTGCATACAGTAAAACAAATAACTTGTAAAAATCTCTACCTGAAGATATCACAGTGTGAAAGTAGTTCGGGCACATTATGGATGCAGGAGAGTTAGACAAAGCCATTAGCTCATCAACACTGCATTACCTAATGAAACTCTTCTACATTCGCTAAGCGGGAACATTACATCATTTCTATTTTCGTTATTTATGTCCTAGGCTATATTTTTGTCCTGTGAATTCTTCAGACTAATTTCTTTCAAGATTTACATTTAAAGCAAGAATTTGTAATAAACTGCAAATATGTGATATTAATTTATGAAGTACTATAAAATGGCAGACTTCCTCAAAAGTCATTTTTTCATACTATCATCAAAATGAATTTTTGAAATTCATGTTTGCCTATTGTGCCAAAGACCACCAAGTACCCTGTATTATACAATATATTCTCCTCTTCCTCCACAGTAAAGATTTTTTTTAAGCTGGGCAAATGGCTGCTTTGAGTAAGGACATTTCCCAGGATTCCCTGCAGTGAGGTATAGACATGTGGATAAGTTCTGAACTTAAAATGTAACCAGAAGTGAAGGAGTAACTCCTGAAATATGTCTTTAAAGTGAATGTACATGTTTTTCTTCACTCATTCCTTCTTTCTGCTAGATGGAATCCAGGCTGAATGGCTGAGCTCCAGCAACCGCCTTGGACCATGAGGCAGAAGCCTCGTCCCTAAGCGTGCCATAGCAGAAAGATGAAATACATGTGTCTCTGGCCCTGTGAGCTTGCCCCCCACAACATGGACTAACTGAATAGCTCTTACCAGAGAGAGGAAAACTTAAATCTTTCTTCAGTCACTGTTATTTTGGGTTCTCAGTCTCTCAGCAGAAATTAATGAAAAAATGAAAAACCCGTCTATACTCTTTCCCTGCATAAAAATTTAATATTTTACATCATATAATGTTAGGAAGAGTGTCTGGACTATATTTTGGTGGTATAAGAGCAGATTGCTTGTTATGTGTGCTTTAGCACAATAGGAAAAAAAAAAACAGCAGCAACAACAAAACGACTGCTCTCAGCACTGGCCAGCAACAGTGGCGCCCTTCAGAAGAGCCATGCCTAAGGGCAGAGCCCCACTCACACGACCTCTGTGTCTTCACCGTCCGGCTTCCGCTCGCAGAGCTCCTGCAGTAGGAGCGAGGGGCAGGAACAGACAGAACAGGGATACGCCAGGCCCAGCAGGGAAAGGGGCCCCCCTCCGCTGGCCGTTCCTCTCCCCCCAGCATCTCCCAGTGAGTGCTCCGTGGGCCCTTGCAGGGGAGCCAGCTAGAACACTGGCACTAAACAGGCAGATTTCCAATGCCGGGCCAAATGCACAGACCTTGCCTGTGCAGCCCAAGAATCTGCATTTTTAAGTAGTTCAGGAATTACCTTATGATCCACAGAGTTGAGAATCACTAATTATTACCACAAGCTGTGGAAGAGAGAGAAAAATGAGAGACATATCTTCAGTATGTAACCCATGTGCTGCCGGTAGAGGAGCAACTAACGTATATGAAGACTGAGGCAGTTTTCACCGCAAAAGCTGTGTTATAAATGAAAGTATCTTTTTCTGTATAAATTTAGATTTATTTGGGTCATCGGAAAGATTATTGTTGGTTCTTCTGCTAAACCATAGGGAATAATAACTATTATTACCATCAATTTATCTATTTGGGAAAGGAATATAACGTCCTAGTCTTTAGCTCCATGTCATGCAATGCAAAAATTGACAAAATATTGTCTTTGTAACAGTTACATATCTAGCACTACAAAGTATGATGGAAAGTTTACATGTTTAAACAACGTAAGAAAAGAAAAGATATTGTATACATGCAAATTCTTAGTAGAACCTCCCGTCCAACTGTCAAGGCCCTTTGTGAGCGAGCGGCCCTGGGTTGCCAGGGGAAGGCCAGGACCGTCTCTCGGGGGCGGCAGCTCTGCCTGTTAATGGGGCTGGAGGGAGAATCAGCCGAGGCTGAGCAGCTAATTGGAGCCCTTTGCGGGAAGCCTGAAGACCCACTTGGATGGTAACTGCAGGCCCTCCTACCCTGGGGCTGCAGCTGAGGAAATGAACTCACAGGAACTCCCTGCTCTGAACCCTGGCCTCCGCAGGGCATGGAGCCCGGACGCCGTGGCCCACAGGGGCCCATTTGCTCTTGAGTGGGGCTGTTAACCCTTGGACTCTCCGTGCTACTGGGATTTCCCTCGTTGAGTCCTCTGGTAGCCAGATTCATTAGTGGTAAATATTCCGTCTCGCTATTCTATCCTCCCAGCTCCCTTAGTTAATATTCATTTTTTTTTCCCATTTGCCTTCTGCGTTTTATAAGTGTGACCATCATGTATCAGTTCTTCCCAATCATCATTTGACTTATTTTCGGTGTCTATCGTTTTCCTTTGCTCATTTTCTCTACATACTTTCCCTATTTTAGCATTTTTCCATAGATGGTGAACTCTGTTTAGCCTACATTTTCAAGGTTCCATGGCTGGGTGGAGCCTGGTATAAGAATCTCTGGGTGAAACTGAAACTCGATCACTGGGCAAACGCCACTCTCTCCCAGGGTTTCCCAATGCTGGCTTCACACTCCAAAACCACCTAAATGCCCACACGCGGGCTGCTGTTGAGCCCAGAGGCTGAACCCGTCTGCAGGCAACACAGAAGGACCAATATTCCTGAGAGCCCCTGGGAGCTTAGCGTGCAGCATGGTGGAGAACCACTGCCTTGCAAGAACCCCAGTGCACCGACCAAAGGTTTATAAACACGTGGAAAAACACAAAACAAAGACAAACGAAGACTTGCAGGGGAGCCCAAGGCGAACGGGAGCTGAACCTGAGTGGAAAATGCCCTGGAGGTCTCAGCACCCTTCCTCTGGAAACCCCAAGAAGAATGAAGCTGCAAATGTACCCGCTGACCCCCATCATACTCCCGGGGAAGGTTTTTATTAACAACGAGGTGTCCAGTGAAATCATTTGAAAGTGATTTTATTTTCTTGAGCAACCCCAGTCTGAAGACAAGCTTAGGGATGGGACAACTGAATTCTACAGGTAGGGGTGGGGCTGCATTTAGCTAAATGGGGGAGGGGGTGCTTTGGGGAGCATGTAGCTCAAGGGAAAACATCTGTCACCTCAAAGGAAGAACAGAACACATTCAAATTAGAGAACACCCTCACGTTCTGGGGAGATTTCATTCAGGGGACCTGTACATTTAGAAATCGTCAGTTTCCTGCTAGGCATAAGACCCCAAAATCTTGGAACTCATTAAACAAGAGGGAGAAGGCACGTGTTAAACAGAGAGATGAAAACTGAGAATATCGAGAAGGAGGCAGTAATCACAGCAAGCTGGATGAGATGAGGGACAAATGCAAATTATACAAAAGACTGACACAGAAACAATTCTTTAAATTATCTTCAAAGGCTCAAAGAGTAGATGCGACGGTGCAACAATCAGAAGAATGAAAGGGAAGCCACTGTGAAGCAATAATCTAGAATTCAGGGACTAGAGAGTATAAAGATAACTAATTTGTTGGACATTTACTATGTGCCTATTTCTGAGCAAGGTATTTTATTTAGGTAATTCATTTTTTATCTATGTTTTTACACTTGCCTGAGAGCATGCAGCTGACAAGCTACATAGCTGAAGTGTAAACCGAGGCTGACTCGACCCCACAAGCTGTGTTCTGGACACTAACATAAAAAACAAGCTGGGAAGAAGTAGACGATATGGAAAACTGTTATTTCTCACCAGAAGTAATGATCCTATAAAAAACATCAACATTTCTAAGCTGAAAAAGACCCAGATCTGAAGAAAGAAAGAGTTGCTATATAACAGAGGAAAAAAACACATTTTCTGATATATTTCTGAACTTAACAGGCTAAGAACCCGACGGAAACCAGTACAGTTAAGTTGCCTATGCATCCCATATCATCCTTTCCTTCAAAAAAAATAAATAAAACAAACAAAATCCAAATAACTACCACTCTAACAACCACATTTAAACATGGCAATCTCAACAAAAGTCACCAGAGAAATGCTGCAGGAGCATTACTTTCAGTGTCAAGAGCAAAACTGCTCATGAACAACTTCCCCATTTCCTTCTCTGGGGCTCCTGGTCAGCTCAGACCCCCGGGAAAGCAGCCGCCACCTCTGGGTCTCCACACCCCCACACCTCCACCAGACCCCACTCCGGGGCTCTCCGCCTTCGCACCCCTCCCCTCTCGCTCCAGCATTCCTTTCTGTGTGCTCTGGAAGCCTCTGACTTCGGAGAATTATCCAAGCTGGCGTTGGTGCCTCTCAATTCATGCCCGCCCACCGCCCCCCCCACCCCAAATGTCCTGATTCTGTACAATAAAGGTCCACCCGACAACACTGGAATTCTCTAGAATCTTTACAATTAGCGTCTACATATGTCCTTCTCTAGTTATTTCACAATTGTGAACCACCGAGGTGGAGACAGCAGACCCATCAGTAACATTTCGGAAAAGGCACAAGAGTTAGCAACAGAGGACTTCTGAAGATTTTATTTTTGATATAATAAGGAAAGCTCTGTTAAAAGCAGGAACAGAAAAAGAGAAAAATAAAAATGAAAATAGTGGTGATGGCAAATGCCTATTATATGCCGAAAGCCATTTTAAATGTTTTAGCATGTATTCATTCATTTAAACCTTAAAAACTACCCAATCAGTCAGCAAAATGCAATTAGTATATATGCTTGGTTGTAAAAAAAACAACAAAAATCACACATGGTGGATTTTACTTCTTCTCCGGTGTGTAAGAGGATCTCATCCACCAAGCAGGAAGAGGAAGGGAGGTTAGCATTTAGATAGTTTGGGAAATATCAAATATTTACTAAGAAGGAGCTTATGATAAAAGTGGGGTGGGAACTGTGTCATTACTGAGGGCTCACTTGGAAAATGTACTTTGAGAATTTTTAGTGATGAACCGTTTTTTTTTTTTTTCTCCCCAGCTCACTTAGATAAAGCTCACAGACGGGGCAACGCTGAACTGTGGATGATGTCAGGGTGGGCTTCTACAAGGTGGTTAAAGACAAGACAAAGTAAAGATATGAATTTAAAAAGAGACTTTTGATATATTTGAGCTGTAGAGTCTAATGAGTCTAGAACAGGCAGTCAGGGCTGGAGCGGTGGGACCAATAGATACGCCAGGAAGACAATTAAGGCTACTCTAAAAGCCATATGATTGTTCAAGTTATAAAATTCTGTGACAGAGCAAAACATGTTTTTTCCCTATCAGATTTTTTGATGCATTTTGCTTTTGTGGACAAAGGGCTACATCTGACCCTACATTCAAAGGGGCTTTAACATTCTCGAAGCTGTAAACTGCATGTGCATGCAAATTTGCGTTTGGGGCGTGGGTGTGTGATGTATGTGCATGGGTCTAACCCACTCCGGTGCGTCAGCAGCACAGTATGCCGCCCTGTGAGAAACGGATTCTCCGGTGTGCCCGTCAAACCGCTGGTGCTCCAATACTCCTCTACCTGGGCATAATTAGGTTTAATTAACAATTTTACGATAACTAACGGTGCTGTGAACTCGGCCAGTCCCACGGTGTAAACTTTTATGTGGTGAAATAGGTGAGCTGGTGGCATTCGTGTGTGCAGGATCACTAAAAGACGTCTAGAGGCTTTGAAGGGTTGTAAACACCTGTGAACTAATCTTTTAGGGGCAGAGAGAATATCAATCTTGTAATGAAGCTATGCATAAAAGCAAGGGTATTATAGAAGTCTTCTTTTCATCCTAGGAGGGGTCCAAACTCCCGTCTCCTTAGATGGGTCTTGTCTTTAATCAGGCAAACATAGGTGGATAACGAATGGGCTCGTGGGGCAGGATCTTGAAGAATGTTCTTACTTAAAATCAAACAAACAGAAAATTACGAAGACTTGCCCCCATAAGGCATTGCCTTTACCTGAGCGGGCGCTGGCGTTGGCCAGCTCCGAAGTGGCGGCGGGCGTGCGGGGTGGGTGGGGGCTGCCGCCCTCCCGGTAGGCTCGCAGGAGGTACTTCTCGATCACACCCCTCGCCACGGCGGGGTCATCCCAGGCCACCTCCACGCCGCGCCCGTGTGCGCTGCGGACTCGGGCGGGAGGCGGCACGCGCTGCGGAGCTGCGGGGGGACGGAAGCGAGAGTAGAGGAAACGGCCATGCTGGGAAGACCGCGGCCCCATTCTTCACCGTTAACGGCCGCAGTAAATCAGACTCGACCATTAGCATAAATACAATTTATTAGAGTTGTAACTTTTCAGCATTGATTTAATATGACTGCACATCTTTAGCCATTTGGTTTAAGCGATATTTCAAAACCATCAAAACTCCGTCGACATAACATTCCTTCGAGGCTAGTCCAGGCTTTCCCAAAATATTTAACGTAGCCGACATGCTTTAGACATCACTCATAAAGCAGGAGGTGGATGGTGGGCAGATAACAAGTTCAAATGCTGTAAGGATGGACCCCTCCGAAGCAAGATAATTAGTGTTATTATACATAGAGGTTTGACACTTTTATGTCTTCGGCATGTTAGCCAAAAAATATCACAATGGGATGGCACTGTACTTGAACGCCTGATCTCATTGTCCAAATTCCATTGTTTTCATATTAATTTTAAAAAAATCAAAATTCCGTCAGATAGGATATACAGATACATCGCGAAGCACATTCCTGGGTTAAAGTAGCTTCTCTTCCCCTGAGGTTCAGCACAATCATTTTCAGGGACATTTTCTTCAGAGTATCACAAAACACCAACTCGAAAGGAAGAAGTTTAAAAAGCAACTGCAAGACCTCCCTGACGAGCCTGGCCCCCTAATTTGAACAATCCATACCTGTAACTACTTATTACATGCTTGCACGGGGCTGATCAGGAAAAACTCCATCACAGCCGGCTGCATGGGGACACTGAGAGAACGCCCCGGGAAGCCCGTGGCAGGATGATGGATGAGGGACCTGCTCCCACCGCTCGCGGACTCCGGAGCCCTGGCGTCGGACGGAGGATGTGGCTTGGGTGTTCCCACACCAGCTCTCCCCCTGGTCGGACGTTACTGTTCAGACCGGTCAAACGGGGCAGCTTCCAGGGAGGCGAGGGGAGCAGGAAGGATGGTGAGCGGAAGCAAGCCCAGAGGAAGAGAGCCCGTGTCTCTGCAGGTAAAACACTGCGGGTGCCCACCGACAGCACGCGGACCGTGCGGCAGCCGGGCTGCCAGCGCGGGGACAGCGGCAGCGACGCTGATTTTATTAGTTCTGAAATGTGGTGCAGGGCAGAGCCCAGGACTGGCTAACAGATGGTCTTCTCATAGGGGACAGAGCGAAACTGACTCAAAAATAATTAAATAGTGCAATTATTCTCCAACCCCTGGGAGCATGTAGCTGCTTGGTGTTGTGGTCAGATTGTAAATATGAATTTATGGCATAAGTTTTTGTGGTCAGATCATTGCTATAAATTCAGAATTCTCTTTGCAGGCTTTCTCAGTGGTCCTCAAAATGGAGACTGTTAAGCTATGCAAGGGATGCACTTTCTAGATACCCGTTTACTGCATTAGGCTGAAAGCAGGCTTTATAGTGTATTTGTTAATAAGGCAGAGGGATGTGAAATGAGGCCAGAGGACATTCCAGTAACACATGCATAGTTTATATCAGACCTTTCTCCAAGCACTGAAGTTGAGTAAGATTTTAAGAGAATATTCAATCCATTGTCTTGCCTACAAAGAGATGATAATCTGAATTATCCTGGAAAAGTGTCAAGCTGTCTTGTTCTAGAAAATCTGTAAGGCAGGGATCCTCAAAAATTATTCTTAGTAGCTCACCTTGGTACTTAATTATACTTTACATGAACAAGATTCTACAAAAGATGCCTGGGTTAGTAACCCATTGTTGATAAAAAGTATGAGAGAATATCTTAGTGAAAAACATATCTTTAGATAAATTGTTACTTGCTAAGGATAAACGTTAAGAGATTTAAGTGGCAATCATATGGAAATGGATTTGCCTTGCTGACAGATATTTGACCCGAAAGGGTAGGAGGGTACTGATTCACCAAACTTTTTGTGATGAATGCCTTCCTGTGATGACATTCCGTGAAAAGATGTTTTGGTCACTGTCAGAAGCTCAACGCATTTATAAATCAGTTGTCTGAGATGAGACCTAATGTATTCTATCTATCTCCTAGTTGTCTCCCTGCTAATGCAAAAAAATTAGACCGATCATCAATTTCTATCCTGGGTGAGTCCTTCTGAGACCCTCAAGTCAACACCATGGCACGCATCTGTCACGAGGGGGCAGAAGACACGCGCTTCCGACCAGGGTGCAGGTTTCTGCACCTTCTGCCACGGGGAGGCTAGAGGTCGCCACCCCCACTTAATGGCGATCCCGGCTGTAGCTTCCCAGGGTCTCTGCAGTCCAAGAAGGGTCCCTGTCCTTGGCTACATTCCTGTAGATCCAGGCCCGTGAAATCCCTAAGACAACAAGCAACTTCCTTCTGCATCCTCAGAGGAAAGAATCAAGCCCAGGCCAGTACTTAACTAAGTTCTTGGAAAACCAAAAGTGCCACATTGAGCTATCGGCTGACACATCTGCCCACCAAGGCAAGCTTTGTCGCAAGCCTGCAAACACACTCCTTGCTTCCGAGTGATACTCTTTCCTTTCCTTCACATGCACAAACATGGATGCACAAACACAGATGTGGCACAAACATGGATGTGGCACATACACACTTGAAGGTAAAGAATGCTTACCGGCTCCGGTGGTTCGTCCCCGGCTCCAATCACTATAGACGGAACCGCCTTCATGTGAGGCTATCACTCGATACAGGTATTCTTAAGTGGAAAGGAGGAGGAGAAAGTAAAGTTAATGAGTCAGGTAGACCAGGGGCGGCTGGCAGGGGGCGGAGGGCACAGGGAAGAGGTATGTCACGATCCACTCGGCGCACCTCCACGTTACCTGTGAAGGGCTGGAGGCCGTGCTCGAGGACGCTCCGCTCTGCTCCCTGGTACACCAGGATGGAGTCATTTCCCCGGCAGTTAACTGCGCTGTCACTTGACAGGCACCCGTCCAGATTGACTCTGACAGCACCGCTGGACACAGACGCCAAGTGAGCAACGGCACCCCGTGCGAACGCCACGTCCTTCATGCAGCCACCGAAACCTGGCGGGGGTGAGAGGTCGGCATCACCCGGAGGGCCGGGGCCATTGGTTCCCTACCGTTTCTGTCCTCTGCCGTGCGTGTTCATGAGGTGGGTGGGGGCTGCTTTAGATACCAAGTTTTAAACTCGCAAGTCTCCTTGGGAAATCCTGGATGTCTCCTCTTGCTCTTTATCAGGCGAAGTTATCTCAAGGAAATAATTGTTATTTTGAAAAAAACATATAAGCTGATAAGTATAATTCGACTGACTTCTATGCAACTGAAAGTATTCGTTATGCACATTTTTCTCATTGTATATACGCCACTGAAATAAAACAGGCGATTCCACATTACGGCAGGGGGTATCCACGTACCCCACAGTTCCAACGAATGAAGTTCCCTATAAAAGTCAGGGTTTATGGGCCCCAAAAATAAGTATTTGAAGTAGCATAATTATTCAGGAAGATCTTTTGGGGGGAAAATACCCTTAAAGGATATTATGCAGGACAACAGGAGGGAGAACAGAGTTTCAAAGTACTCTAGAGTCCTGGGATATTGCAAGGAATCCCGTGACAATCGTTTCGGGGCCACAGAACTAAGTCCCAGGCATATCTGCAGACAGAGGTGCTGGGTCTGTGTGCGACCATTTTCATGGAGCTCCAGAACCCAGGATGTACACGGTGGTGCTAGTTTGGGGTTTATGTTGGCAAGACAGGGACCGACTGCAGCAACGGCAACACTGAAGGTTCAGTGAATGTGTCATCTGCATAGCTGACTCTAGCACCACCGTGGTGCAGTTCGGGTCTGTGAACTTGAACACAGAACACAGAGGAAACGCAGGGGGAAAACCGTGGGGCAGGCAGCCAGCCAGGGACTCGCAGTGGCTTTGAGTCCCACGCCAGTCTGTGTAAACAGACATCAGTTTCACGAGGTCTGGCAGTCCTCTGCTCCGACGTCTGCTCTGAGGGACGAAGGAAGAAATGGGCAGACTGCCTTTGAGATCGCTGTAGCACACACACACGCACATGCACACGCATTCTGAACAAGCATTGTCAAGTTCGAAAGGCCCTGAGCATGTGATTGTCAAGATGAAAGCACCTCCACAGAAAGTGGAAATAAACCATCCAAGCAAATGCTGAACAGTAAAATAAGGTAATAGTAACAGCGGCCATATTGTTGTCTTCAGCATTTATATGATGTCTTACTCTGGCTCCAGACACGTTAAGTGGCAGCCTCTTCCCTTTGAAATGCCGGTGCTATTCCTCACCCTGTTTTAGGCCCAGGAGATCAGTACTGCTAGTCTGTCTTGGACACACAGTAGGCACTCAGTAAGTTGGGTGAACTGAATTGAAAGGAATGAAGCTCAACAAAAAAGCATCTGCTTGACAATGCAACAGCTAAAAATTCTAATTTCTTCACCAGTGATCTTCTGACGGCACGGAGCCGACTCACCTAACTGCTCCGGACCCTGTCCGGTTTCCCTGCCAACAGGATGCCAACAGTGGAAAGGCGGCTTTGGCGAGCCCTGAGGTGTGTTATAAGAAACATCCCACTGAAAGTTTAAGGGGCAAGGAGTTTCAGTTTGCAAGATGGGAAGAATTCTGGAGATGATCGCACCACAACGTGAGTGTGTTTGACGCCACCGAACTGCACGTCTGAAAACAGTTACTATGGTAACGTTTGTTGATTTCTGCACAATTTCTAAAATTTTAAGAAGAAAGTCTTAAGACTTAATCTACAGGATGGAGTTTTCAACATGGGGAAGGCCACCGGCAGAGTGTCCCCTTCCTGCACTGACAAAGAAAAGGGTCCGGAGTCACAGCAGGAGGTCTGCGAGGTCTAGTCCTCTGGGGAAGTGGCCTCTGCTGGCAGACCTCGGGGGAAGGTGCCTGAGCGTCAGTGTGGGTCTCTCTGGCCCCTGTGGGGCAGAGCCCTGAGAACGAACTTGCAATGGTCCTTCAAATCTGTGCCCCAAAAACACTCCCACCAGGAATGCGGCCTGACTTCCTTCCACATTCGAACGGGTTGTGAGGATGAGAAGAGGGGGGAGGATCTGTTTGTGGGGGGCGAGTAGATGCCCCCTTTCCTTGCTTCCCTGCCTTTGTGAGCATCGCAAACAAACAAACAAACAAACCCTCCCACCACCACCCCCCCGCCCCTTAGGCCTCCAAGTCACTAAAAGCTGCCCCAGAGCTCTGGGTTGACAACCCAGCCAGTGGCCTTCCTGGGGGGAGCTGTCCAACCGCAGGCTCCTGGCCTGGTAACAAGGCTGGCTCCGCCTCCTCTTGCCCAGCCGCTGCACAGAACCGAACCTGAGGCCACCACGTGCCACCACGCCCAGGCGCTCCCAACCTGGAGGCCAGGGACAGTCCCACGTGATAGTTCTAAGCTACGCCTGGGCTCTGAGCTGGTACATCTTCAGCAAAGCATGTTGGCCAGCATTTCCAAAACACAGAGAAACATTAATTTGCATTTGATTCAAAGGGACATTACAACACTAATGGATAAGGTTGGGGGGGGAACCCTAACAAAATAGAGCCTCTGTAAAGAGGTGCTAATTGAGAAGCGTAGGAAGATTTTTAAGACTGATGCTAATGGACTGAAAAATACAGCACGTGAACATGATTAATCTGAATTATGATTTAAATATTTTGTGTAGGCAGCACCTCTATATAGTGAATATTTTCCTGAACTCCATATAAAACAGGTAGTTACTTATAAAGATTAGTATCACTCAATGCATCTATGCTCGAATTGTAGGGGACAGTGTCATAAAATATGCATTTTAATAACATTTCCAGGGAATTCCAATATATCTTGGATAATAATAACAATACCAGCTAATTGTATTGAATTCTTCCTATGTCCCAGCTACCACACTTCATATTTTATCAGTGGCCTGAGAACCACTGATGTGGCTGACAGTGCAATGATAAAAATTTAGTATTACCCATAAATAAAATATCTTTCAGTATTACAGATTTAGTCATATAGTGCAGATTAAATCCTTCCCCTTGGGTCTATGTTGATGTTTTAAACTTCTAGCAGTATATGATTATAGTTTAGGCCACGCCCCTAGGGCCACCCTGGCTAATGGGAGTTGGGAAGGGTAATGCTTGACAGGCAGGGAGATTTTTTTCCTAGCTGTAAATAAGGCCGAGGAGTCTCGCTCATGGAGAGGGTTTTGGAGCTCTTTCTAACCTCCGAAACCTGAACATCAGGAGGAGCCTTTATACAGACGCAATATTTCCAGCTGCTGCTGCACGCTAAGTGCCTTGGAAATGTCATTACTGTCTCCCACCTCAGATATTCATTAACTCCTTACTCGTACCCTTCTGCGAGTCTTCTGAGGGCTTGCCATATATTTCCCATTCCGAGGCATTTAAATCTTTATGTACTCCCCAAATGGGCGAAACCTGCTCCCTGGAAGTTTTAACCGTTCACAGTGTGCAGATTTTGAAAGGCTCAGAGAACATTTTCCGCATGGGAGTGCGCTGAGTCCCGAGCTGGCCCCCCGCTTCAGAGAGAAGGAGCACTGGCCCCTGCCCACAGAGAGAACACTTATGAGGAAGCCGGGCCCGTGAACGCGCCCGCTCTGTGTCTGCCACCAGCCATGGGGCCTTGGGCAAACGACTTTCCTCCCAGCCCTTCCGGTCCCTCGCCTGTCAAATGGGGCTACAAATAACAACACCTCAGTCACAGGCTTGTTGGGAAGAGCCCCCTCCCACCCGTAGAAGCTCTCAGAACCGCGCCTGGCACACAAGCGCACTAAGTCACGGTCAGCCTTCTAAAGTTAGGCTCTCCGATTGGGCTCGCTCATTATACGAGTCAGATGCTATGCGCTACATGAGTTACTTTTTCCTCTGAGTACGTTACGTGTTTCACTGTGATATATGGGTTAAATACTTGCTTTAGTTATGGCTCACACACTCGTGAACGTTTCCCTCATGGTTCTTAGGAATCAGAGAGAGATTTTTCACAAGAACTTTGAAATTCAGCTCAGCCCACCTTTTTGCGTGCTTTGCTGCGTGGGAGCACCTTTGAAACGTGTGGAGACAATCAGCGTTCATATCAGAAAACAACCCTATTATGAACTGAGTGCCATTCTTCCTAGTTGTGCACACCAGCCTAATTCATCTCTTAATCTTTAAATGTGGTGATGAGTGTTCAAAAGAACCAGAACCACACGTGTTTTCTGTGAAAACACATGACAAAGACCAATATATATTACATATTATTTAAAATCATATTTTCTGAAGACATGTTATAATAAATCTATTGATTATAAATAGGCAAAGCATGTATAAATATATTGATTATGTATGAGGGCACACGCTTAAGGGCAACATATGAAACTAGTTGAAGAAGGAGTCTGTAATCTTTTTTTAAGAGCTTCAAATTCTGCAACAGAGGGGTGGGGGGATGTTGGTGTAGCCTGACTCTATTGCTGTATCCTGAAACACTGGGCCACCAAAACCTGCGAAGACCAGGGCTGTCACAGCCTGGGGGTTCCCCCAGGGGGTTTTACCTGGTTCCAAAGTCAGGTGTTTATACGCGTCTTGCAGCCACGATGGGGCTCCCCCCACATACACGGGGGAGTTCAGCGTCAGGGGCTGGGCTCTGGACTCCGACACGCGCTCCGTCAGCTCGTTCACGCTCGCTGAGACAACGGGGCCCGCCTTCTTGAGAACGACTTTGTTCCACTGTCCGTCGCAGTAGGACAGCCCCAGCCACAGGTCCAGGCGGGTGAGGGCAAGGCTGGTGTTCAGCCGCAGGCTCAGGAGCCCGCTCTTCAGTTCCACCTGCGTTTCACGTGAAGCGAGAGAGAACAGAGACATAAAAAGACTGCAGAGTGGCAGTTTGGGAGCAAGCAGAAGGTCAATTTCTTGAAGAAAAGCAAGAAATTTCCCCGAAAGCACTCTATAAAAATATTCTACTTTGTTCTAAGCCAAACTGGAGTAACGTGCAATGAAGTACTTTGCGAGCTGATAACTGACATGAAGAATTTTGTATTGTGGCAAAAAATGTCTATTCAGCAATGACTATATGCTATCATACAATATGATGTAGGCAGGACCTTTTTTTGTCGGGGGAGGGTAAAAACATAAAGCTTAAACACTAGCATAAGTGATTGAAGAGAACAGTTTGAACTGGTATTTTCGAGATTTTAGAAAATGAGCAACTACTACTCCATATATCAATTTAGTTTTGGGGGGCGGAATATGACAAGACAATAAGAAAATGAAATGTCAAGCTTGATTAAGCTTATTTGAACTGGTTGGTGAACTCAATTTCAAATTTTTAAGATGTGTTCTGAGTCACCATTTCAGTTGTGATGTTCTAAATCTCTAACCAACATAATTGCTTCTCTTGGCTCCCTTCTAGATGACGGTGCCATTTCCTAATCCCAACATACCCTGCTCAAGTGTTCATGATACAAGAAATGCCTCCAATATGTTTTCCTTCAAAACGGTACATGACGATTATCTTTACTAGGTTTTAAATGGTTAGCAGCCAGATCAGTGACCACAGGATACTTAACCACTGGAGATCAGTCCCGTCTAGTGAAGCAAACAAGGCCAGAGAAAGAAGTTTCACAGCAGAGGCAAGCGTGCGGAGCAGCACCGTAACAGGGTGCAGTGCGAGAGCTCCTGGGAGCTGGGGAAGGTTTCCAGTACAGGTGTGTGGGATCCCTGGAGGACCATCCGAGCAGGGGATTAACACATCCAAAGGCTTGGGGACTTGTACAAGCTCATTAGGTCTAGAGAAAGGGGCCAAGTTAGGGAAGACAGAGGATGCCTGTAAGTGGGTGGGGTAGGTAGGAAAAGTCCTGCCAGGTATGTAGAAGCAAGATGTTTGAAAGATTTGAGTGATAAAAAAAATGTTCACCCCTGTTCTTTACACCATTATCTTAGCTAACAATTCACCCTCCCAGTCCTCAGAAGTATATACTGGAAATAAAAGCTGGACTGGAATTTAAAAAAAAAGAAAAGAAAACTCTTAGGGAATCAGTATAATTTGGGGGGAAATGATGAGAGAGATGAAACTAAGGATAATAATAATGATAACAGTGAAAATTCAATCTAAGTGCTGATTTTTCAAAGCTACCCAGTGGGACCTGGCGAGCGGCTGAATGTATTATATGAATGAAGTCAGACAAGGACACATGGGGACATCCCTCTGTCTTGCTTGGGTGTGTTTTTCCACCATCACGATACACAAAGCAGCAGAAAGAAAGACTGCCTACTGTTGTTTTTATCAGGAAGGGGGGGACGTTGAAATGCCTGTAAGACACCCAAAGGAAGTTTCCTTGAGGCAGCTGACCATAAAGACAGGCCAGTAAAATGGAAAAAGTTCATGACGAGATCAATACAATCATCCAGTTAGTGTACACAGAGAGAAAAGAAAAAGGAAAAGAATATAGAATGTTTGGTTAAGAGCAATGTTTTAAGGGAAAGTAGAGTAAATCTATTTAAGGTGACAATGATCTTGCAGAAGCCAGCAGATTTCAGGGAAATCCAGGGCAGCTAGTATTCGGGAAAGTCAGGAGCAATAAGAGTACAATACCATTTTTTTCAAAGCCAAAAGCAAGAATTTTTAGACATTCACACATGGCGTTCAAACTACAAGCATGAGAGAGAACAATAAACACAAGCTTCTGAGGACATATGAGCTCTGGAGGGAGACGAGGAAATGGGCTGGGGGAGACCCGAGAGGTAGATGTAAAAATGGGTAACATTTTAGTGTTGCGTGGGGTGCTACCTCCATGGGTGTTCGCTGCACTTTTATGCTATTGCAGTAAACTGGATTTTAATCCCTTATACTGTTTTATTAAAATTACAATCTACATGATCGTGGTAACAATGGTCATTTAAAAAATCATTGAGACCCTAAAATATAAAATGCTTCATAGAACTGCAACACTGAACATGACTTGGGGAAAAAATATAAAAACAAAAGTAAATTTGAAAAGAAACCCGAATTCGGTATAATGCAAACCCCTGGTTTATTTATTTAAAGTTGGACCTGACATTGTAAGGTAAATATGATTGAATTAATTCACATACAGCAAGAAAATCAGGTCCATCTTTGTTGTAAATGAAGAGAAGCAATCCATTCAACTGGTCTGTTCTGAAGGTGAAAGAAATCTCAAAGTCCAGTCCACCTTGGAACATGTATGGGTAAAGCTCCAGGAATCCTTTAAAGAAAGGAATGCGTACATGTGAGCGTGTGGAAAGCCAGCATTGTACATGTGCCGTAAGATACCCCTAGGGCATGTGCCATCCTTGCATCTCTCACATAAGAAGATGCAATTCAATGGTAAGAAACCCCCCTCGTAATTGTACAGAAGTGGCAGAATGAAGTTGGCATACCTTTTAAGAGGAAATAATTTATTCTCTAAATCATGGATACAGCTAAGGCTATTGTCGTTTTACATAAATATTAGCAACAAGCAGTTGCATGGACTTCTGAAAGCGACGATGAGAAAGAGCAATGAAAAAGTGCACAGATTATGATATCATGTAGCTTGCTATTCTGAATGTAGTTTAAGCAACTTAACAACTGACCAACTTCATTACAAAGGCAGGAGGCAAAGGTGGACTTTCATTGGAAGAATGAGTCACGTCTGCTAATCACCGTGTTCCCCACCGCCACCCCATTCTCCTGGAGGGCTGCCAGGCAGCGACTGTGGGTGGGGACGTGCTGGGGACACCATATAGCCTTTGCTGTAGCCCTTTGGGGAAATGGCAATGAGAGGGGTTGTCCTCTCTAGCTCTTTTTTGATGACCTACTTACCCCATCACAAAGCTGAAATTTTCCTCTGAGCAATAGTGTCCGTCTAGGTACTAAAATAAGGAGGTATTTGGGGGTTAACCTGGTAACTCCTTTGAAACAGCTTTCTACATAAATTTTATTCTAGGTAAACAATTGACTTCCAAATGGACATTTCTGACACGAACACGTGTAAACTGAGAGCTGCTTTGGGTCACCCTAGAGCTTACACACGATTTTACGTGTATATTCACAAGTCTTACAATTTATGTTATGTTCCCCACCTTTGAGCATATATTTATGGGCACCGTGGCATACCAGGTATTCCTAAGAGGTCAAAGTAATCGGTCAGGAGAGACTAAGCTACGCCAAGGATAGAGCATGCATGCTAGGCAGTGCCCCGTGGCTACCTGAGGACCTTACCTGTCCCTAGGAACTGGGCCCCCTCCTGCAGCAAGGAGGGGCATCCTTCCCAGGTGTTGTACACGTTGAGTTGCTCTTCAGAATTCTGCCAATCCAGAGGCTCCCACAGAGCAGAGGGGTTGTAATTCTTCATAAAATACACGTCCTTGAGACAGCCCACAAAGCCCTTTCGGATGATGCCTGCAGGAGTTGATGGATATCAAGGAATGTGTATTTTGAAAATTCTTTTCAAGCAATTAATCTATGTGCAACTAAAAGTAACGGGCAATAGCTGTCTCCACCTATTGACTGCAGACCCTTACCGATTCATGTAAACACCACACCACCAGCTGTGCTAAGTGGTAACCATGATAATGTTTAGCCCTGGTTCCGACCCATCATATATACAGAAGCAGATATTAAGGCAAAATAAAAGCTGGTTTCATAATACTAGCAAGAATAATGCCTTTGTTAAAAAAAAGATTTTTATTTATTTCTAGGGAGAGAGGAAGGCAGAGAGAAAGAGAGGGAGCGAAACATCAATGTGTGGTTGCCTCTCATACTCCCCCTACTGGGGACCTGGCCCACAACCCAGGCATGTGCCCTGACTGGGAATCGAACCAGCGACCCTTTAGTTCATAGGCTGGCACTCAATCCACTGAGCCACACCAGCCAGGGCGAATAATGCCTTTTGACCTAACAAGGACATTTCACCTGCCACTGGTCTTAAAAATAAATGTGCTATCATGTTTTAAAAGTAACGTTTGAAGGAAGTGTTTCTATTAAATCTACCGTTTACAGTTTAGTTCCCTCATCATAATAAATGTGTGTTATACAAGTCAATCAATACTTTGCTGTCACATGTAGGGAGGGTGATGTTTTTCTGCCCAAGGTTAATTTCACTCAGGTTAGTTTTATTAGCTTCACAGTTTTTGTTGCATTGCCCTGAAATACAGCAATGCCTTTGTCTCTGCCCCAGTGATAGCACTTGTGGCATAAGGCTGGAATCATCTGTTGATACATCCGCACCTTCTGCCATGGCAAAGGCCCCGTGTGATTCACCCACAGATATCTTGGGACTGAGTTAGTTAGTTACTGCCTTTGACACAGTCCAGTCCGCACGCAGCAAACATTCTTCACCTGATTTAAGCTGACAATCAAGCTCACGGCTCTCCAGTTCTGTGTGGTTTTATGTTCAACTTAAAAACCTCCAAACCAAACTGACACACACTGCTAAAATACCGTAATTCATGTAAGCAAAAGTTTAATAAACTTTTACATATGAAGGACTGGTGGCTGAGATGTTCAATGAATCCAAGGTTCCTTTAGAAAAGGGGAGGCCTAAGGGAAAATTGGGACATAGGGATATGGGAGAGGAATACAGCGTGAGACAGAAAATAACACGATCACTCCTACTTTCAGGCAATGTCATTCGACTCTATTCTAAATATTGGGGATGACCTATGCATTCTAGAACTTTCCCAGACTCACCGGGATGCCTCCTCCGGATGGCGTAGCCCCTCGGCAGGCCCCCCACAAACACGCCTGTGTTGTCGCCAATGATCGTGCTGCCGTTCCGGGGCCCAGAGGAACCTAGGGAGGCGCAGAAGGCAAGTCCAATGTCAGCAGGGTTATCTTTTCTAGTCGTTTACCAAGTGAGTGAACTCCTCACCGGGCTTTTGGGACATCACTTTCTTGGTCCTTTTCTTACCTTAGCATCTGCCCTGGTTAATTTTCTCCACGGGCTCTCCCTCATTGGCCCCAACATCTCGATGTTGGGGTGACCCAGGGCTCCCCCTTCTCTGATCTCTTGTACCACCTACGACGATGTCCTACATCCTCCAGAGGGTAAATCGACAGCAGGGCACCTGTGCAGACCACCAGGGACAGAGCCCAGGGCAGGCCTGGGTCCCTGACTCTGTTACACCAAAATGCAAACCTGTGAAGATTACTATCTGACTCCATTCTTCTTTCAGGAGTGGAAATGTTCTTCTCAGAGCACAAACCACTGTGGTCAGCCCTGTGACTATCTATCTGGTCGCTCGACTCCAAATTCCATCTCAGCCAACAACTCTGATTTGCATCTCTAGTCTGCAAATCTCTCCCCCCGAACTCAGACTTGTGTGTTCAGCAACTTGCTGATGTCACTACTGGGACGCCTCATGGAGACCTAAGACTTAACTGTTCAAACTGAACTCCAAACGCCTTTCCCCCAATCTGCTTGTCCCTGTGTCTTGTGCATCTCCATTACGGCAGCGACTTTCTTCCGGTGGCCCTGACCCCAAACCTAGCGCCATGCTCTACAGTAGGGGTTGGCAAGGTCTTTCTGTGAAGGGCTAACTGGTATATATTTTAGGCTTTGCAGACCATAGAGCCCCAAGCAGCCAGAGACAATATGTAATAAATAGATTAAGCTGTGTTTCAATAAAACTTTATAAAAGTGTGTTAGAGCTTGAATTGGCCCACAGGTGGGAGTTTGCCTGTTCTACCACAATCACCTCTTCCTAATGTAACATTTAGAATATCTCCACATCCCTCTTCATATCCAAATGACTTACGTGTTAAAAGAAACCATCATTTCTTTTGCCTGAATTATTTAAAAATGATCACAAGAGCCTATTCACATGTCTCCATGCTTCTAGCCTTATTCCCATAAAAGGTGTTCTCACCAGAGCGGCCAGAGAGTTACTTTCAAAGAAAGAAGTCGTTTCCTGTCACTCCTCTCTCAGGATTCTCCAAAGGCTTCCTCTTTCCAGCAAAAAGTCCACAAAGCCTCACCTCACACAGTTCTAATGGTCTCTCTGGTGTCACAGGCTGCCACCAACTCTTTGCCCCCATTCCCTACAGTGGCCTCCTGTTGGTCCGGGACACACCCCATGTGGTATGGTCTCACCTGGGGTCCCTGGTGCCCGCTGTTTACCTGGCTCAACACATCCCTTTGCTGAACACTTTGCTGGTTCACCCCCTCACCCCCTTTAGGTCTCTGCTCGGGCACCATCTTATCAGAGAGGGCGTCTCTGACCGTCTTTTATAAACTCAACGCATCTCCCGCAGCACACACACACATTCACCCCTTTCCCTCTCCTCTGACTCTATTATTCTCGGCACACAACTGATTATTCAATAGTTATTTATGTTGTCTCCTGCCCCTCTCCCACCTAAATTGTAGGGTTTTTCTCTTTGTGTCCAGAATTCCTAGAGCAATGCCTGGTACATAGTACGTGTTCATCACAATTCCATATTTCCTGAATAAATTAATAAAAGCCTGCATCCTCATACAGGGCCTGTAACTGCTTTATAATTGCATGGCGCTGACAGGGTAGGGCAGAGAGGATACTCACCTTGGATTTGCAGAGACAGGGTATGCCTGTCCCCCAAGGATGCTGCCCACCAAATTGGGAGCAATCAGTTACCTTTTCTGAGCCCCAGTTTCCTCATCTCTGAAATGCATATAATAACTGCTTTGTTTTATCTGTCTTCCGGAAGTCCAAAGTAACAACAGAAAACCTAAGCTCACGCCCTTTCAGGTTGTAAAGAACTGTTCAAGATACAGAATTGCTACTGATGACTTCGTCTTATCTTTGCTTTACAGAAATGCCCTATACGGATGAGCCTATGGTTGCCTGACTTCATTGTAGGAGCAGCCAAAGGTAAACTCAACAGCAATTGGATGCAGTTGAGTGGAAAAGAAGGGGAAAGAACAGGCATAAAAATATAGATAACAGAAGAGTATGGCACCATCAGCCCATCAACAGAATCATCGTTATCTACCAAGGAAGTCCATACCAGTGTACTGCCCGTCCAGGGTGATTTGGCCGACAGCCTGATGCCGGATAGCGATGACGTCATGCCATTTGCCATCATTGTATTGTTTGCCATCGTCATTGGTTGTGGTCACTTCCACTGACGAGCCCTGAAGGGAGTGAAGGAGCAAATGAATAAACGCATGAATATACATTTATACAAACATACAGACACATAAATCCTAACAGGAGCCTGGTGCAGGAATGTTGCAAACAGAACCCAGAAGTAAAGTGGATTTCCATCACCATCAGGCTTATCTGGGATGTGCGTCTGTGATGACCGCTGTGCTCAAATCTGAAAAGAACTCCTCTTTGGAATAAGAATTTCTCATCAGCACGCCTGCATTTTCTTGATGTTGAATATAATCTTTTTTATTGTTTTAGTGACAGTGGTCCCAACCCCACCATTGCTCTCCCTGTCCCACACTTGCATTCTGATGACCTATATTCATCAGAAACATAATACAGTTTCTATTTTTAAATTTCTATTTTTAAATTTATATTTGTCAGGTACATGAAAAACAAGAATTTGAAACTAATAAACTACTACTCAACCAATAGAGTTTTTAAGACAGGGAAATGCCCGGCAAGCTCGTTTTTCTCGCCTACATTACACGACTAATGGGGAATGCAGTGGCATTGAAAATTAGCCCCTTATTCGAAAACCGACTGTTAAGTGTTGTGGTTAAACTTTGTGCTCAATGCTTCATAGTCTGAGATCTCACAATTATACTTTTGCCTAAGATAACAGCGTCCCAGTTAAAAGTGAGTTCCTAAGTGGATACTAGGAAATGGCAGATATCGGGAATAGAGATTCTCAAAAAGGAAGTGAAAGTAAAAAAAGAAAAAAAAAGAACTTTCTATCTCAGCACACTGCAGCCAAACGAACACTTTTTCAGTATGTTAGGATGAACACAATGCTATTCCTTTTAGTGTGAATGAGTAAAACAAGACTGAGCACAAGACATTTCCACTTTGTTACCATCATCATTTAACACTACTGCTACTAAAGAAAGAACAACCAGGAAATTATTCTAAGCCTTCTAAAGGAAAGAAAAAAACTATTTCATTTTTTCTTAATAAAGTTGATTTTCTTAGCAGTCATGAACTTCAACCACTGACAATTTTTCAAAACCCCAAATAAGACTGGGTAAAATATTATTAAAATATTTTCTTAATTACTTGCAATGTTTCCCAAAACTCGACTTATTTTGGTATAACATTTTTCAAAAAGAGAAAACTAGCCCTGGCTGGTGTAGCTCAGTGGATTGAGCGTGGGCTGTGAACCAGGCATTGCTGGTTCAATTCCCAGTCAGGGCACATGCCTGGGTTGCAGGCCATGGCTCCCAGCAACCACACATTGATATTTCTCTCTCTCTCTCTCTCTTTCCCTTCCCTCTCTAAAAATAAATAAATAAAATCTAAAAAAAAAAAGAGAAAACTGACCATGACCTGATATAATATGGCTAAAGATTTAGATCACAAATAGTGCCATGTCAATCGTACCATCTAAAACATTTCTCTTTAGATTTCTCTCAAACAGCATCAGCAACATAAGACATCCACTCTACGCTTTTAATTGGCTCCTGTCAGGCCTCATAGAGAGGGTGCCAACGCGGGTGACATACAGCATTTCATATCACCAAAAAGCAGCTTCTAATTTCCCAGGGGTGGGCATGGGTTGCTTTGCTCATGGACAATGCCCCAACTTTTACAGACAGCTCGATCGGATGGGGAAAAACGACCACTGGGTGAGTCCGTTTTCTAGCCCCCGAATAGTCATACGCTGACTTTCCTTCTCTCTCTCTTTCCTCCCTCCACATGTTCCTTATTTTTCTTCAGCCCTATTTCAACATTTAAATATTTTACAAACACACATTTCATTATCGTAGTTTAATAATTAAAACCAGAACTGGTGTCGTGCCCAATTAATGTGCCCTGGTACCATGCCCATTAGTCTCTCCATTAGCGAATTCAACAATACTAATGGGATTACTAGCACGGGATGCTAATTGGGCGTGACATAAGAAACTGGCTTCCTTCTTAGCATACCCTTGCTAATGATGAAATTAATGAGCATTTTATTAAATGCTGTCTCATCAAAGTGTACTTAGTTAGCGTTAAAATTGTTACAAACGATGCCGCATTCTAAAAGATCAGGTGTCTGAGTAAGTGGTTCTTCATATTATGTTTGGCAACAATCTGCAGCATTAATAGTCCTCTACATCAGAAATCACATTTATTGGAGATACATTCGAGTACAGAACATGCACCCTCACCACGCCAAAGGTGCTTTCTGCTAAGAGGAACTTAGCATGTTATTCTTTCATCGTTATTTTGAAGGTTATTTCCCCCACCCATGTTAAGAGAATTATAGTAGGATCAATTCTGGTGCCATGTCGGGCAGTTTTTTCTACTCATTTGGAAAATATCAAACACGTTAAAAGATGCTGTTCAGGATTGTTGGGAAGCTTTCACTTTCATAGCTTCCTTCTACAGGAGATGAGAATGTTATGTGAGTTTCCTGTGAATGCCACTGAGCATAAAACATTTAAATGAGAACCACTAATCAAGTCATTATTGGTCAATAAAATAGCACCTGATCAAGTAAATTCAAACTGGAATCAATCAGCTGAAGAATGGAAAGATGATAGCTAATTTCTAGAGACTTTAAAATATGTAACAATTAACAGTTGCAGTAATTTTTCTTTGCTGTGACTCTTGAAAAATGGTTCCAAGTACTCAGTCCATAATATGTTAACACACATGGAATTTAAACATTATGAAGAATCTTTCTCCCTTCCCCTAAGTATTTATTCATAGAATGCATCAGATAGTCAGAAAGGAAATCAAGTAAGTTTGTGTACCTAAGCCTCTATATAGGATTGCACTGTTATTCATTCATTCCTTATGTTCATTAAGATGTTTTAAAAAGAATGAAGTATGCAATGACTGAGTTATTTTGAAACTATATGCAAGAAAGTAACTTTAGATTCCTACAAAATGCTCTTTTCAAAACTCCAAATTTCATTATTTTGAATGGATTCAGTAACAGTAATTTACAAGTAGACACTGATAAAAGTTGGAGGGTCTCACAAACTGGTAAAACAAATAAGAATTAAACTGTCACACAATCATCCAAGAGCTGGAAATGTTATTCCAGAAAATGGGTGCTTTCCTCCAGTCACGAGCAGTATTTTACCAGCAATCATTAAGTCACTAAGTTGGCCAGTCCATCCATACAGTTCTTTACTGAGCATGTACTATGTCCAAGGACTGTGCTAAGCCTCCAGAATACATTTGAGGACAAAACAGACAGACTGTCCTCACTGGACTGTGCAGTCTGATAAGAAATACCCATTCATGAACTAACTATTTATCTGATGACTATAATAGGATGTTCATTAGATTACCTTGTCTCACTTAGACACAAAGAAGGAAAAGTGGCTTAGAGTGGCCCCTAAAGCATTTAATATTTAAAACAGAAGTAATTTGCATGTCAATGGGAGGCATAAAATAAACATAAGCGTCTTTCAACGAGGAGCGCCAACTTCTCACAAGAAGCTGCGTTCATGTTCTCACCCAGAAAGAGATCAAACAAGGAAAGGATATGCCCCAGATTTCCACTCCTCAGTCTCACCGATCCTTGGTCTGAGAATGGCTGTGGCCTTCGGGAATCAGGCAGTGAACATGTCCAGTTAACCTGAACTAGAGCGTACGCTCCGTGGCAGTGAGGGGTGAGGAAGCACCCAGCCCTGGGGAGCTCGAGCTCACTGTCGATGCAGAGGCAGCACCATGGCCCCCAGCACTCAGTGGGAGGTGACTGATCCCACTTTCTCGATTACACCCTAGGGCAGCGACCCGCTCCAGAGAGCAGCCACCCTCAGGGTCCCAGTGACGTGGCTGTGGCTGAGCAGAGCAAAGCGTTGTTAAACATCGTCCCCTTCCTTTTCTGCAGGGTCTTCGGGGGCCCCATCCTTTGGGAAGAGAAGCCACACAGTTGGAAGAGATGGCAGTCATGCTTCAGACCTGGTGGAAACGTGTTTTTGGACGTGCGAAGGAGTTCACCCTCTACGTGCAAAGCGTGTGTGTAGGGATGGGGGGGAGGTTATAAAATACTGAGAACGACTGGTGGCCAGTGCACTATTAGACATGTGGGTCACCTGGAGTACTATTAGACAGTGGGAAGGATGCTTGTGACAGCGCGACCTCCTGCACATGGGAGGCAGTGTGCAGCCACCGTGGCAGGTTGCTCCGGGCCTACTGTCCCCTGTCCTGCCCAACATAAGCAGAGACTCTGAACTCCACCGATGGGGAGGGAGGCCCAGGGGGGAGGCTGGCTGGGGTGGCCCTCTGTTCCCTTCCCTCCCGGGTTCTCCCCGGATGTAACCGCCCAGCACCGTGCGGAGCACTGCAGGTGTTTAAGGGAGTCACGTTGCACAAAAGGAACTAAAGCCAATGCCGGTTCTATCTATCACCACCGAGTCACGGTGTGACCCCAGGTGCGCCGCTTCCTCCAAAGCAGGGATGGCATCGCTATCTACCTCCAGTGGCTCCTTCGAGAATCAAATAAGAGTGTCACCATGAACCCACTGTTGCAAACTTTAAAAGCCCTACGAATAAGTGGCTACATGGTTCAGGTTTTTCTCCCCCTGGATTCGTCCCCCAAAGCCCCATATCTGAACGGGTGCAGAAGGGAAGAGCCGAGTCAGATTTCTCCTTCTCTTCCTCATTCTCCTCGTTGATTGCGCTGCTTCTTTTCATGGTTTTTGCCGATCGTCACAATTAGGCATTTAGTCTCTTTTTGCATCTTGTTAATTGGAATGTTCTTAGAACATTTTCTTTCTGTTAGTCATTTATTTTTTTCCAGCACTTAAAGTCAAAGATTTTTGGCTCCTTACCTGGTGAGAACAAGATATGGATGTGATCTACCTCCCTCCGGCTCCCTCCACTGCAGGTTGGTGCCTTTAGGAACTTCTAAGTCAATTTTCTCTTCCTCTCTTTCAGCACTTCATCATTTTAGTGCCAGATAATTATTAGAGTTTTGTTTAGTTTTGCCTTTGCTGTATATCTCTTCTATTTCAAAGATTCTTGGGCACTGTGAACCATTTCTACTTTGTCATTAAATATTTAGGTTGAAAATATTGCTGGGATTATTATTCACTGCTGCCTCTCCTCTTTATATTTCAGGCTCTTTTTAAATGTTCTTTTTGGTTGGGAGTGTTGCTGAAGGATTTCCTTCCAATGGGGTGCGTGGATGGTATTTTATCTGCATCTGTGGATATCGACAAGCATTTTCCTTCCATGTTGAAAAGCACTGCAGTATTGGAGCTAACACCGTGGTCTTTGAGGCCGGTTTGCCTGGGGTTCAGTCCCGGCTTGGTCACCAAGAAGCTGTGTGACTTTGGGATAATTAATTTAACTGTGACTCAGATTTTTTCACCTGTAAAGTTGGAATAATAGGAATATAATAGGAATAGTAGGGATAATAATACCAATCTCACAGAGTTGTGACATTTAAGCGCGTGTGCATTTATGAATAGAGAGACTCAGAATACTGTTGGTACACAGAGATCCTGTGGAAGCGTTACCTATTTTCATGTTTTTTGACCTAATTTGAGGGTCAGCACAGTGTCTCTCCCCCAATTAATCTAAAGTTGTCCAGTGAAAAGTAGCATTTCTAGCTCTGTAACTGAATCAACTCCCGTGTGCGGATTGCTATGTTTCGTGTTCATCTGCCATCTGCCTAGCCTCCTAGACAGCTGCTGCTTCTGTGTAGGTGTGATGCTACTTCTTTCCTGCTTGCTCACTGCCCTCCTGCGGGCATCCCTTAAGAAGCTGAAATTCTAGGGGGCACCCTGAACTCACTGGGCCCGAGGACCTACGGTGTGGCAGCCAGAAGTGGTCAGGCTCTTGGTAAAACCCCAGAAGGAACCCTTTCTCCCGTGGTCTATCCAGCTGCCCATTGGTGGCTCTCCCAGCTTCCTAACGTGGAAGGGATGCAGCCTGCCTCCTGAGGCCCCCTGCACAGAACCAGGTACGACTCTCCAACACCGATGGTGCAGCAGAACCCACCTTTCCTCTCCAAGGTGAGTGGGCCGTCAGGGCATCTGACCTTGGGATTCTCACCCAAGCCCTTGGCCTAGGATCCCTTCAATACAGAGGGGGAAGTGTGCTAGCTTTACCGTACAACATAAAACATTTACTTGGCAAGTATAATTTATGACTTAGATCATCAGGTTTAAGTGGAAAACCTGAGAAAACAGAATGGAAAAATTATTTTAAACAGTCTTACCCATTTCTCAATTACAGGTGCAATGCAATGTCCACTGTCCAGTGCTCACTAACACTGGTTTAGCTGGCGTGAACACAACTCTTCCATTGCCCTCGGTTAAAATCTAAATCCTCACATTTGCTTCCAGAAATCTAAATGCCTTCCCCTCCAGCCGGCTTTCCAACCTTCCACTTTTCCTCTCGATTCTCTATTCTACAGCCGCATCTGACGCACCCCGGTGCGCTGAACGTGCCGTGCCCTTGTCTTCCTCGGGCTCTGCCTGGGAACTTCACTCCAGCACTTCCCTCGTCTCCCATCAGGACTCCCCTTCTCTGCTCTCCCTCAGGTGCGTGCCTTCACGCAGAGACACCTGCTCTTGTCCCGAGCAACGTTTCTTCTTTGTTCTGCACCTCGGTGACAGATCATGTGTCTAGAGAAGACTGACAACTCAGAAGAGAGAGCGCCTTTATTTTATGCTGCCATAGTACGTAGCATCTCATACTTTCCTTTCATAACACTCATGAATAATTTAAATATATATATATATATATATATATTTTACTGTATCCTACTTAAATTGTTTCATAGGGGCACGGTGCTATTTAACTCTAAAACTAGTGTTGTCTGTAACACTCAGTACGATAGTGCCTGATAGATACATAATTCCTGGTGAGCACATGAAAAAAAATGTAAAGAATGGGGGGAAGGAGGGAAGAAAGGGAGGGAGGGAAGGAGAGTGGAGGGGAGAAGAGAGTGGGAGAGAGCAAAGAGAGACACAACTTGCTCTGGACACGTTGCTCAGTTGGTTAAAGTGTGTCCCAACACGGCAAGGCTGCAGGCTCCCTCCTCAGTCAGGGCACATACAAGAATCAACCAAGGAATGCACAAATAAGTGGAACAGCAAAGTGGCATCTCACTCCCCCCACCTTCCTCATTCTCTAAATTTAATCAATAAAATAGCAGGGACATACTTTGGTTCTCAAGTAAAATAAAAGTGGATCTACTCAAGTGTCAAGTTTTCCTCTTCATTGTAAGGTGTCCTACGTGCATTAACCGTGGGGAGTCAGACCATGAGCTCTGCAAGTCCACTCGGCTGTCTGAGCTGTGGGCAAGTCACGTCACTGTTGTTTCTTTCTCTCCATTCCCAGAGCAGGGACAGCAACAGCACTCACCTCTCCACTTCTGGGGAGGGTGCAACGTGAAAACATAAGCACTTACCTCAGTACCCGGCACCTGGGAAACTCTCAAAAATCTCACCTCTTACGATTAGTCCTTTACCTGAGGATCGAAAAGAAAATAAGGACGCCCGCGTTTCAACTGCAGTGCAAAATACTCCTCCTGACCGCCCGGGGACGCAGCAAAGACGATCACACCTTCAGGCGCCCTGGTGCGGAAGCTGGCCTTGATGCCTGGGGGACGAGCACAGTCAGCAAGTCAGTGCCCGGGGTTTGTTGACTCTTCCCGATAAGCATACATTTGCTTTCATTACTATTTATGATGCCCCGACGACAGTCAGGGAATGATACACAGCGACACACTGGAATGGTCCCAGTCATTCGGTTTTACACCTATTCCGTCACAAACGCCGATCTGGACTTCGAAACTCAGGCCCACACTCCCGCTGATCAATGTATAATGAAGGTTCAATTTATGCAAAACTCATCAACACCAAAAGACTGGGTGTCCACCCAAAATTGGATACTTGGGAACATCCAATTGAAAATATTATCAGAGTCATACAAATAAACGGGTTTTCTGACACGAGTGAAAGAAACACGGGGGGCTCATTCGAAACACTGAAGCGGAAACAATCAGTCCAGTGCCAGGAGCTAGGACTGGGAAGCCCTGCTACGCAGTGGCCCGCACAGCCAACTGCCTGAAACGCCGTTCTGTAACTGAAAGTTCTGCAGCCTTCAGAGTCTCCGGGTCTCCCTCACCTTTCAGGACTGCCCACTGCCCACTACCCACGCACCCTTGTCTCACAGAGATTTCCACAGCTCAGAAAGCAGGACAGGTGGCTCTGATCACCCAGTCATCTCCCCCCTGTCAGTTCCTGGTCCCACCTCCATTCCACCCGGTGTCCCACCACTCCCCACACAATGCAGAGCACTTCCCCCGTGGAAGGCGTTCTGCTTACTGCACTGAAAATGGCAGGGAGGTTTAAGAGGCTCAATCTCTGTTCTCCAAGAGGCTCCGGTTTAGTTGGAAAGATCAACTGCACACGTGTGTGTGTGTGTGTGTACAGACAAACTGCATGGTGAGAGTCGAGTAAGCACTCAAGAACATGCATGAGAATCGTGTAACAGTGCGAGAGCACAGCACTGAGCAACTACTGAGCACTGCTGTGAGCAGTAACATCGTGCACTGGAATGATGCCAGTGTGAAGGAGACAGGGCTTGTTTCGGGCCAGACCGGTAACCAAAGGCCCTCCACAGGGAAGGGGGTTTATTCTGGGGTCAGCAGACTGCAGTTGCCGCAAGAACCATGCATGTCTCTGCTTCATCCTTCCTCATTTTCAAATCCGGCGAGGGGACAGTGTCAAATGATCCGGGATGGCCCAGCAGGGGTGTCCAATCTTTTGGTGTCGCCAGAAGAGGAGGAGTTGTCTTAGGCCACACATTAAATACATTGTGATACATAATCACAAAAAATCTCATAGTGTTGTAAGTAAAGTCATAGTTTTGTGTTAGGGCACATTCACAGCCATCCTGAGCCACATGCAGTCCGTGGGCCGTGGGTTGGACACCCCTGGTGAGGTAAGGCTTACTTATCCCTGATCTAAAACACATTGTTTGACTCACGACCTATAGAAAATTCTAACGCAATAAACAGAAAGAACTCTTCATTTACAAAAATTTCAGAGGTATAATATGCTTTAGCAGAGCAGTGTATCAAATTGGTCAAAGATTTGTCAACAACTGCTGAAAAAAAGAACGCAAATTAAATATGCTAATGCAATAGTCAAGGTGTATTTTGTCAGAAAATTAACTGGGGTATGGAGAGTGGAGTCTCAAAGCATAAGCTTCTAAAGCTAAAATAACACTTCACATAAGAACAGTATGTTCTATTATACAGATATGTTCTCATCCTTGCTCTCATAAAGAAAGCAAAAATCCCTTGGTTTCATTATCAATGTCCCTTCTGCTTCATTCCCACCCAAACCAATTGCTTGGAGATCGATTTCTAGCCACCTGTGTGGTGCATAAGGGAATGTGAAATGTTACACATAGAAGCAACTCTTGCTATAGCTTAATTTAAATTATGCAAATAAGTTCTAAATCAGAAAAGGTATTTCTTCTTACTTGCCTGCCATTAGGTGGTGCTAACAATGTCCCCATTCATAAAATATGTATTGTTAAACAGCCCTATAAATACATGAATAACAAAATCTTCATTGACTATACTTGACAAAGTAACAATTGAAAACTAATCTGAAAGATTATAAATGACCTGGAATGAATCCCCAAATGGCTAAATCTTTACTAAAATACCAAAGTTTTGTTATTCATTTAAACATACATTGCTTCTTAATTTTTTTTAATCCAATTGTTCTTCAGCTAAAGAACTTGGGAAACATTTAGACCAGCATTCTAAAAATTGTACTGGAAGTATAGATTAGGATAAAAAGTAGAAATATGCTAGAGGAAAAAAAAAACAAGAATAAAGAGCTTTATTACATAGAAAGTTTCGGGAAAACTGCAGTTAATATTAATCTTTATAAAACAAAAACTGCTCCTTTTGATCTTGTAAAATAGTTCTCCATTTCCTCCTAGAACAATAAGTAAACATGTGTCTGAATACCACTGCAATCTCCAAATGATAAAGCTGTAAGGAAGCCAATCTCCAGCTACTTCTGAAATACACACACACTAGGGCCATGACCTTCTGCACAGAATAGGACTCGGGTTCCATACCTGAAAAAGGGGTATTAGATTAGATAATCTCTACAAGCTTGTAGTGTGTGATTTTATAAATAAGGAACTGGGGGTTTTACACGAATGCCATTTCCTTTGTGACTTCATTGCCGGAGGTCTCTCAAGTTACTCAACTTCCTTCCCATACCCTGCAGCAATTGTCCAGCAAAAAAGTTTCAGTATTAGAAGGATATTTGGCCTAGCATATCTGGGAGATACCATCTAGCGCCCCACAGATGAAAAATGAAACCTTACTGCAGTCTAAACTTGTATTCTAGGATCAGTCTAAAGTTGACATTCTTTTATCGTAATTCTTCATTTGGGTATTTTCAAAATTCTTTGCCATTTTTTAACACTTGGGCTGTTGGTCCCTCTTACTGATTTGCAAATGCTCTTTCCCTAGTAGGGCTACTCTTTTATAGTCTGTCATGTGTTACAGCCACTTAGTTTATTTTTTTACAGATTACCTTCAAAACACTATTTTCATTGAATTCATTGGGGTGATGCTGGCTGATAAATCCGTACAGGATTCAAGCATACAACCCTCTTGCACATGGGCACACTGCACCATGCCCTCACCACCCAAAGTTAAGTTTCTTTCCACCCCCATTTATCCTCCCTTTGCCCTCTTCCACCGCTCCCCCCCACCCCTCTTTTCCTCCGGCTATCAGCTCTGTCTGTGTCTATGCAGTATTCGTTTATTTTCCTTAACCCCTTCACCTTCTTCAGCCAGCCCTCCAATCCCCTTCCCCTCTGACAGCTGTCAGTCTGCTCTATGTATCTATGCTTCTGCTTCTATTTTGTATGTTAGGTCATTTTGTTAATTAGATTCCACATATCGGTGAAATCATATGGTGCTTGTCTTTCTCCAACTCGCTTCTCCCACTTAGCATAACGTTCTCCAG
The DNA here is from genome assembly GCF_004126475.2 of Phyllostomus discolor. NCBI lineage: Eukaryota > Metazoa > Chordata > Mammalia > Chiroptera > Phyllostomidae > Phyllostomus > Phyllostomus discolor. The sequence continues at coordinate 20,403,635 of NC_040917.2, read as the reverse complement.
GTCCATCCATGCTGTCCCAAAAGGTAAGATGGCCTTTTTTTTTTTTAAATCCCTGAGGAGTAGTCCATTGTGTAAAGGTACCACAGCTTTTTTATCCACTCATCTACTGATGGACACTTGAGTTACTTCCAAATCATGGCTATTGTAAATAATGCAGCTATGAACAGGGTTGCATATATTCTTTCAAAGCATATATTAGTGTTTTGGGTTTCTTCAGATATATTCCCAGAAATGGAGTCGTTGGATCAAAAGGCAATTCCATTTGTAATTTTTTGAGGAAACGCCATACTGTTTATCACAGTGGCTGCACCAGAAATGGTGTCAATTCCTGTGTTTTAAATTAATAATGGTTATTTCTCTCCCTTTGTTTATAATTAGGTTTCCCAACTCAACACTTTTTACTTATATCTTTTTCTGTCCATTTCCTCCATTTTTTAAATTTAACATTATATTTGATTTACTATCTCCTTTGACATATAGTGTGAGATATGGGATGTATCCTAGTTTTATCCCTTGACATTTAAAAATTTTCTAAATATTGCATTCCATGAGACAGGAGGTCCATGTTCATTAGTTCTGCATTTCCAGCACCTTGCCCCATGGCTGGCTGGAACATAATAGGTGTTTAAAACTATCTGCTGAATGGATGTTTCGTGATTACAATCCTCTCTTTAGCATATTAAAGCATCTGTACTTTCTATTTTCTCCCACTGGTATCTGGGGGGAGAATGCCATATTATAATTCTTTCATGTTTCTGATATCTGACAGTTTAATTTCAGTATTCTGCCTTTGTTTGTAACTACCCCTCAATGCATTAACACTTTCTATTAACATTAAAGTAATCATTATGTTTGTTTTTCCTTTTACTTAAATTAATCCTTCACATGCCTTTTTAAGTTTATATAAGATTTTATATATTCTACTGCCATTATGAATAAGATCACTTTTAGTTTTGTTATTGCTGAGTCATGGAAAACAAATTTGTGCATTTATTTTTATTAATCATCTTATTATAATATTATTATTTGTACAATAATAGGTCTTGGTGTTTTCTCCTTTTTCTAAGGTATACATTTATATTTCCTTATAAAAAGTTTTATGCATTATTCTTCAATAATCATCTCCCTCACTTCTGTCTTCACACATGGGCTATATCTTCCAGAATAATATTAAACAACAGTACAGATGAGGTGCACTATTTATTGTTCCTGACCCAATAACTGACATTGTTTTTTAAACATTAAGTAGAATGTTGACTGTTGGTTTGCCCAGTTATTATCTACTGTTTTAGGTAACTACACTTCTCCTTAGCTTTTTAAATGCCTGTATTCCTTCTCTCAACATTTTATTTTTGGGATTGCTATCCTGCGGCCGGCAGGCAGAGCTGAGCATGACTATGGTGCACCCCAAAACTGGAGGCTGAAAGGGGGAGAAAGAGCAGTGGAAGAATGTTTTCCATGAGGAGAAACATTTTAGGGGAGCTGTGGCCACAGAGAAAGGGAATTCCCAGTGGAGGGACCACCAGTGTGAACACTCCATGATGGAAAGCAGCCGAGTGAAATATTGTAACAGGCAGCCAGTGCCACCAAAGCATGGCTCAGATGGTCCCCTCTTCCAGTGTTGATCCTAATAACAAATAGGAATACCTAGGCCTAAGTCACGTAAAGTATTGGGTGAACATAGATGTGTCTGTTTACATAGACTTATCTGTATGTATCTCTTCACTAGTCCACCCATCCATTTTAAGAGTGCACCCCCAAATTGCTATTGCACACCAAAGGGCTGATATAATCATCAATACAAACTCAGAATTTCACATGAAAAACTAGTGTATTATAAGGAGGATACTATTCTTAGTCTAAATGCTTCCACCAACATCCAAAAATCATAAGTTATCACCATTCCTTTTTAGGTACACACCACTGATTACATTATATATATATATTCAATTTCAACCACCTTAACAGCTGCACTATTTCATCTGCAACATCAATACATTGCACTCTGGGCTCATTTTAGAGAACCGTTGTGTGTTGGAATAAAGTCACGCTAGTCTAAAATATGCACTGAATGCCAGCCAATGACAAATAAAATACAATCTATACGTAATGCATAATTATTTTATACAGCAAAAGATAGAAAAGTCAACATGTATTCAGGTTTGCTAAAATAATGTTTTATATTTGTATCTTGTAAAGTGGTTAGCATTTCAACAAGTAACTCCAGCAAATAAGCTTTAAGCTTAGGTTAAAGTGTTAGTTACGAAAATTTCCATTCATAAAGTGAATTTGTATCATGATTTACTTTTTGTTTCTATACAATTAAAAAAAATTAACTTGTGGACATACATCTGTTAAACATACCAGTTTTACTTTCATGTGTTTTTATTCCACAAATAAGATCTAGGTGCATGAATACATATATGCAGATACACATGTAATTCCTATGCACAGTTGTCCACTTACATGTATATACATATGCATATATATTTTACACAATTAAATTTATATTGAATCAAATTGAATAAAGGGAATTTCAAAACTTTAAATAGACTAAGTATGCTAAAGGTACTAAAACGTGCCGTTTCACTTTGTGAAACGAGTATTTTGAAAAGCAATCAAATTCCACTCGCTGGTGGCATTAGCACAGTGGCTGAGTGACTTTGACCTTGGAATGATTTCAGTGTCTCTCACGTCAAGTCTAATAGCAGAAAGTGCTCAATGACCTCCGGCGGCACTGAAGAAATCTGCTCTGGGGTTTCTGCACCAAGGCCTCTCCAGTGCCGATGTCAGTGGGTCCCCAGCAATCGGACTAATAAGAAACATTATGCCAGGCTCCTCTGGAGCAAATGAGGATCCCAGAAATGGAGTAAAACAAAAACAATTTTTTTCGTGGCACTTTCACATAACATCTTTTGAGTTCATAAAGCACTCAAAATGTCTACTTCCAATTCTGACATTTTGAAGACAATGCTATAATCACTTCATGGTTCTTGTGTGGAAGAATCCCGGCTTGAATAAGAGTACACAAGTCCAAGAGGCGAGAGCTGGCTACACTTGCAACAAGGTGACAAGTGAAAACCAAATGCAAACACAAAGCCTCCCCAGGGCTTCCTGCAGATCAACACTTAATTGCACACCTAATTATCACATTTGCGCTGCCCCTCATATAAAGAAAGAATGGAAACAATGAGCATGGAAGAATAAAAGCCCATGACAGCTGGGTTATCCTACCCATGATACCCAGGGCAGGTTGAGTTCACCCCTACACTTTACCCCACCTTTCCTTGCTTGTCAATAAGAAGGGCAAGGGGAAGCCTATTGGCTGCCTAGAATCACATGTCTTTACTCCCCTTCTGCAGACAGAGCAGCCTGGTTTGCTACGGATCAAGTGTTTTCCCGTGATGGCATTTGGGGGCACTCTCAGGAGAATAAGAACATTTTATGAGAAGGACCCAGTCTTCTTTTTCCACAACAAGGAATATCTAAGCTCTAAATGTGATCACACTGCAATATTTATTATCCCAATGATTTTTTAAAAAAAAAATACTAGGATTCCAATAAATGCATGTTGAATGAATAAAAGAATAAAACCCCATAATCCCTTTAATAGGTTAGGTCATTGCATAATCACTCATACTGTCACGAAGTGAATCCTTCTATGTAACTAGTACATTCTCGCTGTGACTTAATTCCAGTTTATTTAGTTCACACGATTATGGGAATTGAGAATAATAGATTTGCATGGTAATAATGCATATATTTGAATTTGATTATTAATTCATTCCTAAGACCTTACCATCATGACACTAAAATTTCAGGCAAATTCAATTCAGTAAAAATAAGTCCAACTTGTTTTGCAAAAAACCAGTGAGAGAAATGTTTGCCTGTGTGCGTACACACTTATTCATGAACAAGCTTCCTAATGTTTTAATCAGTTAATATAATTGCACCTCCTCTAAATTAAACCACTGAGAATGTATTAACCATGCTTGGACATAATATCGAGAGGGGAAAAGAGGAGAGAAGGGAACTGAGAGCCTCTACCGTACGCTGAAGGGAGAGCCCTGGAGAGCGCCCATCCCTCGAGCTGGCTTAGCAGGGGGCAGAGGCCTGTCCCCACCCGCATCTCCCACTTCAGGCCCTTTACAACAATCTTTTTAATTTTTTTTTTCTTTCAAAGGTCCTATATTATTTTGTTAAGACATGTCTTTGGTGTTTGTCCAATGAAAAGGGAACTTGGTGGTTGGCTTAGTGGTTAAAAGAAAAAAAGAAAAAAAAGATGCTGGAGCCAGATGGCCTTGGTTCAAGTACCAGCTCTAAAGCTTATATGTGACCTTGGGCAAATTATTTAATCTCTCTGTACTCATTTCCTCAGGGATAACTGGGGATAATGATAGTTTCTTCTTTCAAAAGTTTCCTGGAAGGACGGATATAAATGAATGTATATAAAGCACTTAGAACAATTTGGCCCTTAGGTATATCAGCTGTTGTTGTTGTTGTTATTAAAGTTCATTGATTTTGCTTGCTTTCCAAGGCCTTTGTTTTAGGGTTAAGAGCAGAGCGCTACATGGCATCTTTCTGTTACACATTACAAAACATAAAGCTTGTAACTAGGTACGTCCTGCCCACCTGTACAACTCCAAGAAGGGGGCAGGCTGCAACCAGAGTGATCTCAGGGCTTCTCTGGGAACAGAGCTTCAGTGTGTTCATCTGCACAACCTTCTCGGAGCCTAACTTCTCACGGGCGCATGGTGCTTTGCTGGACAGTGCCACGGTTCTGGGTAAAACAACCCCCCCCCCGCCACAGACAGTGCACATCACTGGGGATACTAACGTGAAAAGATGTGACACCTGGCACTGCTGCCCCCGCCAAGACCTTTGAATTTAGACATGAAGTTTGTTTTCTTCTTTTAATCTTTAGTCAACATGTTTCTTCCTCACCTTCCCAAAATGCAGGCCAAGAGCCACTCCTGATTTCCAAATTCTGCCGGGACATCTTGCTAACTATGAATTTACCCATTCGTCTTCTCAGTGATCCTCTTAGGGCAGGCCCCCTGGATGGTATCTCCAGAAAAGAAAAGAGATTTCCTCCCTACATCATGGTCTTGGCTGTTTCCAATTCAGGATAAAACAAAAATTCTATCATTTCCCCAGTTCTCTGAGTCAGTGATTAGAGTAACTGTCCATGGTGCCAGCACGGTAGGTGTACCCGTCTGCAGAGCTCCCTTCTGCAGAGCTAGGAGAAAGGACTGGTTATACTCCGGAAGCGCTGGTCATTTTCTAACAACACAGAAATAAAGCCAAGGCTGAGATAGCGTGTGGCAAATAGATTCTGTTCCATTTCATTTATGAGGGTGTTCTTCTACGAACTATTAAAGGAAAGCTTATTTGTAGGAGGAAGAGCTCAAAAACTCCATCACTAAATAGTCCAGTAATCACTGAGTAGTCATTTATTCAATTTGGTAATGGTCTGATTAAAGAGTTCTCCAGTACACTAAAACCCAGAGAGGTGAAATAAAACATTAGAAGCAAATGATTTTACCCAATGGTGCATTTTTTTCTGTTTCTAGATCCTCTCTTTTAAAAATAAGCCAAAAGCAAATGTATTTCAGTACAATTTAGTTGCTTAGTTTTGTATTGGTTAGCTAGCCTAGTATAATATTACATGAATTTTATATGAATATCAGTTTTTTCTGTACAGGTTGCTTTAACTTTCTACTACAACTGAATTTCACACGTGTGAATCTGTGTGACAGCAGATGAATTTGAATTAAGTAAAATCATCTATATGCAGCATTGTAAAGAAATTTGACATAAAAGTTGACAAGACCCCTCTTTGAAGAAAACTGAGGATGTGTACACTTGACCGCATTTAGAGTAGACCCTCTCAGAACAAATAGTCTGTCATTTAAAAGTCTCTTAGCAAATCCACTGGTGACAGAGACATAGTGAGGATTGAAGCTACTAGTAGCACCACCCCTGGGTAGCAGGTAATTCTGACTTGCTTCTTGCCTCTCGTGCAGTTTTGTTCAGATACTCTGAAATTCTTAGGCTGAAAGGCCTCTCCCACTACAAAATGGTCATTTCCAAGTTCAGGCACCATATGGTGAAATTATTAATACTTTGTCTCCTCGAGTCCTAGCCAGGAGCCAGGTGTCTATTATATATTCATGTAATTATTTATTTGAAAAATAAAATCATAAACATTGTGCTAATATAGATTCAGCATAAAATGAGTGCAAGAAAGCTGATACCTTCTTTAGCCTCTCAATATTGCTTAACCTAAAAATGCAAGTTTTGTTTTAAACAGTAAAAATGACTCAACATTTGACTATGAGATTGAGAAATGAGTCATTTAAAGTTTAGAACAGCTAATAAACATCACATTAAATAGAAAAATGGGCTTTAACATGACAACAGCAGGGTGAAAACAACAAATGAGACTTTTATAGTTTTACCTCCCAAAACATTATTGGACGTTTCATGATTTAACATGTAGTATGTGACACATAGTTTTGGTGAAATATATGGACTTAAAATGTTACCCTCTTATAAAGTTGAACATTAAGTCAAGATGATAATATTGTACAGTAAGAAAAGACCTGGTATGTGACTTTTATATAATAAGAAACAGATCCTTTAATTATTTGTCAAAGCCAATAAGGTATCTTAGTTTCAAAACAAATGTATAATATATTGGTAGAAGATGGTATAAAGACTCTTTACTGTAAGACAAAATATTATGTTAACATTTGTTAATATTATATTACATATAAAACAAATATAATATATGAATAATATTATTTCCATTATGCTAAAGTTGCTGAGAGATTAACTTGGCTAAACTAAAAGGTTGAATATACTTACCTAGTAATGATAAATTTATGAATAAGTGAATAAATAGGAAAGGAGAAAATACATTTTATGCCATAAATTCTTGAGCTAAGTGAAAAAGGACAACTTGATTGAATTTTTTCTGTTTTATTTTCCTATTTTAAAACCACTAATTTGATACATGTCTTTATTTTATTTTATTTTTTTGCCACCCTATTATACTCACCACTGGTAAAACAAACAGGACATTTTAGCTTTAATCTTCTTACCACATAACCCAAATAACTTCAGTCATGTTTGCATTAATGCTGCATTAATCATGTTGTTGCGTATTAATGAGTTTTCAGGCTATGCTAATTACTGTCATAGATTCTGCAGCAGCCCATTAAATATACAAATTACAGAATTAAAGAGCCAGAGCTCTTCATGATTAATCTCTAAATGGAGAAAAACTAATGATGTCTGTACAAAGTTTCTCTCTACTTTTGGCTGAGTGAGTCCAATGAACAATCAATTAGACTATTTGAGAAATAAGGAGCTCACGTATTACACAATTTTATGTAGGTGCTTCATTACGACAGCGGACAGTGCTTTACAGTTCATAAAAATTCCACGACCTCTACTTGTCTACTGCCCCAAAATTGGTTACTATGTTGTCCAGTATTGAACGTAATTTGGAATAAGTTCATATTGAATTCATTCCAATGAGTATCTAAGGTACCAACAGGGCCACCTGAAAATTTTAGTCATCTAAAAGGAATTATCACATAAAAGAGCACAAATGCAAAAATCATCAAGAAAATGTAGAGTTTCCACAAAGGCAAAACCGTAATTTTTTTTATCCTACACGAACTCTACATGATAAGGGAGAAAGCTGTCCAGCAGAGCGGGTCAAATGCGGAATGAAAGGTGGAACGCAATGCAGACATTTTCACAGGTGCGGGTAGATGGTATGTAAATACCCAGCTGTCAGCTCAGGAAGAAAGGATGGTTCCTAATTTTGTGGGCAGAGCATAGCAAATAAGCTGATACTCAGACATGCCAGGGACATGACAGAAGGTCAGAGGCTACAGACTGAGGGAGGAATCTAGCATCAGAATAAAGAGGTCTGGACAGAGACAAAGACAGCCGTGTCCACACATGAATAGGTAAACCCAGATGTGCAGACCAGCCAGCACATTTGGCACAAGAGCTGTAAGCACGAGGGGAATCTGGAATCCCAAGAATAGTGGGGAAAGTAGACTTTAATCATGGAGGGCAGCTTGGAAGAGCTGGGCAGTGATGCAGGTGCAGGTTCTAGGGTACTAAGCAGTTTTCCAAGAACATGCAGGGAGTTGAGTACCAGCAGCAAGAGAGAAAATGGGTGTGGGCCTTAAGGAGCTGCTAGGAGGCCAGATGTGTACAAAGTCAAGGTCAGACTCTTCATCAGGACTGACTTCCTGAGAGCCTTGAATTGTGAGTCTGAATCTCCCAAGTGAATCCAGCACTGACCCCAGGGAATGCGGATGGGTGAACCTAAAGGCAGAGGTGAAGAAGCAAGAGGAGGGCTGGAATACAGGAAGCAGAATATTCGCCCGCCTATTGTTACACAAGGAACCTGTGGAAATACATCACAAACCCCATCAATGGCCACCCGTGGATTTACGGAGCTGCTTCCATTGCTTCTGTTTCCAAAGATGTTTTTCTGATATGCTTTTCCTTCTTTCTTTTGCACCATTAACGGAAGTCTTTTTAAACAGGAAGAGGTACCGTGTTTCCCAAGCAGTCCGTGTTTAGATCAGTTGCTATATTCCTGTGCACAGAATGGAAATTGAATCCATGTTGCTGACTTAGAAACCCAAATGCAACGTTATCAGAGTAAGGCCTAGCTAGATTCAAAGCCAGGAACTTATATATTACATAGACACACACAGGAACATAAAAGCCAGGGCTCCAGCTTTAGTCAAGCTAAATACAAGTTTAGCACCGAAGAAAGATTTGCTGTGAGGGTGCGACTTGTGCAGAATAGAAATTGGCCATATATTCTTTCCCTACGGGGAAGCAGTGCAGTGGCCCTGTAACCTCATACTCACCGCCTACGTTAATGACTCCACGGTGATACACCAGGCTTGACTAGGTTCTGTAAGGAAGACCCTCTCGATATTCTAGATTTCCTTCCCCACACAAAGGTAAGACATCAATCAGAGGTGTTCTGAGCACCTTTCAGGCTGAATTGATGTTCTGGGTGGTAATTTAAATAGGAACCTTTGTCGCTTTAGCAGCAATTGTATAAACACAATGTTGCCCAGGCAGAAAGTAATTAAATGGATAGAGGAAAGAAACATGACTTGAAGTGGATAAAATACAAATACATCAAAATTAAAGTCAGTGTAATGAGCTGAAACACTGCAAATTTAGACAACAGTGCATTAGCCAAAGCATTGAAACCCCTCTTAGGAGTATCAAAGCCGGCAGAAAACACAGTAACTCAGAAATCTTGCAGCAAGCAAGGAAACGTATTGATTAGGTACTGCCTGTATTGCACAGGAGAATAACTAAGAGGGAGAAAAGCTAATGAGCGGGCCAAAGAAATATAATAGCCCAAACTAGAAATACGGCAAGAACAAAACAGGGTGGGAAGGAGAGAGGAACACCTCCAGGTAGAAGTGCAACAAAACAAACAAAGAGCTCAGAAAGCAAGAATAAAAACGCAGCCATTCAAGTCAGAAACTGGGCAAGAAATGCAAGTCATGGCAGAAACAGCAGATGACAAGAAGACCTATTCCACTTAACACCAAGTTTTAAATCAGAACAACAGACTCAGCAACACGTCGGCCCAATGCTAATGATTCAAACACGGAGACAATAATTGAACGTGAGAAATATGCCACGTCGCACCCAGTAATGTTCCCAATGCCATTTTCGCTCGTTATTGTTGACATGGTGACCTTCTGCTGAAGAGACACACCAAAAAACTCCGTTTAATTAAGGGTTAGCAGTGCAGAGAGGGGTTTTCTTGTCTCTGCAGAGAGGCTGTGGAGAGGAACACCTCATTTATTTATCTGGCTCCGTCGGCTTATCGGGCGTTCTGTGTACCAAGGTTTCCAGGGAGCGGCAGTCTGTGCTACTAAAAGCAAACCTGCTTTAGTGGTGGTAGTAAAATGTTTGAAAAGTGTCACCTGTGTCCTTGTTTCCTAGTGCAGAATAAATACGCTTTAATCTTTCTGTGATTCGATACGCTCACGTGTGGCCAACAACTTCCTCACTGTCTTGGACGAGAATGGTGTCTGCAGGAGACCTTTGGCTTTCTTGGCAAAATGGCGCCAGACATTTAGGAACAAAATAAGATGTCTATGTTTTTTTTTTAAAGGATTCCTCTCTCTCCCTTTGTTGTCATTGAATCAGGTCTCATTGAAGCCACAACAAAACTCAAAAATTCTTTTAGGTGGAAAGGTCATTCCATGTCATCCTGCCCTCGATAGGTGGTCCCTCCCCTTCTATCAGCAAAGTCCCCATCGGCGCCCTCTGCCCTACCTTCTTCGGTGCTGTGTTCTGGAAATAAATGTTAGAATTTTGTCTAAAGTAAGGTGGAAAGGGCAACACACATAGAGGAAACTAGGGAAGCCGGAAAGAGCAAATGAATGAGGAACACGACACTGGGTAATACATAAATTTTAGCAGGTGAGTTTTAAATATCCAGTTTGATGAGAAAATGACCTGTTTTTTTTTTCCCATACCACATTTCCAACCATGTTCCAAATAGTCTAAGTTGTAGTAAAAGTAACCGCTGGATAAACACACTAATTTTTTTTTGAAAGATTGTACTTACTTATTTCTTTAGACAAGAAGGGAGGGAAAGAGAGGGAGAGAAAACTTGATGTGTAAGAGATGCATTGATCAGTTGCCTCTCGTATCCCCCAAACTGGGGACCTGGCCCACAACCCAGACATGTGCCCAGACTGGGAATCAAATCAGTGACCAAATCTGTGACCTTTAGGTTCATAGGCTGGTGCTCAATCTGCCAGCCAGGCCAACACACTGCTAATGTATCTGTTAATTTTATGAGTGGTTTTACCTCTTCAATCCTGTAGGCATGGGGAACCAAATTTCAAGACAAAGAAATATGGCAGAAAAATCACCTGGCTAAAAGCTCTGTCAACTGAGATTCTCCCCATGATATAGATAAATATGGCTAATTTCCTCATCTGGGCAAGAGGGTGCGGGTAGCTGATCCCTCCCACAAGGGCTTTATCCAGGTAGCGGCTCAGCCCCATGAGAACCACACCTGAAAATGACCTGGGTGTCTCATCACTGCAAGACTCCCGCCAATGCAAGAGATGCGGAAACCAAATGATGTGGCTAGCTCATTTTTGCAACTTGATTGATTGATTTACATTTTCAAAATGCATTTTAGTGCCTTTTCCCCTTATCAAATTAGAAATGCAATGTAAGGATTTAAAGCTACCTCCAAACTTTAGAAGCGCTGCCCCGAGAGGCCTGCTGGCCACTCACGGGCCTCACACCTACAGAAGTGAATGCCCACATGCAGTGAACAGTCACAGGTCTCGCTCCTCCTCATTAACACTGTCTAACGCATCAGACAGTATTCTAAGCACATGCATTCAATCATTAATTCTATTTTATCCCCACTCTACATAAAAGAAAACTGAGGCTAAGAGGGATTATGTTTAACTGAAATAGAAGTTATTTTAGTAAGCCCATGAAAAAACAAGGTTCCTTATTTCTGCAAAAAAAAAAAATAATGTGGCATAACATTAATAATGTATTTGACCCATAATTATCTTACCAAGTTTAATTAAACACTTTCACTTAAAGTTGAGGCCTTCGTTCCAGGCAGCATTTCAGTTGTCTAATCTGCGGAGACGGTTATTCTTTAAGAAACTATCATTTCTAACATAATGACCTAAAGGCATACAGTAAATCTAATTTATGATAATGCGATTGGCTGGAATAAGCTGATTCTATCATGTATGTTTGCGAAACGTGACTCCACAAATGGACCGTTCTTACCATGCCGATGTTTACAAACAGCAACACGGAGAAGTGCCACGGTTTCCAGATGTAACCGTCTCAGCTACGAGTACATGTCACCATCCAAGCTGCTTGCATTGAGAGATATTTAAAGTGCTTGGATCTCCTCCTAACAGTCCGAACTATTACTGCGAACATCCTTCCAGCATCACTGGAGTTTCAGCATCGCACGAACAGTATATATCAAAGTAATAAATATGTGAGAGGGGCTGAAAGGGAGAAAAATACATTCTATGGTTGAGTTCTTCTGAATGGCAACACCATGAAATTCCCTGTTCCTACCATTGAGCAAACTCTTTTCTAGAACATTTCTTGGATGACCGAGAGGCACAGAGGAGTGTTTCCTTTCCAGGAAGCAAGGCGGATTGTGGGGAGCAGTCTGCCCGGCACCCCGGGAGAAGGTGCTTCCTGGGAGTGAGTTGGAAAGCCAAGGTCACGCCACGTTGAATAAGCCTGACGCCTCCGTCAAGATGTCTATCGTGGGACCCGCTTCGCCCACCGTGGCCACCCTCGGCACTGCTCTCTCTCCTGCACCTGACTTGTCTCGTGGGGGAGCGCTCGGGACGACGCTGCAACCTCTGCTGCTGGCACCTGCACAGCCCCCTTCTAATACGCATCTGTGCTGCGGAGCGCTGACAACATAACACAGGTAATTCGGGGAAATCACCCAAATGACATATCGCCGCACAGTCTAAAACTGAAAGGGAGAGCTCAGACCAAGAACCGGTGAACCTGAAAACCTGGGAGCGGGGAGGATCAAGGAACTCCAGTGGAATGCTGCTGCGGCAGCGAACCTGTCGATTCGATTCCCCTGCATTCTCTGAATCAACTCCGCTCCCCCAGGTAGGACGGTTTGTGTGCCTCTCCTTGGGGCGGCCGTAGAGCACCAGCACGGCAGAAGGATGATTGGAAAATCCCTGCCAACCACGCGCGCCCTCTGTTCCAAGGAAAAGGTGCCCACACGGAAGTGGGTGTGTTTTTAAACCTTCTGTGGCTGTCAGTGCAGAAGACGCAACTCAGGGTGAGTAACCTCAGGGACTCTGGGGACTTTTGAGAACCTGACTGCGACTCAGGAATGAGATGGAAGGTTTCACGTGGATCGCGCTGGGGCCCAGAATTTGAAGAGCTCATGGAACAGTCTGGTGAGCGGAGTCTCATGAGGAGAATGTGGGTAGATTTCGTTAGGACGGAGACTGGTATGTTGCTATTCAGAGACTTCCCCCACCTCAGTTTTATCCGTTACTTGTTTTGGTAAGAAAGTATTTTATAGTTAAACATTGACTGAATATCTACACATGCCCAGCATTACATTAGGTTCTTTTTCAGATAATTAATTTAATCTTAACAATAATACTGTGATTGAGATGCTGCTTTCCCGACTTTAAAGATTAAGGCACTGAGGCTTGGCGTGTCTAATTCTAAAGGTATGAGGGATTTAAATCTGTGTCTTCTGATCAAGTTCAGGTTTGTTGCTGGTTTGTTTACTGTAAGGCACCTGGCTATTAAAATAGTTAATACAGAGAGCTATTCTGAGGTTATACCTCCTGAATTGCAATGCCTTTCCCATCACCCCCCTGATCGAACACTCAGTAGGTCCCACGTGAAACCAAATTGGATGGAAACCCCTCTTTCTATCCTCCAGAAAATTCCAAACTGTAATTTTCCCAGAATCATCTCCTATTATTCACCCCTCTCAAAACAAACAAACAAACAAGGTCAAAACAACCAGTGCATCTAAACTGGTCTGTTTGCTGCTTCCCACACTTGCCCTTGAATTTCTCATCTTGGTGCCGTCATCCATGACCGTCCTCCTCTCTGGAGAGAACACCGTGCTTAACCCATCTGCACCTCCCAAAAGTCATGTCCCCCTCACAGACCATCTCCTTACTGCCTTCCTTCTGAAGCCCCTTTTGATAACTCATTGGACGTAACTTATTATTAGGGCTAATAAACACCGATGTTTGTTATTACACGCCAGGTCCTCTCGTGGTTGCTCTGTGCATTGACTTCTCCGATCGTCACAACAGGCACGGCCCGTTCCCCATCGGCACCGTTTTCCATCTACGCTGGGGACTGGTGCCAGAGAGGCTAAGAGAGCAGGGGAGGTCCCAGGCCCAGGAAGGGGGCGGAGTGGGGGTTCACCCCAGGGCCTTCAGACCAGCCATGCGGACGGGGCTCTCTGGAGTCCAGGTTAGTAACCGCGCTGCGTCCCACCTCCCACTCCTCTGACTGTGAAGGGCCAGCGGGCATGCAGCCGTTGTACACGCCTTGCAGCTCTCCTCCTAGACTTTGAGAGAAGGGGCATTACCTTAATTGGCTTTCCAGCCCCTTGACTGGGAAGGCTGCCCTTTTCAAAAACAAAGTGAAGAAACAGATACTACTTTTCCGTCTTATACGTAGAGCATTTTGCTTTCTTACAATGATGCATCTAGTTGCTTTTTCATACTGCCAACTCTGGAGTTGGAAAAACAAAAGGACCGATATGCGTACTACATGCTTTGTGTCTGTCTTGCCATTATTTGTGGCCTTCCGGGCACTTGGTGTCTGGCAGATTCACCGCAGGTTTTTGTAAAATCCAGTTGCTGTGGGAGATCAGGGTGATGAACTCCTGTACCACCAGCCCTCGTCAAACTGCTGCTGAAAAAACCCTCACTTCCCAACTTGCTGCTCTGGCCCTTTCATTGCTCTCAGCCCGCACACTTGGCAGTCAAGGTCACCAGACTCACTGTGCTGTCAGAGCAAAGAAGCTGAGAACAGCTGCCACCTAGTCCATTTCTTGGTTTTGGTGGGAGATACGGACACAAACAAAAATCGCCTACGTATAAGTAGTGTTGGCGACCTTGCTACAAGCCTACTCTGTTCCTGTTGTCCTCAGCTGCTGGCCTGGTGACATTCGTGACAGTCCCAGCTTGGAAACTCCCAGAAAACACAGGACGCTTCAGACCATCCTTTCCTGTCCCCATAGTGAAAGCCGCCTCTCCACGGCCTACACCCCAGAAAGAACGGAGAGTTTAGTACACGTTCAAATGCTAAAAGACTGAGAAGAGCTTAATGTGTTTTCTCTGCCCGTGGGCTCAGAGCTCAATTTTAATAGAGAAAAACCTATTTTCATTCTCAAATTCCCAAAGTATTGATCTGTGGCACGTTGTTAAGTGCAATGCTAAAACCAGTGCAGCAGTGGAGGTGAGGGGAGGGGGGAAAAAACCAAGTTCCAAGGTCAATGAAGTTTAGAAAATACCCATTCTTTGACATCCACAGTGAGTATCATTTCCATATTAAATAACCTAAGAAATCGTGCAACAATATCAACAAAAATGACAACCAAAATCAGGCTAACTTCGTTGAATACAGTCCTTTCCTGAATTTACTTCAACACATTAGGTGTATTTGGAATTCAGACCGCCGTTCCGTGGAGGGACCGAGCACCCAGCAGGGGTGTCCAACCTGCAGCCCACGGGGTGCATGCAGCCCAGGATGGCTGTGAATGCGGCCCAACACAAAACTGTGCATTTCCTTAAAACATGATGAGATTGTTTGTGTGATGACACATCACAATGTATTTCATGTGCGGCCGAAGACAACTCTTCTTCTTCCAGTGTGGCCCAGCAACACCAAAAGGTTGAACGCCCTTGCCCATAGGGTGAATCATTTGGGTCAAGAGAATCAGCTGCTTCCCGCACGACTCACACCCAACGGGGCAGTCCCAAAGTCTGTCTACTTCCAGGGCACGCTGAGGTGTGTGACCTCACCCAAAACAGACATCGGTGGTAGTCATCAGAGACGGGGTTGGTGAAGGAACCCCAAACAGAGAAGCTGTGTGAAGTGTGTCTCAAGGCTCAGGAAAGCAGAGTACAGGGCACACTGCCCCTTCTCGTGATTGGTAACTGATGACCACGGCCCCCAACTGAGGACTCAGAAGCGGAGAGACAGCGCATTGGGCTAAGGCACGGAAATACAGGGCGATATCGCATGTTAAGCTCTTTTCCTGGGGCTTGGGGTGGAGACACAGGGCAATATTTATTCCTAGTCAACACTCCAGAGACCCATTATATCACAATCTTAAAAGGGAATTGCCCTGGCTGGTGTAGCTCAGTGGATTGAGCTCGGGCTGGGAACCAAAGTGTCCCAGGTTCGATTCCCAGCTAGGGTACATTCCTGGGTTGCAGGCCATAACCCCCAGCAACCGCACATTGATGTTCCTCTCTCTCTCCCTCTCTCTCTCTCTCTCTCTCTCTCTCTCTCCCCCTTCCCTCCCTAAAAATAAATAAATAAAATCTTTAAAAAAAAAACAAAACTCTACAGAAGTCCTGGAGAGAAACATTGAGCAAAAACAGAGATATTCATATATCCTTTAAAAAAAAAAAAGGGAATTAATTTAGTGCATAGGACTGTCTTTCTTTTTCTCAAGATCTTAGAAACAAAATACATAACTGTTCCTTTCAGGGTTTTATGTTGACTTTTGCATTATTGCTTAAAATATGAATGATTACCATGTACGTGTCTGACTAATTCTGAATGATGAAAATCAGAAAACCTCCTTTCCTTTTTTTACTAAACTTACTGATCGCTTAATTCCCTTTTTTATCCCTTTCACAGAACTGTGGATTTACGGAACACTGAATATTATGATTGATGACAATTCCTGCACTATAATGAATCAGATGATTCGATCTATCTTGTTGCTTAGGGGGGATCTGCTCTGGATCACGCTGTTTTGCCCACGAACACTAATGCAGACCTGCTTTGACTCAGACATACTGAGCGGTCTACATAATTAAAAGCAAAACTGTTTTCTGCGCTTAGTAAAAACAACTCTTGAGTCTCGAATTATAATGCCTAAAATATAGTGGGATTAATTTCCAAACCAAAGCAAAATATGCAGAATGTAGAAGTTTGGAAAACCCCTCACATTATTTTTTCTATCCTGCAAAAAAGACGAAGGAATGTTACACATACAGTTTAATGCGAGAGTGATTTCTACGGACAAAAACCTTTAAAAACATATTCCAATTGACGCAGCCTAAAAAAATGAGGGTATTAGGGAGACAAATTTGGGAAACAATATCAATTAAATAAAATGGGGAGGACAGCAATATCCCAGGGAACAGGTCAAAAATGCTTATTTAAAAAAAAAAAACCCTGAAATTCCAAATGAGTTAACAATATTCATCAGTTTAATAAAAGGATTTCATGGCAACTAGTATTTATAGATTGTAATTGTAATGCATTTGGGTTCATATAAAACCAGTGTGGTCAAATCAATTTTAAGTCTATTTTTAAAGGGTAAATTTAAAACACTAGATAAAAATTACCCAACTAATGGGCATGCTCTTCACAGAGCGTTTCTTTTGCCATAGTTGCATACAATTCAGCACTTGTGGCTGAAAAACATCGTGTCCAGAAAATGGGTTTCACCGCCTTCAGAAACGGCTAAACGTGTTCACAAACCACCACCTGACTCTTGTAACTAAACAGACACTGACTATAAGGGGAGTCAAAAACGGGGGCCGAGTAAAGTGCTAGGCCCACGTGAGGCGGGGATTAAAGCTCGTATCACAGTCTAGTCGCATGCAGGCCCCGAACTTGAAAAGGCTTCGTTTATCTGTGGTTCTCTGGCCAGCAGAAGTTGCATTCTCAAACTGGTGGGTCACAATCCAGCCATCAGCATAGCTGCAGCTCATTCAAAGAAATAAAGCACTGAGAAGATGGAAAGGGCAGTTGTGTGCCATCGTTATAACTACAGCGAATATATAACAAAGGCAATTTACCATGACGGTATGCCTTGGAGCCTGAGGAGGTAGGTTTACAGACCACCTCTAAAATATACCACCTGTATGACTTTGGGCAGGCACACAACTTACCTTACCTTCTCTGAACCTGTTTTCCACATCTGAAGAGGAATTAAATGAAAGAGTGCCAATGAACACCTTAGTACATGGTCAAGAGGGAAAGGACACCGTTATAGTTAGCATGAGATTTCAATGGTCATGAAACTGCGGTCCGTGTTCAATGACTCGCTGCCATAATCACTCAACCCCTTTCTCCACAGGCACGTTCCAGTTCACTCTTACTGTGATTTCTGATCTCAGTTCCAGTAAACTCATGCTGACACCACTGCCACCCACTGTCATCAACAAAAACGTCACGAAAGTTAGAGCGAAAGGGGGGTCTTAATGATGACTTACTGTAATTCCCACGTTATAGAGTAGAAAAGTGAGTGAACCAAGTGGGAAGACGGCTACGGCCAGGGAAGGAATCCCCCACTGGTGTGCCCATGCATGCAAACAACTGCCCAAGAACGGCACACACTCAGAAAAGGGGGCCTGTTCACCTTGTACAAAGATTAAATCACTCATGCACATCAGAACATTAAACCTTATCAATATGGGCACAGTGAGTAGCAGGAAACTAAAATAAATGATTAGGATACTGGCTCATTGGGATTCAGCATTATTAGTCTAAAGCTGATCTTCGTATGCATTGAACAGTGAGTTACAGTCAAAGCTATCATTAATGGTTAGTCTTTAGTACACTCTTGAAAGAGTACATGAAGTCCAGCATTTTATGTAATTTACATGGTTATGGTATTGTAATAGCTATGAAGACAATTTTCGTGTTTGGTTAGTACCAAACAATAGTCTTGCATATTAGTATGATCCTAAAGTCTCCTAGAAGAATGTTGCACAAGCGCTCACGTTGGCGAACTGAAATAAGTTGCTGTAAATACACTACAATCAGCAGGGGTTGATGATGAAACCATGACCTCCACGCTATTAAGGTCTGAGCCCAAGCATTCTGAGGGAATTTGAAAACAATTCTGCTAAGTTATCTCTGCAAGTATGAGAAACCTCATGTGGAAATATCCTGTCCAGTTCATTATGCTGTATTTTCCAGGATGAATTTTGAGTAAAACCCCACTTCTGATTAAACACTGGTTATTAGAACTTTTGGCACACCATCCAGTTGCTCAAGTTCTATATACCACACCAGGCTGTATTTTCAAGTTGATAAGTTTTATTAAAATGTATTAAATGTAGCCCTGGCTGGCATAGCTCAGTGGATTGAGCTTGGGCTGTGAACCAAAGTGTCACAGGTTCGATTCCCAGTCAGGGCACATGCCTGGGTTGCAGGCCAGGGCCCCCAGCAACCACACATTGATGTTTCTCTCTCTTTCTCCCTCCCTTCCCTCTCTAAAAATAAATAATAAAAAATAAAATCTTTAAAAAATATATTAAATGTGAGAAATTGGGGAGAGTGCTGTGTTATTTCTCTTCTTGATTAGGTTAGCTCATCCTGCAACAAATCAACTTTGTGCTCTCTCATCAGTGATGCAGAGTGATTATTATGGGTTGAACTGTACCCCCCCACACAAATTCATATGTCGATGTCTAAACATTTATTAGTGAAGCTGTATGCCACCCTATGTTCGCTGCGGCATTATTCACGATGGCCAAAACATGGAGATGACCAAAGTGTCCTTCGATAAAGGATTGGATAAAGAAAACATAGTACATATATACTATGGGATACTACTCAGCCATAAGAAAAGATGAAATACTGCCATTTGTGACACCATGGATGGACCTGGAGAATATCACACTAAGTGGAATCAGTCATTCAGGAAAAGGTAAGAACCATGTGATGCCACTCATGTGCAGGATATAAAACTGAAACTCATCGACACAGACAGACAAGAGCATGAGGGTTACCAGAGGGAAGAGGGGAGGGGGGTGAAACACATGGTGACGGAAGATGATTTGACTTTGGGTGGTGGGCGCACGATGTAACGTACAAGTCATGTATCATGGACATGCGCACTAGAAGCCTACATGACCCGATTCACCAATGTCGCCCCAATACATTTAACAAAATTTAAAAACAGAAGTCCAGCCCGCAGTACCTTTGAACCTCTGAGGATGGCCCGACTTGGAAATGAGGTCTTTACAGACGTAACCCGTGAAGAGGAGCGCATGGTGGAGTGAGCTAGGTCCCCAGTCCAGTAGGACTGCTGCCCTTCAGAGACATGGCGCGTGGAGAGATGACCTGCACAGAGCGAGGATGTCGTGTGAGGACGAACGCAGAGGTCAGTCCGGTGCATCAGGAGCCAAGGAACGACAGAGAATGTAGCGAACCACCAGAGGCTAGGGGACAGGGCTGGACCCCATTCTCCCGCAAAGCCCTCAGAAAAGACCAGCCCTCCCACGTCCTGGACTTAGACCTCTAACCTCCTGGACCATGAGACAACACATGTGTTCATTAACATACCCAGTTTGTGGCACTTTGTTATGGCAGCCCTAGCAAACCAACACACACATGATTATAAGGATAAATACTAAAGTCTATCAAGGATTTGCCAGAAGTGACATAAGATATTAGAACAATGCATTTTGCACAATAATCTTTGTAAAAATTTTGAATATTAAAAAATTTGACATAACATATGTATGGATACACACACATATCAATATAACATACCATATGATATATATGGCACAAAATTTTAAAAAGGATTATTCGATGCAGAGAGAAACTGTAAGCTAGTTTCACGAGGACTGGCACATCTGTGGGATGAGTGACCTCACCTGGAAGGAAGCTGGAAGAAACCAGACTTGGGAATTAGAACGCACCGAGACCTCAGAAGGAAGGACTGACTCTGTGAAATTGCTGACCCACAAGATTCTCTGTTGGCCTGAAAAACGTTTCTTTGGACTGGGAACTTATGACCATTTACATGAGAGGATCAGACTACTTACTCAAAGTGAAATAATGGGTGCCTATTTTGCCCTATTTATTTTACTTCGAGTTTCCACTCAGGATAAGAAAGCCCGTGTTTATAAAGTCCAGCGGCAGTCAGTTTAGCAGACCAAATCCAGTGAGCAAGCTAAGTTTTCTCATGCAGACAAATTTTGCTAACATACTTGTTTTACACCAAGTAAGGATAACATATTTGGGATTTAAAAAGAGAAAAGATGAATGCGTTAACATAATGGGGGAGTTAAATCCACTAAGAAAATAGCTAGAAAAACTTTACAGGTTTATTTTCATTTTACTTCAGTAGTTTTCCCAAAAGAACGTTTGGTGAGATACAGAAAAAATGTTATTGTACCAGACTCAGGGCATTGCACCCAAACTGCAGGTAAAAATTAATCTCATGTTGTTATGAGATCGTAAATGTTTTGAAAGCTAACAGGGTCCATGACGAACCTTTGTGTCCTGGTGTTTAGGAAAATGCCTCATACGTAGCGAACCTCTTGACAGGGAGCTGTTCAGTGAGCCCACGCACACCTTGTATTGCTCAAAAATGCGGCATTCAAGTTGAAGAAAGGCAAACAATAGAAGAAAAATAAACGTTTTGGTGCCGCATGTTCAAAAGCGTGCAGAAAGTGAAACAAAAGTCTGTCGTCTCCGTCTCCAGTGAAGGAACCAGCGCTGTTTCGTGCTCTGCTGCCCCTGCTCCGGCCGCCGCGCCTTCTCACGCACGATGACCTTCCATTAACTTTCTCACGCACTCTCCCCCCAGGCCACGGGGGCAGACCTGGCCGCAGTGTCTTCTCTCTTTCCTGCCATTTTCCAGCACAGCAAGTCCTGTCTTCGGGCCCATCCTTGCTTTTTACTGGCCTTTTTATTGACTTCTACCTGATCACTTGATGGACTTTTAATTTTTATTGGACTCTATTCTGGCAATAACATGTAGATGTTATATAACCTATGTTCTCGCTGCTTCTGGCTCAGGACCCAGCACCTTTCTCTGAGGAGAGGATTGGGCCTGGCCTCCGTGTGGCCATCCGCCCAGAAAGATTTCGGGAAGACGGCTCAAGGCTGGAAGGTGGCAAAAGGGTAAAAGAGAGAGACAACCAAACGGCCCATACATTCTCCTAAGAAACGTTCGCTATAAATAAGCTTGAATATCCGGTGTTCCTCCTGCTAAAATAAATCAAACCTACAGCTTCCATGCCCCATGCTCACCTTAACACCCAGAACACCACCTTTCTCAGGGGCGCCTCTCCTGTTTTTGCCCACCGTCTACCCACCTCTGCTCTTCCCACTCTGACTGTTCCCACCCCCTCAATTCCTGCTACATCTTCCAACTCCAGTATTTCCTTTAATTACCAATGGCTGAGAAATATCAGCCAAGGTCAGGAAGCTAGTGTGGGAATTGCATCTTCCAGATACTGTCCATTTTTGCTTAGACAGACTCTCGACTCGCCTGAAATTGCTCCCGAGGGCTCGCATTCGCCCATGTCACCACTTTGGAACAAAATTCATATCCCATCCCCTAGGCGCAGGCTGTTAAAAAATCTTGAAGTTATAATGGACCCTTGAGTCACAGCTGACGGGAGGTGTTGAGGATGTTCCCCCTCCACAGGGAAAATAGAAGATAAAATTTCATTTCCTTTCCTCTGCCCAGGACTCCTCTGCCTGTGTATTGCTATTAGCTTACAGATTGACTATTCAATGTGCTTGATGCTTACACTAATAACAGTCAGTGTTTTATCACCTGGAAAATAGACAAAAGTAAAGATCCTGACTTAGAATAAACCGAAGTGTTGATGTTTATGTAGTCTTCCTGAAATGTACTTCTAAATAGATTCACTCCAGCGAGTTCAAAACCTATCAGCCAGATTTTTTATAATATGATCCTGCTGTTCAGTACTTTTCCCGAGTGCTCATTTGCATGAGCGCGGATCTTCTG
Organism: Phyllostomus discolor; assembly: GCF_004126475.2. Taxonomy (NCBI): domain Eukaryota; kingdom Metazoa; phylum Chordata; class Mammalia; order Chiroptera; family Phyllostomidae; genus Phyllostomus; species Phyllostomus discolor. Next base: position 20,381,074 of record NC_040917.2, on the reverse strand, counting down.
ATGTCATGCCTTACCCAGAACAGCTCCGCACAGTCATGCCCTGCCTCCTGATGCTTCCCAGGTTGGGATAAGACACACACACACACACTTCATTAGAAGGCAATTAACTCACTGGATGCAAATTTCAAAATGAGTCCTTCAAATAAGGGCTGCTTTCAATGTATTTCGAAGAAAACAGTATTCTAGCTCTTATCAGATGGCATCAAGAATAACTAGACTTCCTTAATACAAGATTTAAAGAACAACAAATTTACAATGAAATTTAGGAAAATGCAGTTTCTCATTAGCATGGGCCCCTGCTCACCTACGGAGCCTCACAGAATTCAGGCTCCGTGAAGGCAGGGATTTTGTTTTGTTCGCTCTCCAGGGACATGCACAGTGAACGCCACATAATAGGTGCTCAATAAATATTCTGAAGGAGGGAGAGTGATTTATACAGAATATTTATATGGAGCACTGCACTTTCTACACTTCTTAAAGTTCTGGATTAGACTGTGCTTGTTTAGCATCTTTGTGCTTGAACCCAGTGCCTGGTACTTTCTTGCTAATCAGTTATTTGTCTAAAAAACCTGCAACTTTCACAAGGAAGGGGGCAGATACAACCATACGAAGGTCCACTCGTCCCAAACCCTCTCTCCCATAGAGCTGCCATTTAACCTCATGTTCGGGGTTCCGGAGTCACCTCCCTGGGCGTACAGTCAAGGCGAGGGCCAGAGAAGCCCCGAAACACGCTGCGGCCACTGACAAACTATCAAAGTGACATCTGTCAAATTAGCCTACTGTCCAGAGCAAAGCCTGAAGGGATGGGGCACGAGGCAGGTACATCTTAACTAGAGAGAGGCGGCAGCTGCCCCAGAGTGACCACGCGGCAGAGCCAGCCTCGGGGGAGAGGGCTCAAAGGGAGGCATGGGCAGCCTGGGGCGGACAGGGCTCCCGGGAGGCAGGGCGCTGGGCGGGGCAGGAGCGGGCCCCAGACACAGCGACAGCTCTGCACTTAACTCGGCTTCCCCAACAGAGGCCTCAGCAGAGGTCCCGACATACGTCCTTCCTCCGCAGATGAAAGAGAGCTGCTCTCCAGGGAGATGCGCTCCTTTGCATTTTAAACTTTGTGACCAACTTTAAAAAAAAAAAAGAAAACGAGGGTGGGGCATGGGGGCAGAGTTCCCTTTTCCTCAAACTACAGTTTCCATTCCTCCATCCAACTCCGTAATTGGGCAAATAGATTCTGCTCCTTGGCGTGCAGAAAAGGGAGGCAAGGCGTATGTTGTGCCACTGCCTGCGACTCTAATTAAGTTCCGTGCCATTTGAACCCGCAATATACACATGTTAATCTCAGAAGAAAACAAAAATTAGAGCCTCTTTCAACAAGACGCCTGGGGGGTCATTAAGCATTCCTGCATCCTCCCCCTCAGTGCCCCGCCACAGCCTTCCCGCGGGGACGCCGCAGGGGGTCCTCTGGGCTCCGTGGGGAGCACATCACCCCACTGAGGCTGAGTGTCACGGAGTCCTCAGAGGCTGGCATCCTCCCCGAACCTCCTCCATCCCCTTGCAAGCTCCACACACATTCTAGGAGCCTCTCAGCACGGCCTGACTTCTGGATCACTTCTCTGCACGACTTGTGTGCACAGTTCAAGGGGACGGCAAATGCTTGCAGCTACCGTGAGGGTCTCCGTGGCCTGTCACGTGACCTGCCCTTGGTAACATTTTAGCATGGGCTACCTGCCTTTGTCGGGGAAACTCTTTATAGAAAAGTATTACGGTTATCTGTCCCCTCCATGGGTCTGGGAGGCCCTTGTGTTCTCAGGGTCTGAGGATGCGGCATGCGATGCTCTTACACCGTTTTTACAGTTGACCCTTGAACAATGCAGGGGTCGGGGGGTCAACCTCCTATACGGTCAAGAATCTGCCCACAACTACAGGATGTCATGTTATGTTGAATGACTCGGGTTTAAACGGTGCCCGTGCACATATGTGCACAAGTATGTAGATATTTTTCAATCGACAATTTTGAAAAAAACTTGCTATGAACCACACAGCCTAACACAGGCAACAAAAACTTAGGGTATTGATAAACATAATAAAGTTACTGTCAATGCATTTTTTCCCTTCCTTACAGTTCACTTAATGAAACATGTGTTAATTGATTGTTTATGTTCCTGGTGAGGCCTCTGGTCCGCCGCAGGCTATTAGTAATTGAGTTTGGGGGAGTCGAAAGTTACGTGCAAATTTTTGAGTACTTGGGGGTCAAAATTCAAGGGCAGCTCCCCACAATGGAAGTCTTATTATGAATGAAAAAGTTGCCAGCTTTGACGGGAGACTCGTCAGACTCAGGAGCTCCGGCTTCTAGTTCGGCTCGTCTGGTCCCAGCCCGCTTGCTTCTCTTTCATTTGTTGGGAGACGAGAACCGTCTGTGCTCCCTGAAATTCCACCTCCTCAGCTGTGAAACCAGTTGATTCCACTCGCCACCCCGTACAACACATACATTATCCCCTAATTCTGCTGAAAGATCAGGGAAATCACCTATGTGAAGGCATTTTGAACAATGCTAACATGTTATGCAAATGTAAGCTCTTTTAATTATAAGCCCCTGCGTTCCAATCTGATTTGCTTTTACTCTTCCACTTCAGTGCCAATTCTAACTCGATTTCGTCTCCACCGCTTAATCATGCTTGGACTGATAAAGTTTTAAATATTTAAATTTTACCTAACCCACTCGAACGTTTAACCGGAATCCCCCACCCCACGTGTTGTAAACCCATTACTTCCTGAAGCATCCTTGTTGACTCGTGAGAGAAACGGGTCTCTCCTCTGCTCCCCCTAACCCTCTCCCCGCATCTGTAAACAGTTACCTCGAACCCCTCTGTCTTCTCTCCTGAAGACGGAGCGTTCTCAGGTCTCCCTGCCTTTTCTTAGAGGCCCCATTTTCAGAGCCTTTCATCATTTTCTGTTGCTCTCCTTTGAAACCTCTGACGAATTTATCTGTTTTTTTTTTAAGTGTGTCACCCCAAGGGAACTGTGGCACCCCTTCCTGTAAACAGCTAAGGATGGCCACATGGAGTCCAATCACCACCTTTTTGCCTTTATCCTTGACAAGTCTGCTAATACAACAAAGGGCGGCATTACCTTCCTTCCTTTCTTTTTTTTTTTTTACCCCCAACAGCATCACACTGCTATGACGCTAGCACCCTGTTTTTGTCAGGTGTCAGCTAGCGTAAATCAGAGTGTCAGAGGACAAAACATGAGTGAAATTAACTTACTACTCTTCCTCTTAGCCACCTCACCTAGGGCAGCATTTCATAACTATTAGGTTCTAAGTAAATGTGGAGTGGACCTATGACTATTACTCATACCCCAAATGGTAACGTTTTCATGTTTTTTTATTTGATGAAGTCCCTACGTTCATGATTGGAACATACTGAAGAATAAAATAGCCATGGATGATTCCAGTGGGATTACTTAAGAACACAATAAAGTTAGTTTTGTAAAAGCAAGTAATCAGAATGAAATGAGCAAAAGAAGGTCTGAGTTTTATTTACATAATGTAGCTCTTCACTTACATGAAGGCTCCTGGATATTCTACCAGAAAACCAGGAACACAAATCATGAACGTAATCACCAATTATCTTAAAATCAATTATTTTTGTGATAGATGACCTTCTGGAATTGAGCTGGGCTGTCAAACTGGCTTAATATTGGATTTTCCAGGAGCAAATCTAGGGAAAATATGGAAGGATTTGGCAAGGTCAGGAACTACAGCATAGGAAGCCTTGGTATTCTATTGTATCTGCTGAGCAGAAAAAAAAAATCCCACCTGCTTTTCTTAATGTCCAAATACAGGTCAGGAACCCAGGAGTTACATCCAGGCTTCCTTTTGGAGGGACTAGTAAATGGGAGGGAAAAAATATAATCTCATGCAGATCAGGAGATTGGATTTAAAGGGACCTGGGACAGTAATGGTACCCTTTTATTCTCCAAGTATTACCAACATTTTATCTTATCAGACTGGCTAAGAGTCTGCTGCCACCATGTTATACAGTGAGAAAATATCAAGTGCATCAGTAACACCGCAGCTAATCTTCTTCAACTATTCCGGTGAGAAACGACCCATAGTTTGAACACAGTCCTTTCAAGGGGGAGAAGGGAAGAGCAAGGGATTCTCCCACAACTGTAACCATCCTAGAATAAGTTATGCACCCTGGACTGCAGAACTTTTTTTTTAATAGTTGACAAACACATCTTTAAGTATGGTTTCTCATTGAAAATACACCAAGCCAAACTAACCTAAACAACTTGCATCAAAGCTCTAAGAGTATCGTTGGCTAAAGTACATACATTATCTTTTGAAAATAAGCCCCAAGAAAGTTTTCTTGTTTAGTTATCAAGTACATATTAGAAATTTACATCATATTAAAAATTTCAAGAAGGACCTGAAAATTCTAAAAATGCATTTTAAGGACGGTTCAGTCAGGGAGTGGGGTGTAGAGACACAAAAATGATAAGGCTCAGGATAAAGACCATCTCTGCAACAAATAGTGTTGGTAAAACTACAGGGACACACACACAAAAATGAAACTAGACCACTTTTGGTGTTTCACTGTGTATCAATAAAAAAGTAAACTCAAAATGGTTTGAAGACTTCAAGGTAAGGCCAGGAACCATAATACTCCTACAGGAAAAAATATGCGGTAAACACTGCAACATTGGTTTTAGCAACATCTTGTTAGATCTGCCTCCTCCAGCAAAGGCGACAAAAGCAAAATTAAACAAATGAGACTGCATCAAACTGCAAAAGCTGTAGCACTGCGAAGAGAATCACGAACATAATTAAAAGGCAGCCTACGTGATGGGAGACATATTTTCAAAGGCTATCTGTGACAAAGGGTTAAGATCCAAACCACATCAATAACTCAGACAATCCAACATCAAAAAACAAGTCCAATTACAAAATGGGCAGAAGGCCTGAACAGACATTTCTCTAATGAGGACACAGACATGGTCAACAGACACGTGAAAAGATGCTCAACATCACTCGTCACCAGGGAAACGCACATCAAGACCTCAGTGAGATGTCACCACACACCTGTCAGAATGGCTGTCCCCAAAAAGACAACAAAGGTAAGTGTTGGCCAGGATGTGGCGCAAAGAAAACCCTTGTACACTGTCAGGGGATTGTAGGAAAAAACAGGATGGAAATTCCTTAAAAAAAGTAAAAATAGAATCTACTATATGACCCAGCCATTCCACTTCTGATTATGTATGCAAATAAATGAAAATCACTGATTTGAAAAGATCTATGCACTCCTATGTTCACTGAAGAATATTTGCAATAGCCAGTATATAGGAGCAACCACGGTGTGTGTGGATACATGGAGGAAGAGGATGTGACACACACACACACACCCATACTGGAATACTAGTCACAAAAAAGAATGAAGTCTTGCCCTTTATACGGGTGACCATGACCTAATCCATGGACCCATCCTTGCCTCTCAGTTCACCCACATGCCCGGCCACCCCTTCCTGGCGTCTTTCACCACACACCCCTACACGCTCTATATTCCCCTAAGGCCGACCTCTGGCCCTGTGTCCTTTGATCCCCTTCTCATGGCTTTCATTCATATGCTGGTGGCCTCTTTTAAGCTAAGAATCTCTGCTTGCATATAGGGACTCAAGGTTCTTTGAGCCAAAGAAGGAGTTTATTTTCTAGAGGTTCCAGAACTCAGGTGCAAGAACACATCCCCGGTCAGGGAAGGTCCAATCCCAAATTCCTATGAGAAATGACCAGTTCTGCTCTTGTCAAGCACTCACACGTGTCCTGACAAACATCAGGAGAGCGAGGCCCGTGGTACCAAGAGGCCGGCCATGCGTCCCTCCTTGGAGGGGACAGGGGCAATGTGGTAAGGTGGGGTTGTTTTGTGGTGGACCAAGAGCCTAAAGAATGTCTGAAACAGCCACCAAATCTATGCCTACACCTCCAACTTTTTTTCAAGATTAAGTCCCAATCTAGTGTTTGAGGACTTTATCGTTATTATTTGCTTGGTTTGGGCTACAGCGCTGTGCAATGTAGATGCTGCTCCTCCATGTGTCATCTTACCGTGCCCACAGAACAGAGACAATGCCACATATTAGATACGAGGGGGGAAATCACCTCAAAATAGGATACTTGCCGAAAGTTTTTAATGAGGCATTAACAGCTCTGTAAATTAAAGTTCTAATTTTGCACAGTCTCCCGAAGTAAACAAGGAGAGAACAGCATCAGATGTAGCCCGGCGCTGGCTTCCTCCGCTCCACACGTTTTAAGTAGGTGTCAAATTGATTCTGCAATCCTTAATTATATTTCTCTAATTTTTTTCCAACTACTGAATTTGTACACATGCAGAAGAAATCAGTTTTCAGCAAACTAGTTTTCTCAGTTAAACCTAATAACACAGCACATTAACACCAATTACAAAACATTACCGAGGTTCCATAACATCCACATGGGGACCGGTCAACTGCATATGCAAATGTGTATTTGTATTTTTACTAATTCAATTATTTTTATAATAAAACACTTAAAAAATAGACTAATGCCAGCTCTTTCTGTTCATAACATTTTTTTGTCCTAGTGTGAATGAGAGCAAAGGAAACCCTGTTCTGCAGAGAAAAGGAATGTTATTTTAAAGGATACAGATTCTTACCATCAGCTCAGTTTGGTTAACTTTTCCTGTGCTCTGTAATACATAGTGGGTAACAATTTGCTGCAGGGGAAATTCGGAGTCTTGAGCCTAATCTAAAGTATATACATTGTTTAACTCTCTACCTACAGGAGTTCAGGACCAGTAAATTAAATGATATAATATAAATATTGATTTTTATTTCTCTCCATAAGGCAAAAGCAGTTTCTCCAGTTACAAGGTAGATCAATGGCTCTCACACCTGCATGCTGCAAGAATCACCTGGAGAACTTGCTCTGGCATCCACCTGAGTGAGGCACAACTTACACGCAATAGACTGCATCCATGCAAAAGCTTCATACCATTCAGAAAGTGCTGAGAGATGTGCCCCCTGTGAAACCACCCCTGGGATCACTCTTTTGGGCAAACAGTTAACTGTTTGGGCAGTTGGCAGGGAGCTGACCTGGGCTGAGGCTTCAGGCCTTAAGAAGATTGGTCTACGTCTGGTTTTCATTTGCTGATAGGATTTCAACCGAAAGCCGGGCATAGTTACCAGGGCCCTCCTGCTTCGTGAGCCCTGAAGTCTAATACTTTGTCTCTCCAGCCATGCTTTTCCCCTCTCAAGATCATGCAATATAGGAATCCATCAATCAGAAAGAGAAAGCCAAGACAAACAAAAGCCTCACCTAAATTGTTCTCCATATTTCTAGAATCTTGATCCCACAAGTCCTGGCAGGTCTAATTACTCAGTAATGTTTTTTAAGAAATTTTATCCAGTTTTCTCTCTCTTTTCTGCCCCCTGTCCTCAGCAGGATTTTTTGATATGCCTCATAGCTGGAAACAGAAGTCACTTGTGATTATTTAATTACATGTTTGATGCATGATTTCTCTGCAGGATCTTTGGCCCCCTCAGTAAGGGACTGTACCTGTTTTGCTCAATATTCTTTCTAAAATAGCAATCATAGCAACTGACCGGGGGTAGTGGGGGAGGCGATGAGAAAGAGACATACGTGGAGTGACCAAATGATTGCGTTCCTCCATTCAAATAAAGGTAGATGGAGAAAGCAGAGTCAACAGTCTTAAAAAACAGTTTACAGAGAACAGAAGGGGAACCCTGGCGATAAAGTAATGCTCTCTTTCTAGATTTTAAAGGATATAATAGTGCCACATGGTTGAGGGGCACCTCGGTGGGAATTAAGAAAAGTCCTTTGTTTTGAAAAAATCATTGACCATCTTGGAAGAAGCACCTATAGTAGAGAAGTGGGGGAAATGCAGGTGACAACAGATTTAGGAGAGACTGATAGGTGAGGACAGGGACACACGGAGTCTTAATTTAAGAAGGCTGCTCATGAGGAGGAGAGAAGAAATGGAGCTGGAGGTCCAAGTGCTCGTTCAAGTGTAAAGGTCGCCACTAGGAACGCAGAAACAGGATGCCGAACATCTGAACTCTAGAGGAGGAAGACAGGTCACTAACAAACCAGAGGCCGGAGCTTCACGGATGGTGTCAGGTGAACACACACATAGTAGAGAGAGGTTATGAAAGTGCATCACCGAGATTTATGTGGTTGAGCCACATAAAACATAAGGAGGGAAGGAAAGGCACCTAATTTAAAATGCTGCATTAAAAAAACGTCAGCTGTAAATGCATATGCGGTAACGACCACATGGGTACTGCGAGCCCATCCCTTACGGAGACTCCTGCATTGAGTTCCGACAAGGCTCCATCTGAGAGATGAGCACGCTGAGCCGCAGAGCAGGGAGGCGGCTCGTGCGAAGCTGCTCACAGCACGTGGAGAGGCCGGGCTTTGAACGTGCGGGAATCTGACCCCAGAGCCCCGCTCGTGACTCTCACCGTGGCCACTTCCGTCAGAACTCCGCTGCCAACATCAATACCTCCACCGCCCCCGGAACAGAATCCAATCAGTCTGACGCTGTTAACCTGTCCATAGCATTGATCACTGTTGTTTATAAAGCACTTTCAAGATTAGAAGTGCTTTTTATTGTACTATATATGTTTATTATGACTCTCTTCTGAAACCTATTGCAATAAGCCCTAATGCTAGGTGTAGGTAAAAGTGTCAAGATGTTCATTAACCTCAAAATGTAATAAGCTTAAGGAGCTCCTGCGTCGAAGAGATGGGCAACACTCAGTTCCCAGAGAGCTATGTATGGTGGGACGGAAAACAGCTCCTGACATACCGCTCTCTCGTTATAACAATGGGCTCAGAAGTACCTTCGCCAGCAACGAAGGACCATTAATGAGAATTTCCTTTTGTCCCTATTATATAGCTTAGCACATACTTTCTTACACATTGTAGGCCAACAGAGACTCAAACAGTCGCACTACTGCTCTGAGTTATCCATACTCCCAAAACCGTACGCAGAAGAACCTTCAGGCAGGGCTGGCCTCTGGGTGGAGAGCGATGGCACAGTTTCAAGCAAGAGGATGACAAGCAAGATCATTAGTTTGCACAGCAGCGTGGAGAAGAGGGGAAGGGTTGGTACAGAGACCCACGGTGCAAGCCTGGACGAGAGAGGAGATGAGGGACCCGTGGATGGACCCAAGCGACATGCCAGACGATGGGACAGAGATGGAGCAGCTGATGGGACATGAGGAAGGCAGCGGGGGCAGCACTCGGACAACTGTGGTAAACGCAGATGTCGTGGTGGAAAGCATGTGTTTGACAGTGCGGTGTGAGTGTGTGAGAACACGCGTGTGGTGTGCATATCAGGTGATGGGACATCTTGGCTTGATAACAAAAGAGATGGGAAAGCAGATGCTTTACTCTGATGGAAACAGTGTTCCCAGTGAACAAAAACTGTTTGCTATAGTGAGCGTTGTATTCTGTCATACTGGCATGGTCATTGTCAGTGTGGCTTCCTGGTCACGTAAGGCCCAGAGGAGAAACTGCATGCTGTTTCAAGATATTTTAGATTATCCAGCGTTACTACCTGTGTGTGTGTGTTGATTCTCTCCTATTTCTTTTATCGGAGCTACACTATACTCATCTTTCAGCTTCTTGGCATTAGGAAAGAAGAAAGGAAAATGTATTGTTAATGAGAAAATGTATTAGTTTTAAGAAATAGGACTAGATTTTAGAACTGGAATAGCCACACTACCAGCCTGCTGCCTGTTTAAAAAAATTTAAAGAAAAGAAAGGGGGCACCCTTATTCACTTACGCATTGCCTGTGGCTGCCACCCCCCTCTCAGGGCAAAGCTGAGTAGTTGGGACAGAGACCTCATGGCTCACAGATCAAAACTACATCTGTAAATCCCTGCTCACACTGACTCTGAAAAGTTAAAGGGGTTGGGGGAGGGTTCTGCATCCAGAGGCAAACTTGCAATTTCAGTAATTTGACCTCCTTGGCACCAGTAAACTGGCATACACCTTTTGGCCAAAGAAAGAGAAAAGCCATGGGTTGAAATAATTCTTTTGTGCAACCGGAGCTAAAATTCAAAAGTGAAACTGAATCGACTCCCAGGCCAGCCCCACCATGAACATTTCAAACACAAGACAATGTCACAGAAATGTGCTCTGCCAGGCGACACGGCCAAAATACAAGGTTAGAACACATGAAGCTGTCACGCACTGGCCTTCATGCCAAACATGAGAAACAAGGAGGCAGAACAGTCCTCTTCCACCCGACGATGCCATCGGAGGGACTTGCTGATACCTCTCCACTACAGGTAATACACACTAAACAGTCTGAGCATTGATTCTTAATACCCTCGAGTCACACCACGGTGGGCCCGACTTCTGCTGTTCTCACACATCTGGATCCTGCCCCCTCACTCTGCACAGGTGAGTGAGCTCAACCAGACGTGCACGTCTCTGCTGTCACTACCACACACGTGCAAGGAGCCTTCCTCCACTACTCTGTTCCCAAGTGCCATGTTCTTACTCTTGCCTCCATTTTTCCACATCCTTACAGCTTGTTCCTGAAGCCACTCGGTCATAGAGCAGATTCATAGACTTGTTTTTTCAGTAACCCCGTCTGAAATCGGACATCAAAGGTTAAATAAAATCTGTGGTCCAAATGTACCTTGAAAAAACTTGGCATTTTATTTAGTTTTTTTTTTTAAAGCACTTTCTGGCAAAATTATTTGCTTCCAGTCACAGGAAAACAAATACCGGGACACCAAGGGTGGTGAAGGTCAGAATTAATATGCTTTTACTAATTAGTCTACCTGGAGGACTTTGCTCCGCTTGCACCTTTACTGCAACTGCTTATAATCAGCTTTCCTGTAACGAAGGGCTTAAACGTCCCAATTTACTAAAAATAATAAAAAATAATAACAGTAACGGAGAAATATCATACTGTAAAAAAATTATAAAATATGTGCTTTTAAAGCATATTGATTTTGGTTGCATTTCTCTTTTCACCGATCGGTAATTAACTGCATTCCTGAGTCCTAAAGGGTTCTAGTGCAGCCATTTGGGGGAAGACAGATGAAACACTGTGAGACCAAACTGTGTGACAATCACTGAGTGTCCTTGAGCAGCATTGTTATGGGGCAAGTGTCCAGAGTTCTCATCTGCAAGATACTCAGCATCGGTAATCACATGTCTCGTGAAGACAAATAAAAGGGAATTACATCCAGGTGCTCCTGCACGCTCCGGTCCCCAGGGGTTTGCTACAAAGACCTCCCCGAAGGCAGGTGCTGATTCTGGGCAGGGTCACCAGCAAAGGCGGTTGCGATTGGCATCTGCATGCGACAAGAGTCAGATCTTGCCCCGGATGATCACGGGCCTGTTTTCACTACCAGGAGAAGATAAAGTGACAGAGAGACGGCTGCCCCTGGAATGCTGATGGGGGCCACGTTTTCACTCTCTGTTCTTACCACATTTTCTCTGGACTGCGAGCCCGACACTGAAAGGACCACCAGAGTCTCTACATAAATCCAGTGGCTTCACTCTGAATCTCTGAACAAAGTGGGCATTTTTTTCCCTCTGAGGACTCTGTCATCTACGTCCCCTTGTATTTGAAGCAGAGAGGGAAAGCTCAGGTTCAACTTCTGTTTTGGGCAAAGGAAGTACTGTTAAGTCCCTGTCACCAGGACACTGTGTTTCAGCCTGGGTTCTTCCGTGACATCCCAGTTGCAAGGTCACGACATGATGTTGAATTTGCTGCTTCTTTGCAGCCTCTGATACACCCCAAGAAAGGGATTTCCATTTGATGCTGAGGAATGCTCCCATTAGCACTAAGTTCTTCAGATTAGTGGAGATGAAGAGTAAATTTATATTGACCTTCAGTTGTGAAGATAGGGTGATAACAATGCATTGTCACTGAACAATCTGTTTTAAAACCTAGGTGTTTTTAAACTCACAGATGTCTTGGTAATAAGCTCTGTTTTGAATTTTTGAGGCTACTTAAATATTCTATAGTCACAGATCTGGGATCATAGAAGTGGAAGGCACTGGTCATTTAGCACAGCCCTCAGATTAACAGAGGAGCATGACCACACCCACAGGAATGTAGGGTGCCCAACGTCTCAACATTAGGTAGATTCTCTTAACACTAAGTAACACAATTAAATATCACATAGTAATGTAGAATGTGGCATATTATTTGTACCCCAAATATAACATTTAGGCAACCATACCTTGTATATGTGATAGCAAATGAATTAACAGAATGTTGACTTTATAAATTGCAGATGACCCTTAGAACAACTCCTGTCTCATCATTGGCACTTAATAAATATTTGTTCAGTAAGTAATGGTTAACAGCTAATGTTTAATGACTGTTAAGTAATGTGTGTGGCAGACAGTGTGCCAAGGTTGTAAGGTGGGCTACCTCCTTTAATCCTTTCCTACCTGCTAGATATGAATATAGTACACAGCATTATTATCCTAATTTTAAAGAAAAGGAAACAGTCACTAAAATGATTATGTGGTTTATCTAATTACATTTAGATAATAAATAATGGAGGCTGGATCTGAAAATTATCAGTCTGATCCCAAAGCCCTGACCCTCAATCATATAGAAGAGAGGGAGTTAATATATGGTCTTTAAATTATACTACGATGTAAATGACTGATAATACACTCTTCCTGGAAATTCAACTTTTAAAAGAACACTGAATCAGAAAGGAAAAAGATCACATAGAAAAAAAAAAAGGTTCATCTGGTTATATTCCTGCCAAAAGGTAGATTTTGACACAGTTTATTTATAATACTAAGCTTAATAATTTACAATATTGAGCAACATGTTGGGATATATTCATATGTTTGAGTTGTTTTCATTATATGAGGTAAGATATTTAAAGCAAATAAGGAAGAGGGGTGAGTTATACAGAGAGATCCTTTCTTGAACTGCAAAAATGAGAACTATACTGAAACATTCAATATATTGCTCATGACTATGTATTAAGTGATGCATGTATTTATAAATCTTATCATTGATGGGTTAAATCTGATATTTCTCATAACATATATATAAAATAAGACACATCATCATATGTTTGTTTTTGAATGTTATTTGAATATCACCATTCAAACTTCAGGAATCATTTTACTTAAGAATCTGAGATTTTGAAATAAATAATTCAAAATAAAAACCATCTAAGTTCTATTTGTAATTATTCACTTTCTAAATATAACTCACCATTTTAGAGATTTCTAGGATTTGCTCATTAATTTTGCCTCAGAATATAAAAACTGCATTAAATATACAGGACTGTGAACTGAAAGGACCATTTGACACACAGTACTTCAGCCCATTTAAAATAATAATTTCATTAGATGTTATATACCTAGTTTCAAGTAACATTTTGGAATTAACTGCTTGGTGGGGGGGGGGGGGGGTAGCTAATCTCCATTTGCTGTTCAGCTTCCAAATAAATAACAGCAACACCATTTACTGTTCGTTACCCGAACATCTCACAACTGGAAGACAAATCCAAAAAGGTCAGCAGTCCTGGGTAAGGAATATCTGGGTGACCACTATTTCACCTCCCATCCCGTTTACTACTTTCAAACACTTCTTATCCCACAGCCTCCCAAGAACTGTCCGCATGCACTCTGGCCCATTTCCATGGCAAAGCACCAGCTTTTGAAGCAAAAGCCTCCGATTTACACTTCGACCCTGAAATTCAGTACCTGTGGTATGGTGGAAAACCCACTTATCAGAGCCTCATTTCCTACACACCACGCAGGTAAAAATACCTCCCTTACAGAGCACCAAAGGGATTGAATGAAGGGATATATAAGCGAGACAAATGGAAGCTGCCAATTATAGCTCACCCTCTACTAAGGAAGATGGCTGGTTAAGAAAAGCCATAGAGTTGTTTTAGTAAAACTGTCTAGTTCATTAACTGGGCAAACTTCATTAAACCATGGCCTACCTTGATCAAATTATTCAACCAAACACACTAACTTGGCCATGAAATCAAACAATAAGTTGAGGGCCCTAATGGACACTTCTCCAAGGAGGACATACAGATGGTCTCTCCAATAGACAAATGAAAAGATGTTCAATGTCACTAATCAGCAGACAAATGCAAATCAAAACAATGAGGCAGCACCTCACACCTTGCATGGCTATCATCAATCTACCGACAAACAAGTATCGGTGAGGATGTGGAGGAAAGAGAACCTCATGCACTGTTGGTGGGACTGTACACTGGTGCAGCCACCATGGAAGACAGTGAGGAGGTTTCTCAAGAAATTCCAGATGGAACTCCCCTGTGGCCCAGCAATCCCAGTTCTGGGTATTTATCCGAAGACATGCAAAACACTGATTTGAAAAGATATATGCTATGTCTATTGCAGCATCATTTACAATAGCCAAGATATGGGAGCAACCGAAGTATCCATCAACAGGAAATTAAATAAAGAAGTGTTACACATATGCAATAAAACATTACTTGGCCATGAAAAAAGTGAAATTCTATTTGTGACAACAGGGATGGACCTAGAGGGCATTATAACAGGTGAAATAAGTCAGTCAAAGAAAGACAAACACCATATGATTTCACTTATGAGTGGCATCTTAAAAACAAAATAAATGAACAAACAAACAGAAACAAATTCATAGGTACAGAGAACAAACTGACGCCTGCCAGATGGGAGGGGGCTGGAGGCTGGGAGGAAAAAGGTGAAGGGATGAAGAAGTCCAAATTGGCAGCTACAAACAGTCACTGGGACATAAAGTAGTACAACTGATGGAATACAGTTAATAAAATTGTAATTACAGTACTGTTGTAATATGTATAATGTCAGGTGGGCACTAGATCTATCAGTGGGATTACTTTGTAAGTTACATGAATTTCTAACCACTATGCTATACACCAGAAATTAATATTGAATGTCAATTGTAACTGAAAAATAATTTTTTAAAGAAACATGCTCAATAACTTGATGTAGACCGATTACGTTTAAAGTAAAAGAGAGCCTTAAAAATAAGACAAAGCTGCTAGTATAAGGAGCCAGCGTTGCCCCAGAAAGTGCCCCCCAATGCAGAAGAATCTCTTCCTCCCCAGGAATCCCCAAACTCCAGGGAGCGGTTCAAGCCAAAACCGTGATCTCCCCGCCTCGTCCTTCAAGTGACGTGTGCTGCAAACACATTTTCTGTGCAGCTGGAGCCTTTGTTACAGACAGAAGGACCCTGTTTAGTGAGGCCGGTGCGAACGGCCTAACTTTTTTAAAGCGGAACTTGGACACCTTCCCAGACGCTGCATCTGCCCCAAGCCCTTGCCCCTCAGAGCGTACGGCCGGCTCGGGAGACCGTGCAGATGACTAAATGTATTAACGGTGGACATGCCACTCTATCTTTCGCTGCTGCAACAGGAGGTGATCCCATCAAAAACCTGTCTGCCGGCTAGCCGGCAAATGCAAGCTGACACGCTCGCTGGGCTCTCCCCAGGTGTGGGAAATGGATGCTGCCCCCTCGAAGAAACACATCACGAGCCATGCGTGGGGCCGGGGGGTGGTTTCTGGTTCCATTCCAAAAAAAGTCTCCCTTTTAATCCTTACGTTCTTTCCCAGATAACTGTTGTTTTTTCTTTTCCTTTGCTTCTTTGACTTTTAGAAATATCAAGCAGAAGGTTAGCATCGGAGAGGAGCTCAGTGGTGGGTTTTCTAGCTCTCAGGGAAGGTGCCGGTGCACCAGGGCCAGTACTTAGGCATTCATTAATCACAACGTCTCCCAGCTGGAGGGCCATCATGATTCATTACAAACGCACCTCGGCAGCAAACTGTTTGCTGCTTTAGGTGAAAAGAAAACAATGACTTTCGAGCTACGTTTCACAATGCAAATTCCACTTTCATTGCCCTCGACCCACACACCATGTTAAAGGTGAGAGCTCTGTGCTCCGAAATGACTTTCTCAGTGATTAAATCAACAGCATTACGAGTTTTCAGTAAAATACAGATCCCACGCTTGGGAAACTGGCGAAGTGAAATAGGAGTCATCGACGGTTACAGTCTTCTCTGTCTACAGTGAGGTAGTAGTATCCTAAGTCATAGAGGTAACCGAACTTCCAGAATCCTGTGGTAACAGTAAGACCAGGAGTGGGAGGAGAAACTGAGGCACCGTTGGGCGCTGTTTCTGTTTAAATTTTTGATATCTTATTGGAGATTATTTTGCACTGATTTTCATTTAAAAATTATTGCACTGAAATACTATTTATACTGATCACTGAGTTTTCTGCTGCTTTTGAGTTCTGTGCCTGAAGCTGATGCCTCACTTGAAAGTGACTCCAGTGCTGGCTCGTGGAAGGTGTGTTTTTCCTGAAATAACTTTTTTCTGTAATCATCTGCACGGAACAGGGGGTATTAACAGTTGTTCTACTTTTTATTTTTAAGTGACATCCCGTAAGTATTAGGGATACTTGTCTGAACAAAGATAAAGAGATTTCTTATATTTTTCTAGAGGCTTCCATAACCAGAGGCATATTGAGAACCTCCAAGAGTATGGGGCACTTCTCACACTCACCTGCCCCGAGAACTTTTCCACAGAGCCAGTAAATGATATTCTGATAAAAACAGCTGTAATGCGTGTCTAAGAACCATTTTTAGCACATACTTTGACCCAATAAGACAGCCTTCCCGCTTCTATGTTTTTTTTCTTTTCTTTCCTCCACTTCTACCAGCCCCCAGAATACAAAAAAGATAGACATGTTCGCCGAACATTTGAAGTTCAGTTCATCAAAGGGCTGAATTAGTATTTCTACAAACAGGCACAGTAAAAATTCATTGCAAAAGGGGTGTCAAAATAATACAAAACATTTTAGGTCTTTGAGCCTCTTCAGTAGAGGGAGGTCAAACCCGCTTACCGGTAAAGTCCGTGTTGATGGGGTGAGTGGAGCTGGGAAAGCGGCAATACCCGTGTCCTGGGAAGCGCCTCCCCCTCACCATGCTGGCCCCGGGGGCCGGGAGCGAGGACTCTCTCCTCTCCAGCTGGTAGACCGGGGAGGGGCCGTTCAGTTCCTCAGGTGGGAGCCATCGGGCGTGGATGGTGGTGCTGCCGAGCCCTTCCAGCAGCGGAGGCCGCAGCCCGGCCGGTGCTAAGGGTTAGAAAACACCAGTTACATTCGAGAATTCAGGTGCTGTCTCTAGACACAGATCCGCACACACAGGGCCACAGGCCCTTGTGCACGTCACACTCAAAATCGAATCCGCGAGGCCCTCAAGGATGTATACGGTTCTAGGAACCACCGACACAAGAAAGGAGTTCAATGACGAACAGAAGATGGCAGCGGCTTGGAGGATGCCCAGCTCGCCCCCTCCCGAGAGCAAAACGCAAAATGAAACGTACATGTACAGAGAACGCAACTGCTCCTGAGACAGGTGGGCAGGGAGAGGTCAGGTTCCAGCAACAAATGAGAGAAGAGGGGGAAGGAGAGCGGGCCTGAGCTGGGCTGCCAGGGAGCCCTCCGAGAACTGCGGGAGCTCGCCCAGCACAGGAGCGGAAGCGTCCTTGTCTAGGGCCCCTCTGCCTTGCTCAGGGTGCAGGTGCCCTACTGGGGCAGCTCCGACCTGCCTGCAAGGTCGTGCAGCCCCTTCTCCACAGCAACCTTACCTGGAGCCTCCTGCCTCCGAGCCAAGGCAGCAGTAGGCCAGAGCAGCAGGGCAGCGGCACTCACACGGGGCCTCCCTGTGTGGGGCTGCCCTCCCTGCCGGCTGGTGCCCCAGGCTCTGTAAGTGTTGACCTGGCTCCCAGCAGCTTTGGGTAGACGAGATGGCCCGGTGCGTGGTCCTTCCACACACAGGTCCCTTCTACAAGGAGCCACTTTTGCTACGGAGCAGAAGGCCGAGGAGCCCACAGAACTCTCTAGGAGCTGCGGGAATTCCCCAGATCAGAGCAGCTCAATTATGTCCACCTGCATGGAGTGGGCGGGCTCTCTATCCAGGTGCTCCGACTAGCCTGCAAGATCTCGGGAACCCGCTGCACCAAACCAAGGGGGCAATCAGGATCAATTCGGCATTCCCCCAGGGGCACCGGGCCTCTCTGCCCAGCACTGCTCCAGCTCAGGACACCCTAGGCACCTGCTCCCAAGCTCCTATCAGCCTGCCAGAACCACCTGGCTCACACCGCCTGCCCGGGGCCAGCTTCTATGGAGGGCCACGTTTCCAAGACTGGGAGACACAGCTATTTTGTCTTGTTGCTATAAGCAAACATAGGAAGTCAGACAAAATGAAAACACAGAAAAATATCTCTCAAATGAAAGAACAAGAAAAATTCCCAGGAAGAAACCCTAAGGAAATGAAAACAAGGCACTTGCCTAATAAAGGATTCAAAGAAATGGTCCTAAGGATGCTCATCAAACTAGGGAGGAATTTAGGGAGAGCGTCACTGAAGAAAAAGTGTAATAAAAAACAAGCAGACATGAATAATACTATCACTAACTTTTTTTTAAAAAAAAAAAGGAAGAAAGAAACACATTGGAAGGATTCAAGAGCAGATTAGCTAACACAGAAGAACAGATCAGAGATGTCGGGGAGAGATTAGTGGGAAGTGACCAATCAGGGCAGCAGGAAAAAAACTAAAAAATGAAGGTAGTTTGAGGAACCTCTAAGAGAACAGCAAGGGCTCAACCATTCCCATTCCAGGGATCCCGGGAGGGCCGTCTTCCGGTTTCCGCACTAACATGCGTGTTGACTGTTTGAACTCCAACAAGTAGTGGAGAACTTAGACTCACAGGGGAATTCTTCCACCTAGCAATTAGTCTATTCTTAGGAAGTGGGCTACAGAGAATGAGTGACACCAGATTATTTTTTAATTCTCTGCTAAAAAAAAGCATAAAACAAAACCCCATGAACTCCCAGCTGGCATGCTGTAGTGTCACTTGGAAGAGACGACCCAGCCTGTCTGAAAGGCGAGCGCCCGACTGTGTCCTCATCCTCCGAGCTCCCCTCGGACCAGAGTGGGGACTTTCACTCAATTAAATGAGACTGGTCACGCACACCCACGTAGGGTGCCGAGAAGAAAAATGGATACTCCTGAATCATGAAACACATGCTCACGAAGACAAAATCACTAAGAAGGAAGGAAATAAAAGATTATTTGTCAGAGTGAGTGGATTACAGGTGTAAATTAGTTAATCTCAAATTGGCAAATTAAGAGAAAACAATCATGGAAAGGGCTCTACAGAATGTTAAAAATTTAATTTCACTTCTTCATGTCTAATTCTGCATGAGTTTTAAAAAATCACTTCAAATGTATCTGCCTCAGTTCTCCCATCTATGACATGAGGATAAATTTTCAGTGGAATATTTTGATAAAAGCTGCATTTTGAAACCATATATATAATTGCTCTAGCTTTTACAAAACAAAATTCTATATCAATACAAAGAACAATTATTACTACTCAATAATAACACATCTTTCAAATTAGATATGATACCAGAATACAGTTCATCCACATTCAAGATCTCTATTTACTTAGAAAATCTTCTTAAGCATGTGAAGTATAAAATGGAACTTCAGTACTCATCATTTCAAAGGACAACAATGTGCAATGTCTGTTTTTACCTGGAATAAAACTACAGTGTTCCTGTTCTGTTTGCAAGAGCTCGGTAATCCAGTTTCTGGTTTATCTCTTCTATTCATACGTAGTCTTTTATAAAATACTTGATAATATATATTCTCCTCTATGCCGCATTTATTACTTTATAATCTGATTAATAGCATATCATTATGCATAAATTTACACTTGCAAAATTTATGTAGTGTGGAGTCGGAACATCACTGGGTAAGAACCGAAGGCTAAATGAGCAGCAACTCTGGCGGATGACAGGTCTTTAAAACCAAATCTATTTATTTATCTCCAAGGAAGAGTTTGCTGTCTATGAAGACTGCATGACCACGTGTTCAAACAGCATCGACTTCCCCTTCTGAGGACAGGGATCCGGGGAACAGCCTCCCCGCATCTCAGGGGTGTGTGGGGAGCACATGGACATCAGACGTCCTCAGGCGCTGTGTCAGCAGAAAACAGTTTTGACTCTTCCTCTGAGAAACAGCTGGCAACTGACCCACTTCAAGGGCTCTCCCCTAAGTGAGCAGGAGATGGAAAGTGTCTCCCCCAGACTCTCAGGGATCAGTCTTGCCTCGTCGACTCTCTATTCTCTGATGAGGGGGAAAAGAACAAAATCCATGTTGCCACTTCCTTCTTTCTGCATGAGTCGCCCTCAGAAGGAACAGGTGTAGCAAAACAGATCTGGAAAAGGAGAAAACTGAGGCTCTCGGCTGGTCCCTTGCATCACTCACTACGGGACCCCGGGCAAATCCACCATCGGGCCTCTCAGACCTTCCGTACCTCACGTGCTGGGGAGCACAGTGGGTTTCAGAGTTCTGTGCCCGAACACTGCCAGGCACTGCTTCTCCCTCAGTAAACCGGGGCAGGTGCTGGGCATCGGACCCCTCCATTCGTTTACCCCCTTTGGCGCTGAGCCAGCATGTCCCTTGGCCCTAGTCGGGTGTATACACAGGATGCTTTTTCCTGTGTTCTGTGGCATATCAACAAGCCAGAAAGCCCTGCTTTCACAGACTTTCTGGGACATCACCATCTTGGTGCGTACGCCCTGCCTGAATGACCCTCATCCTGCAGATCACCAGTCGTCTGCACAGAGCTCGGGCGGTGCATACAAAGAGAGAGGAAGAGAGAGGAGGAGCCCGGGTTGCTGAGCTCCTCCCGGGAGCGGCCGTGGAGGCAGCGGGCACGTTCCCCGAAGTCCACCGTTGATAAAAGGCAGCGGCGTGGACTGTAATTATGACATTCTTGCTACCCAAACCTGAAGCTTTTATGGGGCCTCTGCAATTAACTACTTAAATGCATCGTAACACTTGCTTCTCTGACAGCAACGTATTGATTTTTTCATCATTTTCAAGTCTCCTCCAGCACAAATAAATGTACTACAGTTACAGTTAATGCACTGTGTACATGCATTAAGCGCCGGCGTGACACAATTTATTATTTGGTGACACAGGGAACCGAAGGCTGGCTGCTCAGAAAGGAGCGTCCCTGATTCAACATCCATATGGAAAGTACCACTGTCCTTGGTGCTACCATTTCTCTGGCTTCTAGAGACCTTTTCTATAGGATACTGGGGCTTCAGAAAAGACCGGGTGCTGGATAGAAATCCTTTGTATGTGTCAGTGTAAGATAAAATGAAAAACAGTCTCACAGAGAAGATACGGTTTATATTTTCCTAAAGGCATCACTGTGGCATCTACGGCAAGTTTGTTCAGATGATTTTTTTTTGTCTATTTAATTTCATTCCCTGCACATATTTAGGGCACATCCATCAAACTATCTTGAATCCTGTGGTCTCTCTGATTCCATTTTTACGTATTATAATTGTGTTGTTTTAATGCCTTACTATAATTAGTACTTTATAAAGCTAAAACAGTGATTTAAAAAGTGCGAATCCTGAATGTCATTTCTGTGTGCCAAAAAGGCCAAGCACAGCCACTGCTGAAGTCACGTATCTGCACACCGACCTCGCGACAGAGGTCATTACATATTTCATCAACCGGTCTTCTTCTTTGGTGCATCCGCACATTCCAGATTAAAGTTGGTGAGGAAAAGCAGTTAATTTTGTTTTGTTAGAAATAATATCATTTTAGTTTTAGCATCGAAGACAGATGCCAGCGTCTCACTCTGAACAGATGGTAATTCCATCTAATAGTGCATCTCTGTATTAGTAAGGTCTGTTGTGTATACAAACAGTAATAAACAGTAGGTAAGGATCAAAATAAATTTTAATTGTTGACATTAAATTCTGGCAGCCACAGTTCTAGGGCTGCAGTATTCCTTTTTCGAGTCTGTCAGATTTACGGATGCTACGAAAGCTTTGCTGGAAGTGGCTGGGTCCCAGTTCCATAAAGAAATCTTTACAGGCTACCAGGGCCTGGGCTGGGCCAGGGTCTCTGTTTTCCCACAGTGAAATATTTCTTCCAGAATGACACGGAATCGGTGAGACTGTCTTTGTGATGGTCTGCTAGGATTTCTTTCCCATTGCTCCTGGCAGACTGATTATTTCATCAAGAAGTTGGTATAAAATGTTACATCCCATTGTGACATTGCGGGGTGGGGGGAGGAAGTGGGTCACAGTGTTCTCACAGCCACTTTCATATCTTCCTAAGTGAGGGCCTCCCGTTCAACGCATGCTATTCTGTTTGCAAAGCTGGGTATTCCTGGACTTCTCTGAAAGTGACATCACTCCTCTCGTCGTGTTGGCTCTGCCCAAGTCTGAAGGATTCCCCGAGATCAGAGCCCTCATCAGCTGCTCTTCCATAGGCTTTGCCATGGATCAAAAGATGCGCCAGCAAGCACCCATTCGGTTCTCGGAGTACCTCCGGGTGTTACGAATTGCTATTTATTTTGGGAAGCTGCCATGTTTGTTTTTTTAAAAGGAATCATTAAAAAAAGAGAGTTTGGCATTCAGGTGACTGTTCAATAACAAACAGGCTTTGCAATCCTATTTCTTTAAAACATGGATGCATTTTTTTAATCATGAAAAATATATTGCTTCCACCATATG
Organism: Phyllostomus discolor; assembly: GCF_004126475.2. Taxonomy (NCBI): domain Eukaryota; kingdom Metazoa; phylum Chordata; class Mammalia; order Chiroptera; family Phyllostomidae; genus Phyllostomus; species Phyllostomus discolor. Next base: position 20,358,428 of record NC_040917.2, on the reverse strand, counting down.
GGACAACCAACGACTCACCAACCGATTTAAGAGGCAGCATATTGAGCTGACCATATGTTACAGTGCTGTTGAATGGCTGAGTGATTCATGCCCGTCACATTCTAGTATATCAATTAAAGCTCCTTGAAGTCTGCATGATTTGTGTCTCTGTTATTAAACCCTGCTAATTCATCCCACTTACACATCTGTTATAAATCTCTAGGAGTGCTGCATGATTCATGGCAATGTGGGAGCATGCTACAGCAAATTCTTCTCCTTGTAATTAACAGTAAATTGTTTTACTGCCATGCAATGAATTTTTCAGTTATATTGCAAATGAACTCCTAAATGTGCGGTTCTTTCCTAAGAACCGACTTATATCATTAGGCAATTAAAAAGTATTGCTTTGAACCAAAAGCTCTTAATCAAGAGAAATACAATTTAAACATTGCTGAAGAGCTGCGGAAATGTGACACGTTGGTGAAAAGTGTCACGAAAAGTGTAAAATTATTTCTGTGGCTGAAAGAGCAACACAAACAAGCAAGAACCCCTCCGTGCATTCACGGTGTCGCCGAGACCGGCGGTTGCCTGCAACCCTCGGTGGTTGGCGGGTTTGCAAGGATAGCGTTCACCTTAGAAGTGCCTGAAGTCATCTGTCGCTACCAAATTTCTCAGATTGCTTTACATTTCCCTAATTGTAAAGCGGTGCCTTTATTCCTGAAATAAATAATTGGACAATTAGCCCAGTGGAATCATCAGAGGGCCCCTGTGCCGCTGGAGTGTTCTTGTCAAAGGTGAAGCGAATTCATTTCAGCTCGCCTCTGTAGCTCTTCGCGGAGGCGCTGACTTCTCTCCCCCAGTTTCCTGGCAGCAGCCTCAGATTCATGAGTCCATACATCAAGTCCCTAGTTTAACAACAAATGGAATTAAATTCAAAGAAGGGAAACTAATTGAAGGACAGCAACAAAAGTGTTTGGTAATGTGCTTTTTAATATGGCATGCCGCATTTGCATGATAATTTTTTCCTTTTTAGCATGGAGCCGAAAGTGACTAGCTTAATGAGGGATTATTCAAGGCAGGAATGAACAAAATGCATTCATAACTAAGAACAAAGATTGTATTATGGAACAAAAAAAGAGGCAACCTCGGAGAAGTAACTGGATGATTGGTTTATGCATTATGAATAAAAAAGATAGAAAAATATTTATATTGGTATTCACTAATGACTATATATACAAGATTGTTGTAATTAAAATTATAAATTAACATATTAAGAGTGCTTGTTTAATCACTCTGGGTCCTATTCGCGGCGAAAAGACTCATGTACCTGCATGCAAAACAATGTGTGTTTCCAACCCGGTGGCGAGCAGCCTGTACATTTCACTTTGGATTCAGAAAAGAAGCTCCACACGCCACTAATCACTTGCTTGATGGGAGGTGGGCCCGTCTAAGCTCCTGGTGTGGAGGTCAATTGTCGCCAGGCAAAGGAAATGGCGCATTGTCCCTTCAGAAATGGATCTCCCAAGGAAATTTCTCTTTTGAAAAAAGGTTTAAAGGGTACTCAATTGACAGAGGATGGAAATGCACAAATTTCCTAGATTAAAAGGGTGATTTCACAAGTGTAATGAGGAGTCTAAGAGGGTCCAGTTCATCAGCTTCTTACCCTCCTACCCCCTGAAGCAACTCCAAAGCCACCGAGGACCCTGCCGGAAGATTCTGCGATCCAGAGAGAAGCAGCTGTCGCTGGGAGCACCCCTCCCTCCAAGCGGATCTCAGTCTTTGCCGTGGCCTGAAAACCAGACGGGGGGCCATGGAATGTTCTGGATGAAATGCACCAATTCTAACTATATAGCACATTGAAAAAAATATTTATAGCAAAGAGAGCAAATTACAATTCTCAAGGGTTTTAGTGCAATGGTCAGATAAATCTTTACAAGTATGTTTTTGATTGCTCTGACTGATATTTAGGGAAGAAACACATTTTCATGATTTCACGCTGCAAAAAGGCTGACTATGACTTCTGATTTTTGGTACTCTTACGAAGTACGCTAGTGTTGCTGGCTTCTTTGGAGCCCAACAATGAGCTCATGTGAACTGCATTTAGACTTTAGAGTGAAATTTTCTCACCAGTCCACTAGAATTGGTTGGAATAATACCTACCCTCCCCATTGCAGTTTTGTTACTAGAGAAACACCAAGGAGAAACGGGAAGCTGCCAGTGAAACTCTCGCCCTTTCCTGCGTCAGAACTGTTGTTCTAAACAACGGACTTCTCCATTGTTTACTTCTATGACTTAAAATACATAAATTGCATCCAAAGGTTTAATCTTGAGAACTTTTAGAAAAAAATTCTTATTTAATAAAAATAAGGAGGCAAGAAAGAAATTGGATCTATAATTGCTGGGTTTTGCTTTGCATTCCAATCAAAACAAGTAAGTTCATGCTCACTGATCTAAACACCCCTGAAAGGGTGTATTTGATACTAAATCAAACAGCAAGCAAAAATTATTTTTCCATGCAACACATGCAAGTGATTTTATTCTCTCCTTGGCAGATGAGGACTCAGAGAGTTCTGACAAAACATACTAAGTGATTAAGAAATAAACATTCTCCCTGAGGAACACTAAAATAATGTGCCTTCAGAGAAGAAAGGATTTCACAAGGGAACAAACCCTAATGCAATTTTAATGGAAATTGGGTAGAAGGAATATTTTGGCAAAGCGTGAGGAACCACACACTTCAAACTGGCCATTTCGCCTTGTCCTGCAAAGCTCCAGGCATGCCCCTTAGAGAGCTCCCCAGGGGGCTGCCAGTGACCGCAGGCTCCTTGTGGTTCGCTCTTCTCCTGCTTTTCCTACGGCACATGACACTACAGACAACACTCTCCGTCTAGAGCTCTCTCTTCTCTTGACTTGTCCGGTTCTGTTCTCTCCAGGTTCTTTTCCTCATGCTGATCACTCCTCTTTTCTCCTTAGTCCTCCTTTCTCCCAAAAGGTAAGCATTAATCAACATATAAAGTTATTCTGGATTTTTTCTCCACCTGCACTAATTCATTGTTATCCATGGTTTTAGCTCCCAGTTATAGAAAGATGACTGCAAAATCTGCATCATTCTCAGTCATTTGCGTTATCCGTTGCTGGTTGGTTGTGTTTGCCATAGATGTGTTCCTATCAAACAGTCACACATAGACTCATGGGTCTATTTCTCCCGTATGTTCTCTCTTCATTTTTCCCGTTATACCAGACGGTGTCACGACACGGCCCACAATGTCGATGGTCATCTTCGATTCTCCCCCTTCTTCACCTGCAGGTTTCTCTGCCTGGACCCCACCCCCCACTCCTCCTTTCATCCTTTGCTTTTGTTTATATGGTTTGTTCCCTCGTTGCCTCTTAGAAAAGTCTACCAGACTCTATTTACATACTTTTTTTTAAAAAAAATGTATTTTATTAATCATGCTATCAAGTTGTCCCAATTTTCCTCTATTTGCCCCCCTCCACCCCGGTACCCTGCCTGGTATTCCGCTTCCCTTAGTTCATGTCTATGGACCACGCATACAATTTCTTTGGCTTATCCATTTCCTATGCTATTTATTCTTAACACCTCCCTGTCTATTTTGTACCTAGCAATTGTGCTTCTTAATCTCTGCACCTTTCCCCCCCACTCTCCTTCTTCTCCCTCCCAGCTGATAATGCTCCAAATCATCTGAACAAAACCCCAGAAAAAGAACTGAAGAGCCCTGGCTGGCATAGCTCAGTGGATTGAGTGTGGGATGCGAACCAAAATGTCGTAGGTTTGATTCCCAGTCAGGCCACATAGCTGGGTTGCAGGCCACTGCCCCCGGCAACCGCACATTGATGTTTCTATCTTTTTCTCTCTCTCTCCCTCCCTTCCCTGTCTAAAAAGAAATAAATGAAAATCTTTAAAAAAAAAAAGAACTGAAGAAAGCAGAGATAACCAACCTATCAGATGCAGCGTTCAAAACACTGGTGATCAGGATGCTCAAAGGACTCACTGAGTATGGCAACAACATAAAGGAAGAAATGAAGGTTACACTAAGTGAACTAAAGAAAAACCTACAGGGAACCATCAGTGAAGGGGAGGAAGCCGGGATTCAAATCGACAATTTGGAACATAAGGAAGAAATACGCATTCAACCAGAACAACCGGAAGAAATAAGAATTCAAAAAAAGCGAGGATAGTGTACGAAGCCTCTGAGACATCTACATACTTTCTTTTGGTCAAGTGTACACTCCACTGCCAGAGAACAGTCTTCATAAACCCCCAGTGCCCATCGCATCAGCACCGGGGACAGCGCCGTGTCTAAGACAGTAACTAGCACGTGGTATATGGCAAAAATCTTTACCAGTCTTTTATAGTCTATCTCAAATGCTATTTATTCCCAAGCTCCCAAATCCCATGTTCTATGTCCCTCCAGCTTTCTTTTATCCTTTCTCATAGGTCCCCTGGTGTTAATCCTATTTGTAGTATGTTGACACCCTAATGCAACACCACCGAGACACCTTTGAATGGATTACCTTTGGATCCCCCACAGTGTTTTAAGTAGTGAGCCTTTAATGCATGCTTCCCGAAGTAATCATTCACAAGAAAATACAGTAACGATATGAGTATGGCACATCGCTGCCTCTATAGTGCAACAAACAAGTGTGAAACTGGTAGTTTTTGAGCAAAATTTTGAAATTCATATAATCCTGAATGACATACTCTTTACAGAACGGAAAAACAAATGCTTTCAGACATCGGCCTCCTAAGGTTCATCTGTGTGCTACCCTCCTTAGTTCTAGCACTCTCCATTTTCACTTTTATGTTATAACGATCTCATGAACCTGAAGTTGTAAAATAAACTTCCTGGTTTTGATAACATTAGAAATTCTGTAACATTTACATTGTGACTGGCAAGTGATAATGTTTATTGAGGATTTACTCTGTGCTGGGCACTACTTTAAATAATTAACATGTATTAATTCTTTTCAATCCTCGTAAGAACACTATAAAATAGGTTTTCTTTATTTATAAATTGGACAATGAAGGCACAGAAGTAACATAACTAACTCAAGGTCACCCACGTCGTAGATAGCAGAGCCCAAGTTCAAGCCTTGGCCTTCTCGCTTTTTATTTTATCCTCTCAGTATGAGAACAGTATTTTCTTTTATGAAGTCAATCACCTTTCACACCTCATGGCTTTCAGAGAACATGTCTTCACACTCTATTTCTCAAGGTGAGAGAGGTGGGGAGAGGAACCAGGGGGCTTAGGGTGGTTCTAGTTTGGTCATCTTCCAGTGCACAGATGTGGCTTTGAGCTCCTGTAAGTTAAACAAAATTTGCACAGGGCATTCGGTGCTCTGTCTTGGATGCCACAGGAGGTCACTGCAACCAGCGAGGGTGATGGCAGTGCAGACATCATCCTTGGTGCGGTGAGTTGCATGGATTCTATTTCATGGACACTCTTCCTATTTTACTCTTTCCAGCTCCAGCACTTGTCTCGTCTCCAAGGACAGGCCTGTCTCCCCTTACTTCCTTTAGTGTGTTTGTGTGGACACAAGACGGACCAGATCTCACCCAGAAGACAGGGGTGGGACTAACCAAGCTAGACCCGGTGCGGGAGGTGTGTGTGGGAGACACCTAGGGATATAGCCTGAAGGAGCGGACACTTGGGTGGAGGCCTTGTTACTGAAAACCTTATTGCAAGGGATGCCTTGAGGAAGATAAACGAGACTGGGGACAGCCCCCAAGGCAGCAGAAAAAGAATGTTAAGTCGGATCCACGGGGAGATAATTCAGACCAATACAAGAAACCGCCTTTTCACAGCGGTCCCTAAACATGGTACGGACTTGCCTGAGAGGTGGGAGCTGCCTCGCCACTGAAGGCATCAGACCGTTGGACAAACACTTGGGAGGGAGGTTACAAGGAATATATCATTAGCTGGGTGGTCACACTAGGTGACTCTTAAACTCTTGCAACCCTGAGAAGCCACGATTTCAGTTCTGCTGTCTCGTGGTGGAGGGCCCTCTCTCTTCCACGCCACCCCAGGCCAGTGTTCAACAAGACAGGCTTGTGTCGTTTCTGTGTTCGCCTTCCCCGGCCCACAGGGCACATTTCTGTTTTAGTTTGTATTCTCTCATCCCGAACCATTTATACAAATTGTGTCACTTTTCCTAAAGGAGACACAGAGTCTTCCTCCATTGCCCACACATACTAACCCCCTACTGAGGCGTACAAAATAAGTACATACACGCTCTTCTCGGAGAATGGTGTTTTGAACACGCTAGGTGCTCCGTGCATGCAAAGACCCAGAACACATGTACATTAAACATGGATAGGTTATAGATTAAATATATAAAAACACGGAGTTGTCATAGAGATTACAAAACAGAATTTCTTGGGGTTTGGGAGTCATCCTGGTTGATGGGAAGTTTGAAGAAACAAAACGACAGATGAGATCATCTGAGCCCAACACGTTTTTCCAGAATGAAAACAAAACAGAGCAACAGACCGTGGAATCGGACCTGAAGACGGGAAGAGGGACTAGGGACTGTTTTAAAGCGAAATATGTCTGTACACCGTCATTCAGAGGAGTCTTCTAACTTCCCATCTGGACACTTCCTTAAAGAGCACTGGGAAACCCAGGGCCTGGCAGACTGCTGATCGAAAAACTGATTTGAAAATATACTAAATGCTAAGTAACTGGGTTATCTAGGTAATAGTACACATAATCACGTCTGTATTGAATCTGGTTTGTTCTACGTGAAGCAAGCAATAACTTATACAAGCCATTTCCTACCATGCCCATAATTGATGATGAGCCCTTTCTGTAAATTTTATAAACTTAGGAGATTCTTATTAATAATAAATAAATTAGTAAGTGTGTTACTGCCTATCCTATAAAGGCAAAATACAACACCAGGGCAACCCAGTAATTTCTGGATGCCTGCCTTTCATCCCCTAAGGTGAGTGACCCAACCCCACAAAAAAGGTCAGGACTGAGGGACGAGATATTCGGAGCCCCCACGGGAAGCTCCCTCAATACTTCTAACAATTGTAAGGGCTCTGCTAGGACCCAGGATGATGGCTGAGCCCTGGACTTACTCTGCATCTTATTATACTTCTAATTATGATACCGTTGCAACGCAGGACTCCTAGGTGCCTCTTAAACTTAAGTTTATTCTTTTGTTTAAAAACATCAAGGTAAATAGTGATCAGGATTTGTGAAGGAGCAGGAGAGAGCAAAGAAGAGAAATATTAAGTCCCAGCTAGAGAAGGTGTTGGGCTTTGTAGGTGTTTGTTTATAAACACACAATGTATTTCTCACACCTGTTAAAACGGGCTCACCTGCTGCTAGTGTCTGTCCGGCTCCCGGAGCACTGGCTACACAACCCACTGAGTTGCAGACAGAAACGGTGAAGTTGTAGATTCTGTAGGGTTTCAGGCCACTTACAACATAGGACAATTGCTGGGGGTTGGCTGTGGCCACCACCTGCAAGGCAAAAACAAACAAACAAACAAACAAGTCAGACTGTAGGTAATCAGTGTTAAAAATATAACCCTACCAGTCAAAGTTCCATGAATTCAAACAGAAGGAATTACTGCCAATCACTCTTAGGAAAAGGGATTTTTTTGTGTGTGAAGAGTCTCAACAAGCTAGGGTTTAATTGATAATTGTACAACCACACTGTTTTATGAGGTAATAATCCAGTTCCTGAGTGGATAAACAAGGAAACCGAGTTACTGCCTCATAAAGCAGCGTGGTGATATGGTTATTGTCACCAATGGTAGAGATAAAGATGGTGACATGTCATTGTTAGCACGAAAAGTCCAATTAAAACCATAGGGCTTGGCTGAAACGAACCCAATGCAGTCATGCCCACACGCTATTTGATGGGGTCATACAGAGAGCTGTCACTTTGGCAAATCGACCCCATCATGTTCCATAAAAAAAAAATAAGAAGAAAGAAAGAAAAAAGTAAATGCATTACTGAGCATCCACATGGGGTCAATTCTCAATTATCTTTCTTATGCAAATAAGCGTATGTAGAGTAGATCAAACAGTTATATTTTTTTGAAATATTGTCTTTATCACACAGTTTCAGATAAAAATAGTAGAGCTGAGCAAAGGACACAGAGGGGAACACCCCAGTCCGCAAACAAGCCATGAAATACCCGACAAAGAGGGTCGGTCCCGTCATTAGCCCTGGAACCGATCCAAGCGCCCACATACATTTGCTTGGTCTGCAGCTACAAAGGCCACTGGAAACTGTACCCAGAGAAAAGTCGCTGAAGTGGGGGGTTGACACCAAGCATAAGTAAGTAAAAAAAAAATGATTTCTTCTAAGGAATCCAAAAATCTCTTATAAATACAAATAAATTTTATACTTACGAAAACTGTAAAGGTTAGTAATGTTGGAGTAATTTTCTGGATATTTTCCCCTTAGACATAAAGTAAAACTCAATTTGGAATATTTACATGGGTCTTGACTTGAAAATTCATAACCTCGGTGAGTAGTTCCAGAAAGCAGGGTAATTGGAATATAAATTATATTGTTTACATAACAGTTTTCAGAAATAAAGGTGATTTTAAAGTTTCTAAACTTCTGGGGATAATTTAAAACTGTGGTGCCATTTCACTGCAATTACACTGAGAAATCAGGAAAACAGCAAACACTGAGGTATTAATTCTTTACCTCTCTAATTATAAATGGTTATTAAGGAATTAAAGATATAAACTTTGCTGATTTCCCCATGCAACTTAAATTTTTCTTTAAAAATACAACTTTAAAATGGGTAAAACTTAAGATTTCTATAAAAATTCATCTCATTTAGCACCCCAGTGGAATTAGTGTAGCTCTTTAGAAAAAACATTGTTTTTAGGACAAAGAGTATTAGTGTGCTTCTTATTTAATGTCTGATGCTCGGAGGACAGCATACTCAATGTCTGGGAATGCCGCTCTGACCAAGGTCCTGAGTCGAGTGGGATGCCACAGGCTTTGAGGGCCCCCGCCCCCACCCTATGTGGAAGGGCACTGCTGCAGACTGAGGTTGTGCTGCGAGCAGACCAGCCATTTGGGACATAAAGCCTAGCAGGTCCTATGCTACTAGAGGTGGTGACACAGTGGGAGGAGGTGCTCTGAGACACTTACAGCAGGCCCCCAACCAGAGAGTCACGAGGCAGAGCCCTAGGAGGTGCCGCAAAGGCGTTGTCACTGGGTGGAAACTACACGGCGTTTGCTAGAGCTCCCAGCGTGCTCTGGGGCCTCGGTACAAGCACAGCATCTGCCTAGGGAACATTCAGTGGCCGTGCATCCAAGGCTCCTCCTCGTGAGTTAGGTTCCGTGGGACATGCCACGTCTTAAGGTCAGGTGGACCAGACAGACATTCATCCTAAAATAGAAATTCATCCTAAAGTGGGCACCTGGAAACGGACCTACGCAAAGCCGGAAGCTTGCAACATGTTAAGCAAGTAGAAGTCCAGCCCCCAAGCCTTCGTTCTGGGAGTGGACCTCAGCTAGCACCCGTGACTCCTTGGAGGTCTCTTTAAAGCCAAGAGAGCAGAAAATGGGGTTTGCATCACAAACAGGTTGTCTGAGAATGCGGCTGCTGGTCAAACGTGGGTTATGGCTGCTCTGTGGCCACCCTAGGGATGGCCCTAAAGACCAGCAGTGAGAAGAGACCCTCTCCATGGGCAGGACCTCAGGCAGTGCCCCTGGTCACCCCTTTGAGTGCAAAGGGGAAGATCCCAAGGTCGAATACACCTGGGACATGTGACCGTGGCTTAGCTGTATTAGTCATGGACATCAAAGACAGCAGACTGAAAGATGAGCAACCAGGGAGTCTGGGGAAGGGGAATTTGGGTGGATTAATGGGGGAGGGGGGCGAATGTGAAGTTGTTTTTGCTACATCTGTCCCCTTCAAAGAGCATCTCCCTCAGTAGAGGTGTTAAACAGCCAAGTATGCAGCATGGTCTGTCCTGTTGACAGTGGCCACACTCTGTCACTGGCCACCCTCGTGTTGATCAAATGAGCTAATGGAGAACTTTGGCACAACCAACCGTAGGCTCACACGAGCCTCTCATGTGAGGGCTCTGAGTTTGTTTCTATGCACACGTCTATCAAATGAGTTAGTGCATGCGCACAAGAAAGCTGCAGCAACTGTGAGCAATGATTGTTATTCTCACTACTGCTAGCCGGACGAGGAGTTACTACAGGGTGATTGGTCGACATCTGCCCCAAACCTTGAACATTGTAACCTTGGCTATAAGCTATGATAAATTCCATTCCTCAGATGTTTACTAAGGATACAGAAATATGGAAAATGCACATTTAAAATGTTCTTATCACTGTTGTTTATATTTCTAAAAATTTATACAACATAAATATCAAATTATTGTGCATTGGTTAGAAACATTACTATAGGTACTTAGCTACCAAAAATCAGCCTCTTGCATCATTTTTAAGGATATACACTAAGTGGAAAAAGTAAATTGTATGAAACAAAATCTTACCAGCTTAGTTTTAATATATGCTTGCTTTAGAAAAAAATTAGTTTCATAAATAGAAGAGCTTTGTACATGTCACATTACAACAGGAAACGGATGCCCCACTTAAGCAATGTATAAGGGAGAATCCTGCAGCTGTAATCTGCAAACTTGGGAAATGTCAAATGAAGGCATAATTCAATTCTGAAAATAACAGTACCTGTGAGAACACCCCCGGAGCAGACCGTTGAGGTGGCTGTTCAGAAACCGTGCGGATGTTGTACCTCACCACCTGCCCTCTGACCACGGTGTCGGCCGGCTTCTCCCAGGACACGTTGAGAGACGACGGTGAGAGGGGGAGCACCGCAGGGGGGGCCATGAACACAGGCTCTGTCAGGGACGGTGACACGGCAAAACAATGAGCGCCCACAGGTCTTCCCGACGGACTCCACACATCCATTCAAGTTTCTGGAATTCCCCAGGTTTTACCTAACATTCTGATTTTCAAAAACCAAAGAATATACTGCTGCATAGAAGCACTATTCTTTTTTATGTTATCTGCAAGGATGGCCTCTAATTTCATATCAGCATCAAAGATAGGTTCCATTTACAAAATACAAATTATCTAGTGATTTGTTATAAAGATAACTGGTAGATAATTGGGTGGGAAACCATACGTCTTATAAAGTATTTGAAAAGAAAAGTAACAAAACAGACTGTGTTTCATTCCACAAAGTTCAAAACAACGCATACTGATATATTGGATGTCTTCTATGGAAAAGTATTCACTGGGCCAAACCAATGTACCTGGGAGAATATTACTCTTCAGAACCAAGTAAGTCTAAAATCTTTTAAATAACCCCCAAATATACTTTTTAAGTTTTCAATAAATCTTGACGGAAATGTGCAGGGTGTATCTACACACATACCTTCTCCCCTTGCCATCCTTGAGATCTTAATACAGATTTTAACTGTGCTAACCAAAAGTGTATTATCAAAAGACCTCATCGCACTTTCATTAGCCAGTGACCCATAAGATTATGAGGGTCCGGTGTTGCAGCTTTACCCATTACTTTTCATTTCTGACCTTGATTTTCCCCTTCCAGGATGCCATGGCTCATCACTTGTGCTATCGTGGCGCTGTGATTTGTCCAAGATGGCTGGCAGTCGTTAAGAGGTGCTCCAGCACAATGCACATTTTATTCATGAAATGACCCCCTTGGCCATCAACCTACAGTTACCCTTATCCCCCACAGTCCGAGCAGGTCCAAGTTCAATCAGGACTTATGTTTCTGCGGACAGCCACAAATTCAAGGCATCATGACAGTGTATTTTTAATTGCATTAGAGACTCACAAAATTTGAAGTGTGTGTGTAAAGAGTAAGGTGGAGAATTTAAAATACCTCATTGGCCTTGGTAAAGATAGCTTTGAAAAATTAAAAACTTTCACTCTTCTTTCTTTCCAAATTGCCAACTGCTTATATGAGCACACTTGTGAATTACAGATTTTGATAACCAGGAGCCTGTCATTCGGTACAATCTTGTGGCTAAACTACATGTTTTGGAAGGAAAAATAAAAACAAAACCCGAATTGTGACGTTGGTAACAGGTACAGCCCTGGGCATGAGCTGTGCTCTCTGAACACGAACGGTGCTGAATTTGGAGCAAGATGAGAGGACGCATGGCCAACCCCCTGCAGGACTGGACGTCAGTTGCTGTTTTGCAAACATTCTTCCAAGACTAGAACTGTAGTTAAGTGATTGCCCCCGCTTGAAGAATAGCTAACGCATTTTCCCCATGAAACCTACTGCAAGTCCTTCATGACCTGAAGTTATGTATGGAACCAACGGACATACTAACGGTTCCCTTGCCATATGCAAGTATATAATTCTTACTTGAGTGCTGTTCACTTTAATCTGAGACAGTATTTTTCCACAGGAGTTTTAAAAGTAAAACTTAAAGCTTGACCTTTACCCGATTCTCCGGTTCTTTCCGAGGTCCAGGCCGAGGACACGCTGCCAACCATGTTCACGGCCAAGACTCTGAACTCATACTGGGTGTACGGCTCCAGGCCGGTGATGGTTGCGGATGCCTGAGGAGCTGTCAGCGCGTGTTCATCGGCTGATTCTGCAAATGGGCGCGGACTGAGCCAGCAGCTGCTCTCGAAAACCCGCCTTTCCGCTGACACGGTCTCCCCATTAGCTCTCAATCTTCTCATGTAGAGTTCGTATCTTATAATTATTCCTGGGAGAGGGAAACAGTAAACCAAGAGGACTCATCAGCAGACAGAGGGTTTGGGGGGTGGGATGGGGTTAAGTCAGGTAAAGAGTGTTGGGTTTTCATTATTCTCCTGATTAAATCACTTCTCCATTTTCTCAGTGATACAGACTGTAGGTACTGCCAAAAAAAACAACAACAAACTGCTGGATAGATGAATGTCTGAAATGCTACTAAATGTATATGCGTGTGAAAGACCAACTGGGAACATTCACAACACAAAATAACTCTAATTTATGGTAGGTAAACTCAGAATTTTTTTCCAGGATGAGTGGTCATAATTTCTACCAAGAAGAGCTGTTTCTCTATGGGAATTTTATCAGCGTACTTCCAGTTTGTACATTTTCATATGGGGGTTTTCATTGGTAAGCCCTGTTTCTATAAATATTGAAATATTATAGTTAATTTCTTCTCGGTTTTATCAAGTAATTTAAAAAGTCTAAGATAAAAGGTTTTGCCATAATACGTACATGATATTAAACTACTAGAAATCTGCGAATGCACATCTGGCCTATGTAACTGGGTTCAATCACAGGAATTGACTTAATGGAATCAGCTAGCCTATATACATATTTTTTATATTATTTTATACACTTTTCTTGCCTAAAAGAGAAAATTTACTGCTTATGGGTGCCCTAACTTTGTGACACAGTCAAATATAATGCATTCCGTGAGTGAGTTTTAAATTAGAAACATAATTTGTGTTGTGGCAGATGTCATTAAGAGCAAAGATAATATTAGCCTTTTAAGGGGCAATTTAAATGAGTGGAATTTGTTATTAGATTAAAGAAATACGTTCGTTCTACTAACCAGGACAAATAGTACCTCATATTTTTAGAAATCGTTTCTCAAGTATGACATCCCACAGTTACAAAAAATGCCCACAATTGCCAGGCTCTGTTGCACAATTCCAAATTTCTTAGGTTCTCATCTGTGTATCGCCCAAGAGGGTAAACTGTGGGCCTTGGGTTCCTACCATTTGGTTGCCCCGGCGGAGCCCAGTCTACGTGAAGCTCTGTGGGACTGATCTTCCGCACCCGGGGTGGGCCCAGCCCTGCAGGCGGCGCCTGGGCTGTGGTCACCGTTACGGGTGAGCTGTGCAAACAGCCCCCTTGAGTACATGCCTGCACAGAAAAGTGGTACTTCGTGAATGGGACCAGGTTCTGGATGGTTGCTGAGGTCTCATGACCTTCATGGGGAACGCACGGCCGGACGTCATCTAAAGGGGTGCAGGACAGAATGTACTTCTCTATGGGCCCAGAACGATTTGAGGGTGCTGTCCAGGTGAGTGTCACAGAGTTGGGGCCGACAGGAATGTCGTAAGTCAAGTTCAGGTGTCCCTCTGGGACCCCCGGGGTTGTCCTGTAGGTCACCGCTGCACTCCATGTCGAGCTGTGCACGTTGGTAGCCTTGACGGAATAGGAATAGGAGGTATACGGTGACAGGCCAGTGTCTAAGAAGTCCTGGATACCTGGGGTTAAAGGAAAAAAAATAAGAAGAAAATAGTTACATTCCACAAATTGGTAAGAAATCATGTCTACTTGCTTTCCCATGATATGACTTAACTACATAAACCACAACAACCCCCTTGTTATGAACACCCAGCATATTTAAGTGCTTACAGAAGAAGAGTTAGGCATCCATGTCTGGTTTTAATCCACAGGGATTCTAGCTTCCTGAATGGCAGAGATGCTGTCTTGGGAGTCAGGGAGCCTGCCATGAGACCTCCTGTGGCTGGGGCAAGATGACCCTGCAGCCTTGGGAGGCCCACAGGCTGGTTGAAGGACATGGGAGACAAATCTCAGGGAGTCCCTGGAAATATAAGGAGCTCAGGGGAGCCCGGGGTAGTGGCGAGTTCACAAGGACCTAACCAAGCTGGAAATGTGTGTGTTCACCACCTTCATGGATCCAACGTTGGTGCTGTGAGTGTGTCTGCGGTGGAGACCAGCCAGCACCCTCTGAAAGGTGCAGAGAAGCAAAAGCCAGAGGGAAACTGTCCCTCCCCTAGTACCACCATGCTAGTTGAGAGAAGGAAATAGTTGACGACTAAACGCAGGAGCGAATGCCATCAGTGAAATGTTTGTATCTTCCCCAAGTTCATGTGCTAGACACCTAATGACCAAGGTGGGAATGTTAAGAGATGGGCCTTTGGGGCGTGATTAGGTTAAGAGGGTGAACCCCTGAATGAGATCAGTGCCCCGATAAACGGGGTCCCACAAGGGCCTTTCCTGTCATCGATCACACGAGGACCAGGTAGAACTCGGCAGTCTGCAACCCAGAACAGGACCTCCACTAGACCCTGACCATGCCGGTACCCTGACCTTGGCCTCCAGAGCTTAAAGGAATACATTTCTGGTGTTTATAAGCCACTCACACTGTGGTATTTGTTAAATAGTAGCCTGGCTGGGCTAAGGCAGTGAACATTTGAGCGAAGGGTAATTCTCCCATTCTTTATGTGTGTCATTGCAGAGTCTGCAGGAAAATATGTTGAGTGTTGCACTAGAGTCCGAGTCGGACACAGAAGCCACAGGGTAACTGGTTTCCTTCTCCATCCCCCGTCTCGATAATGAGAACTGTCCTTCTCACCCTTGTATTTCTAGTGGCTCAGACACTTCCTGGTCTGGCGTAAGCACTGAATAAAAGTGTATTGAATGAATAAGTGGACGAATGAATAATTTTCCATATACAATTTATTTTTCCAGGCAATAATATTCACAGCCTTCTAAAAACAACTCTTTCTTTATCCCATCTCTTGTTTTCTCCCTTATCCCCTCTCTGTATTTCCTATGTGTGTTTCCCAGAAGAACCACCTTGTCACTTGCTGCGTTGGTCCTTCTCTGCGGTATGGAATAATAAATTATAATGATATTAAAGGTAGAAATGAAGACCTCACTTTCACGAAGATATACATCACTGTCTGGAACTCCACACTTAAACTACATCACTGTCAAAGTAGTCATCCAGGTTCCCTGTGGGAGCGTTTCCCACGAGTTCCATCTGAGGACCATCTCCCTGCTCATGATATTCCAGATAAGGACTGGCTTCACTGATTGTGCATTTGGGGCGGGGGGTGGGGGGGAGCGAAATCAAGGCACACTCTGATCAGTCCACCGATTCTTCTCTTGTCTTCCTGCAGCAGAGACGGCATATCCTCCAGCCTGGCTTTTGTTGTAATACAGATCATTTTTTATTTTAAGTTTCCATCTCCCTGATTCTCATGCCTAGGTCTCCTTCGGTTTTAAACTCAAGTAGAAAAAAATAACGTGAGGTGCAGGCCACCCCTAAAGTGTCAATACTACTAAAAGAGGGCAGTGCCCTACCCTAGCTGTTCTGGTCACACCTGTAACAGGAAACACCTCCGTGCAACCCAGACGGGGGCTGCACAGGAGACAACACCAGGTGCTAGCTAGGTATAATTCCCAATACACTAACTTGACTTCACCTGTCTCTTCTACTTATGAGAGCTTATGAGCATGCACAGGAGTGAAATTTTATTTAGAAAAACCATCAACTATACCTTATTTTTTAAATGTTAATCCAGAAACTTTAGAACCACTCCACCATTATCAGCATGCTATTACTAATAGCCAATAATCTGCAAGGTCTAGAAGTGATAATGGACCAGTGGTCATGACCTCAGGTTGGGAACTACTGCCCTGCAGAATCCCAGAGTGCACTAGGCCAGCCAGGAAAAGTTTTTATTCTGACAAGGAATTCTATAATAGTCTCAACCATATGATCAAACTTGCTTGGATGTCAACACTATTAATTTTCTTTGAAAAGTTCAATGACTCCCTACCTATAATTCCAAATAAATGCCTTTATTTAACCCAAAGCTTTATGTTCATCTGACTGAATACAAGGACTGTTTTCTTTTCATATTACACATTACCCACACACTGGAAATAGAGTAATAAACACGAAGATATTATTGAAAATGATGCAAAGTTCTGACAGCATGAACCAATTGTTCTTACTGTTCAAAGGCCATCATGCAGATAATTTTCACATCATTAATTATAGTGACTGTCAAAAAAATGCCAGAAGTAGCATTTTTAATGAAAAATAAGGTTTTAGGAAATAATACCTTGTATAATAGGATTATATAAATGCCTGATTAGTGAATGAGCATGCATTTATTATGTAAGAAACTGTTGTTTGGATTCTGTAATAGTGCAATAAGGGAAAAGAGCCAGACTTTAGTACTCTCATGTACTGCTCTATGAAACAGACCCCGGTATGTTCCTGTGGGCAGCGAGCCTCTGGCCTGAGAGCGCATAAGGAAGGTTTAGTGTCATTACTGCATTAAGTTGGATGGAAAATAGGGAGACTCTAATTTGCCACTTCAGACATAGTTCAAGCAGTGGCACTGTCATCATCGAAATCACTTCGATATTTTTATAACTTGCTCTTCCCCTATCATGAAAGTTTAAGTTTCAGGACACCTGGATCATGCTGATATTTGGAAGAAAAGGAACACTCTGGTAGCAGGTTTTCCGGGTGCTTTGCCAATGTGGCAGATGCAGACAGATGTTCATTTCCCCTGCAATCTGCATGGGAAGTTCAGGGTTTCCATTAACTTCCAAGAAGACTTGGAGCACTGAAGAGACATTTAGAGTTAGCAGAAAGTGCCGGACATTATAATAAAGGTACAAGTCACTCAGAATGAGGTGTGATGTGGAACCTGTGATAATACATACAAAATCAAACTGCATGTTATGCAGAAGTTTTAAAGCCCATCAATATGCTAAAAGAAGGCATCCTTCTAATATCCTGAGGAAGGTTATGGGAATTTAGTATTTCTTCCCAGCTTTGTATACTTTTATAATGAATTAAACATGTGAAACTAGTTTGGAAAATCGGGCCTTAAACAAAAAGAACAGCACGGAACCATGAATTGGCATCGCTGTTCCCGTATTTCTTAAATGAGTGTCTTAAACTGTCTCGTAGCCGAACATGACAACAGGCGAACAGCAGACAAGACAGAGCCGGAAGGAAGGAGAATTTTCTGTTTTTTCATTGTGTCTTTGGGGAAACCCTATCCAAAACACGAGTAAATACATTTTTAACAATGTGTCTCAACAGCTTGAGTTCTATAAGCTCCTCTCAAATCTTCGTAAACGTGACAGGCTCCAGGAGAGGGCTCGTGTCTGTTCGCACACTTCCTCCCGCGATTTAAGGCCATGCTGCGTGCCATCTATGCTCACCCTGAGAATTTTAGGCGCTGAATTCACACAATAGAAATATTTGGTAAATTTCCGGCAATCCTTACACCAGAGAAAACTACAGATTAGTTTTTGTAAGCCTTAATTTCATATATTTTTCAATTACAATATAATTCGTAGATTATTTTTAATACCACTTAATTACCTTAAACAATACATCGTAAACATTTTCCACTCATTAATGTAAACTGGGATACAAGGCAGCCATCTCCTATAATTCACTTCATGATGTATCAGGATTTTATCACTCCAGTTACCGTAATTTATTGAAAAGTTTTTGAATGTCTGAATTTTTCCAATATCCTGTTATTACATACAGGGTAGGTTTGAATCTATTTTTGTGTCCATCGATGATGATTCATTTAAGATATTTCCAAACTTAAATTTGCTGAGTCAAATGGTACACAAAAGGGGAAGTTTTTTCCATGAGTTTTAACAATTTATCCTGTGGGAAAGTTTGTATTGCTGAACCCACACAGACATGCCTGCGGTTTAGGTCAGTCCCAGCTGCTTCTCATCCTCATCAGCGCTGGACGGGTGTGTTTCTTTTCATCTTTAAGAATTTAATAAGCATTAAGGGCATATCAAATCAGAAGCATCTCATTTATTGCATCTCTTTGCCTACTAGTGAGGCTGATAATGCATGATCCTGGGTCAGAAGAAAAAAAAATAACACTTCCAATAATGGGACAATTGACAAAAATTTAACATGAATTATACATTAGACAAGAGTATTATGTCTTTGTTAAGTTCCCTGAATTTGACCACTGCTCTGTGATTATACGAGAGAATTTCCTTGTTCTTAGGAAATTTGGGCTAAAATATTGGGGGGTTAAGTGTCATGGTGTCTTTAATCAACTCTCGAATGGTTCAGGACCAATAATCACAATGACGACAGCAATAAAGCAACTGTGTGATCTCGGTGGAAGGTACAAGAGAGTTTTTACAACTGTTCTGTGGGTTTGAATTGAAAAAAAAAAACAAAAATAAGTAAAATGAAAAAATCGCTTCAAATTAAAAAAAATAGAGATTCGTAATTCTCTCTCTGCTTGAAACACTGTGTGCTAGGCAGAGGAAACCACAACATCCATCCTCCATGTCAAAGACCTTAACTAATGTATCAATTCCCAGAATATTATATCTTTCCATCCCCCAATCTTTACACTCACTGTATGGGTATTGATCTTCAGTTGTGTAGATATCAGAATCATCCCTGAATAAACTGTAAGTAAGCCGGTGGGCATTGGGAGAATCAGGTGGGCTCCAGGAGAGATTGATAGCAGAAGAACTTTGAACTCGTCCTCTGGGAGGGGGTTGCTGGGACGGAGCTAAATTACAATGGAGAGAGCGTTTATTAGCAAAGGCAATCAATAAGCACACAAGTAAAGTGAAGTAAGATATCCAGCAAAGAGGTCTTTCTGATTCGCGATTACTTTATCAAGGAGACATGCGGTTGACCGAGACATTAATAAACGAAGGGTATATATCATGAATTACTTAAATAAAGCTTTTTATCAGTAAGCATATAACAAATTTGTAGTTGTGTTGGGGGGGAACCCACAAAGTTTACATTCAGCACTCCTTTGTCCTTTTTTTTTTCCTTGTGAGTAACTATTCAAGGAAGCAAAGCACTTCTTTTCTCTTTAATTAATTTAAATTTTGACATAAATAAGATCCACTGACACTTGAAATTTACGTAGCATGATGTTGGCGTTTCTGAAAGGAAGTTTTCCGTTGCATTAAGCACAATACCTCCTCTTGCTTCACAGAGCACAGTGTAAAAAAGGATAATAGTTGGTCATACAAATAGCTGTGGATGTTATGAATGCTAAATAGTCCAAATATTAGCAAAAGACAATTTGAATGCAAAGTGTGAACGCAGCAGCCCCTGTCAGAGGCTCCATGATGGTTACAGATAATACGGTTGCTTCTTTCAGGTGCACGAGAGCATCCGTTTCACTACCCGAGGGATACCTTGAGTAGACCGTGAAAACACTGTCTCCTATCCCTGTATATTTTCCTTAGTTTCCCTGTTTTTGAGAGTAAGCCTGCATTTTTTTTTTTTGCTATAAGCATGAGGCAGAAAAAGAATGTCTATTTTTTAAGGACACGACACCACATTTATTCACTCTCCTCTGGTGTCACACGCGCATTATCCTCCGTCTGCTGAGAGAGCCACAGCCCAATCACACTTCCTCGTTAAATGAGATGTTGAAGACACAGGTTGCTGTGCTGTCTTATTTCTTTTTGTTCTTCTTTTTTAAAGATTTTATTTATTTATTTATTTTTTTTAGAGAGGGAAGGGAGGGAAAGAGAGAAAGAAACATCAATGTGCGGTTGCTGGGGGTCATGGCTTGCAACCCAGGCATGTGCCCTGACTGGGAATCGAACCTGAGACACTTTGGTTCGCAGCCCGCACTCAATCCACTGAGCTACTCCAGCCAGGGCTATCTTATTTCTTAAAACCATTCATCTCTTTAAGGAAAATTTAAAAGACATGTACAGAAACAAACCAATCAAATAATTATCAATATTTTTATATGAACTGTCTGCAATCATGAGGCGATGGGGATATAGGAGAAAAGAGAAAGCACATGCAAATTAAGTGATTTCATAAAGAACTTAATAGAGACGCTATTTTCAAGAGGGAGGGCTGCATATGAAGACAGGGAGCAGCATCCTACAGTATGGTAACAGCCGAGGTCTTCGACTATTTATGTCAGGGGTCCTCAAGACCGCCTCCAGGGATCTGGACTCACAGAAGTGACTCATCCTATAGCCCCACTCATGGCTAATCTTTATTCCAGCGAAAGGAGACAGTGCAATTAACAAAGGGAAAGGCACATGGGTGAGTTCCAGGGAAGGCAGCCACTTCCAGGCACACAGGATCTGCTTAATTCCCCCAGCAATGTGTCGTGTGAGCGCCTGCCAAGTGTTTCCAGCCGGGGAGTTCATTAGAGACTCGGCGCCCCGGGTTTGTGTGGGGGCTGCTCCTACAGACAGATGCCCAGAAAGATAGCACATGTTAGGCATAAACTTTTGGTTGGATAAAATGTAAGGGACAAGGAGCCACTCTTACTAGTTTGGAGGGATGGTGGGAACCCTCACGAAACCCAGGTTCCCAGAAGCCAGTCAAAGCCAAATTTGTAAGCAGGTCTTTCTAAAGATCGGCAGCCAGGCTTGCTCTGTGGACTTCGTTCCACACACTCTCCCTAGCCTGAGGGGGCTCAGCACCGAGGGGCACGTGTGAAGATCACAGGGCAGGGGTTGGGGCCACTCAGACTGAGAGGCCGCCAGTCCCAGGCCACTCCTACACTGGGACGAGGAGCTGGGTGTTAAGTCTTCTGACTTCCCTTTCCAACAGCCCTCCAGATGATGGGCAGGTTCCCATGAGTAGCTGCAGCCAGCTGCAAGTCAGAAGGCAAGAGAGCGTGCTGGTGCTGGTGCTGGCCTCACGCACTCTTGGGAGACACAACAGGCTAGGGAAGTACGGCGTGGTCACGTGAAGTCATCCTGCTCACCAGGTAAAGACTTCCAGCTCGGAGCTACTACTGACTTTTCTGTATTCGTGAGTGATGCACTCCACTGTAAAGACATGATGTAATCTAACAGTAACATTTCATGAAAGCGTTTCAAGAGCACTGACTTTGAAATACACAAAGCTTCATATATTATTCATATGCTTCCTCAAGACAGTGTCCCTAACCCTGTGGTAGATAATACTGACGTCATAGTTTCAAAGAAAAATGTTCAAACTAGATACACTCTCACTCTTCCCCTTCACATCTCTTCTTCTTTAGAATTTGCATTGTTATATTAAAAGTCTAACTCTCCATATGCCTATTTAGATAAAGGACAAGTGTCATAACAATCTCAAAATGACAATGGAAAGAGAATTATTTCCAAACACTTTATATTTTTGAATGTGTGGATTTGCCATAATTGACATGGCCACTTTGGCTGAACGCTGACAGGACCTTTGATCTTGCAGTGAATTTTAATTTAGGGCTTTAAATCCCGTTGTCCTTGGTGGGACCACAAAGATCGTGTCCCATCTGTAGCATGGAGAGCCTTGCCCTCCCTTGCAATTTAATACTTTTTTAGTGATTATGAATGACTGCATCTAAAGCTCTGCATGTGATCAGGAATTCAGCAGGTTTCAGGGTTCAAGCCATCGAAACTGGCCTTCAAGCTAGTTCTGAAGACAGTGAAAAACCTGTAGGATGACCGAAAGGCAGGGAGATGGTTCAGTCCCGTGTCAAAGGGTATTCAGAATGATTTGCATTGCGTGAAAATTTCACTGGCCACAAACCCAGGCACCAACACACACACACAGGCTCTGTGAGACCTTTGAAGGTGACAACTTGTTAGGACGGGCTCACAGTCTTGTCCAGGTCGACAGTAGGAGTGAACAGTGCCTACTCAGCACCTACAGAAGTACGTTCACGGACCTGAAGGGTCAGGCGCCCTGATGCCACTCGAACATCACATGACATCCTGGGCAAGGGTTAACCTGAGTTCCCCTTCATGGGCTGAGAGTGGACTTCTGAGAAAACGATCATGTATTCATTCACCACAATCGCCAGCAATGGTCTTTGGGTATGGCCGGCTCCCATGTAAGGAAGGAAGCACGTATAATATTGTGTGGCCGCGTCCATCTGTCTAGGAGCCATGAGCTTCCGTCTCGGACTGGGCCCTTCGGTAGTTGCATGTCTGCAGTCAAACTCCGAACAGACCCCCTGAGCTTCTCCCCATTTTGTAGGAAGTGGATGGCAACGCCGACCCCGCGGGGTTGTGACGAGGATAAAATGAGTGTGTGTGCACGAATGTGTGTCCGTCTGTCTCACAAAAGGCTGCCAGTACTGTGCCTGTGACACAGGCATCTACCGTATTTTTTGAACCATAAGACACACCTAGGTTTTAGAGGAGGAAAATAGGAAAAAAAAATTTTGCAGCAAAAAAATGTGGAAAAATATTTAATAACATAAATAACATAATATTTCGCTAATGTAAATGTAAACAGAACTCAACCGCAGCATTAATAACCATTATTCCTCCCAAATCTGGTGGTGGGGGGGCAGTGTGTCTTATAGTCCAAAAAATACGGTAGATTCCCTCTATCTTTTACTTTGCTATCCCTAAGAGGCTATCTTTGTCCACACTGCCCAGGCGGATGACCACTCAGTCCACATCCAGTGCAGCAGGAAAGCAAAGAGGAGGGACAGAGGGCACGCCCTGCACCCAGGAACCCCACATGTCACCGTCACCCTCCCCATCCCATCTGGGAGACTGGGGACCTTGGCTAACCGTAGGACGAGAGACCATGTACCCAGCCCGACGTTCTGTCACCATAAATCAGTGGATGATGGGAACTGAGAACAACCCAATGGTGCCTGCCGTAGATGAGATGAAAAAACTACACAATAGCTAGAAAATTATGAGATATTTAAAAAATAAAAAGAGACTAGGGCACTCCTAGTTAAACCAGAACAAAGAGCATAGTGATAGAAAACTGGACAAATCATCCAAATAAGTCTTTCTGGGAGCTCTAACGCACTCACAGGCAGACAATAAATGGAGAATTAAATGGAGAATATTGATTCTTAACAAACTGATAGAGCGTTGAGGAGAGACCACAAGCGTCTGTGGCCTTTTCGCTCCGTAGCCAAGTCTGTTCGTCTCAGCAGAGGAGGGCTGGCTAAAAAAATACCAGCACCTTTGGCACCACGGGGCACTGACGACTTTGTCTGGGGGTGGGGACGACAGCTCAGGGCTGTGCCGTCTCAGAAGGGCAGGCTCGTTTAGGGACAGTGAGGAAAACCCACAGATCCGCCACCTGGAGGACGCGCTCCCCGCGGGTCTAAGGAGTGAGCTAGCCAGGGCATAAGGCAGGAGATTCTGGGCAAGGGAACGCCACTGAAGTTTGAGACCAGCTCCCTACAGCTCCTGGCCAGTGAAGGAACTGTGGGTGCACGAGGAAGAACCCAGAAAGTCTGGGAAGAGGTGCAGGCCAAGGGCAAGCTGAGAACTAGCTATAACCCTGAATGCATTTCCAATCCATGCACGTGGACTGGCAGAAGCTGTGTGGTCCGAAAGTGTACGAGCACAACAAACATTGATCATATCAGTAGTTGCTTCAGACACAAGAATGACCTCCTAGGCAGCCAGGCTATAAGTAAGCATTAAATTTTTTTTAAAAAAGCTGATTACAGACATCAGCAGCTGTATGCTATAGTGGAGAAAGTTTTCCACCACTTAAGTCTATGCAAATTGCAAAAAAAAATCTAACAACTTAAGTGTTTTGAACGTAAAATTGCAACACACTCAAAGAAACTGTGAACCGTACTCATAAAAAAAAAAGGCAATCAATAGAAACAGGCTCTTGAGTACAGCAAACAAACAGTAAACTTGAAGATAAAGCCAGAGATAGAACTGAAAGATACAGCAATCGGACTTATTCAATTTAAAGGAAAGAGGGAGAAAAAGACGGAACAAAAAGGAACAGAGCCTGGGGACCTATGAGAAAACTGAGGACTACCATGCACCAACATGAGTAATGGGATCCCCAAAAGGAAAAGGAAAGGGGTGGAGAGTAAAACTCCGGTTGCCAGGATCTGGGAATGGGGGGATTACCATTTAAGGGGCACCGAGTTCCAGTTTCACAAGAAGAAACGAGTCATGGAGGTGGATGATAATGATCATTGCACAACACTATGAATGCATTTAGTATTGCTGCCCTGTGCAGTTAAAAATGGTCCATATGGTAAGTTTCATTGTGGCTATGTTACCAAAATAAAAATATTTCTTTTCAAAAAAAGGAGAGCTATAAGAGCCTCTTTGATAAGTAGGGATAAAGAAAAAATGTGAATGATAAAAGGATGGACAGATAAGCAAGGATAAACATAAAAGTGAGTAGAGACTAGAGTATCAGGAAGACTTAAACACAAATGATTCATAAATAATTAAAACATATGTAATATATAATTAAGTAATAACTATATATGTGCATATATACATATATAAATATGAATGTGTTGAGTTTACAGCCAGAGGTTTAAGGCAAGCTGGAATTTACCTAGACAAGAGCGCAGGAAGCAGAGCTATTAAATACCTGTTTTCCTTCTGTTCCTCCCATCAAAGGGAATGACTATCATTCTGAAAGCATGAAACAAACATTCACAGGAAAGAAGTAAATCACACAACAAGAAAGCATATTATCAGAGAGGCCCTAACTACTTTATGTGAAATCAAATCAATTCTCCTGCACTCTGAAAATTACATCTTAGGATTCTTATCCCAAATCCCCATCATAAAAAAAAAAAAAGAAATCACAGATGCTATTGCTAAACTGTTGTCAGTGGTCTCTAAGGAAATGGAAAAGATAATAGTTATAATCCCCCGGTATCCCGACTGTATAGAAAAGCACCATGAAACATTCTAATTCTCGAGGAAAAGGCATTCTTGACATCCGTTGGAGGGAGAGGAAGCAGGAGCCCGAGGTAGTTCACACTTTCAACAATAGATAGCACTACGTTCCTTCCAATAGCACGGCGTCTCTGTGAGGCTGGTTGCTCCGGTGGTTGCTAGGGTAAAAATCAAGGACCACGGGCGCATCAGAGAGGAGCAGGAAAGAAAGCAGGCTCCCCTCAGAGGAGTCCCACAGTGGGTGCTTTCCCGAGCCCCCCTCCCCATGTTTCAAGCTCCTGTGAAGGTGGGGATCCTGTCTAATTTTTTTTAATGAATTACCTCTGCTGAGCCTGAGCTTCTAACTTCGCACTGTGTTCTGTAAGTTTTCTAAAACGCAAACCTAAAACAGCAGCAACGACAACCGCAGGTGGCTGAAGGAAGGTGCTCAGCACTGTAGGTCATGATGTTAAAGAGACACATCGAAATGGTTACGTCCAGGAAAGAACAATTAGAAATATGAAAGCTTTTAAAGGTATTAACAACTGGAAGGCTGTGAAGGGACGGAGAAAGGGTAGCCCAGAGAAGAGAAGAGTTCATGCCAGGTGTCCACCACGACTAAGAAACGTCAGCCAGGCGCCCAGCGACCGGGTTATCTGGTCCCGCCTGAAGTGCAATTCCTCAACCGTGTCTCAGAAACAACAATAGGTAGCAAAAGTGGAGCTGAGGGCAATATGTTCACACAAAATTCGTGCAGATCCGATCAAAAGCCACGGAGATCGGGTAGGTTGTATGTAAGACTGCCACAGTTCCATGTAAATGATGATGTACAGCTGACATCCAAAGCGATTTCCGTTGCACAAAAATCAATGAGCTCTAGTGCTAATCAATGAATAACCAATATTAATTAAATGCTGGAGGAAAGCCAGCGTTGTGTTTAGACTGTATTTATACATGGGGTAAGGATCGTCCTTTCTCAAAAATAGCATAAACTTGTACAGTTTTACTTAGACCAAAATCCAGAAGTTCCAGTGAGACACAGGATAGTAAAGATACGACGGCACACAAGCGCAAAATGTAAATACATCTTAATTACTAGCTCTCCTCCCCCTTCGCTCCCTCGATATCCAGGGCAGTTGCCAGGGTGCCCAACGCCCGTTACCTACGGCTGCCTTCCTCAAACACAGAGAGCCCGGTACCCGGCCTGCTGGCTTAGGGCGCTTTGTCCCGAGCGGCGGCATTTCCTAGCATCGTGATGCCTGAGTGGCTCAGGACACCCCGAGGAGAAGACGCATCATGGCACAACACATTGCAGAAGGGTCCTCACCGCATGTTTTCAGCATGCATTTCTTAGGAATTCTGAAAGAAGGCAAGGGCATACGGTCTTGAAGTAAATATTTAAAAAATCAGCAGTAGGTTTTAAATGGCAGGACTGCGGGCGACCCGGGGGAATCCGTTCAAGAAAGTGGGAAGGGGTGTTGGGAAGTCGAAAGATACTCAGATGCAATTTTTGGTTTTTGAGAGTTAAAATGAGAAACATGGGCGAAGGTTAAACAACTAACGCTAGTGAAAGTAGGAAGAGAAGAATATTGACATACAGGAGTTAGTAATATGCCACGGTAAATAATAATGATCGCTATGATATCAATAAACAACTACTAGTAGCGCTGTGCCCACAAAATGTGTGGGATGGAAGGGCAGGCGACTCCTAATGAAGTACAAGTCTTCCACTTGCTAGAGAAAATCATCCAGAAACAGTGTTGTGTGGTGGCGTGACCCACCATTTGGCTCACCCAGTGACGTCCTGATTTTTACACAGGAAGTCCCTCAGTTTGGGGTGAAGTGGGACTTCGGTCACCTTCCTAGTGACACAAAAAACCCTTGCACATACCTTGCAATGTTATCGTAGTGCCATTTTCCATGACTTAATCAAGAGGAAAGAATACCAGTGTCATTTAGTGTGATTTTTGTTTTATTTCTCCCCTGATGGGTCCACACTGTACCTAGCCTTCCTGAGGGGTTCCCCACGGAGAGGAGAACGGCAGGTCCCCTCCTCTGTGGGACGTCCTGCAGGGGCCAGCACGGGGCCGGCCGGGCACTCACCCTTGCTGCAGCCCCAGGGGTTGCTGCCGTCCAAGTGGCTCGCGCCGGAAACACAGGCGTCGCACTTGGAGCCGGTGACAAATCGTTTACAGAAACACTGGCCCGTGACCAAGTGACAGGTCTCATTCAAAGCTCCTGAGAGATGACAATTGCAAGGCTGACATCTGAAAACAAGAGAAATAAGCCATCCAAGAGAGTCACGCTTTGGTTAATAATTCATAGCATAAGTCACATGCATCTACCGATAACAATGTGGGATGAGATGTTTTAGCCAACGTGCTGAAAATGATTCTTGAATTAAACAAACATAAAATAAAAAACAGAAAAATATATATTTATCAAAATGCTGCTTATGATAAAACCTCTATGAAGCCTTCTCCTCGTAAACTGAGAGCCCTCCCAAAACCTCTTTGCTTTTTTACGTGACACAATACACCTTATGGATTATTTTGAATTTTGCTTTCTCACAAAAAACAGTTTTCGTGACAGCTAAAATTTAAGATTAGGCATCCCCAAAATTATCTTTTCAAGTAACTATCAAGTGATGAGATAGAAAGTGGGTATAATAATCACTGTTTTCCCTAAAAATCTTGAAATTCTATATTTAGTTTTATAAAGACTAACTTTCACTAAGAAAACAGTTTAGGGAAGGCATATGCCAATCCTGACGATGCCTGGATAGATGTTCTATTGCCTTGTTTACTTTGTGCCCTAAACTCACTTATCCAGAATGGTTGGAGAACAGACAGTACAACCAATGAAAAGAAGCTAATGCTCTAAATCTAATGGGAAAACTTCACTTCAACTCCTATTCCTTAGACCCAAAGTTGCTCCTCAAAAAATTACTATTCTGGCATTTTGCTGATAGACACTAAAACCTGTTTCTCCAAACTCTTCACTTGTGACAATGTCACTCGTTAGAATGAGCAATCGTGGTGCCATGAAGTCCTAGAGAAGCAAAAATAGAACTTGTGCAAAGATCACCCACATTTAACAAGGGCTTTCTGTACAATACGTTTAATAACAGCCTTACAGACTCGCCCCCGTTTTCTAATGAAGATGCTGGGTGGATGGACTCGCTTTACCCACCACAATTACTATAGTGTGGTCTTTTGGGTAATCATTCCACACCCTCAAAAAGGCAGATAAAAGCTAGGCTGCGAAATAAGCTGCAAATTTGTTTTATGGACTAATATCACCTAGAGAATAAATAAAGCACACTTTATCTCGAAAAGCACTACACTGTAGTGTGCCCTCTTTACACCATGATAAAAGGACGTTTTTCTCCGGCAACCAACTATATGAAGTGCTTTATGTATGGACACGGCATCAGAACTACATTTCAAGTAGATGTTTTGTTTGGGCTGCCTAAGTACGGGAGGTGAAGAAAATGATGCATTGAAATTAAAACGGAATTAGAGAAGCAGCAAAATATTTAATTTGCCCTTAAGTTCATTATACGCTATTACTTAGAGGATGTTGTTTGTAGGTTTTTTACGTCAGATTGGTAAGATGGAACACGAAGATGCACGCTTCTCCCGGTACATAATTTATCACCACACCACTCACGAATAAGTGTCTCTTGAGTATTTCAGTTTTTATTACCATTCACTCATGAGACAATCATGCTCGCTTTATATACAGTACACTTAGAGGAACAGTTTCCAATGCATAGCATAATTTCTTTCCTTGATGCTCTCCTATTTTCTTCCAGCTACATGCTTAACTCTAAGTCAGCTCTAAGTCAATATCCATGGGGTATTACGTTCTGAATCTAAATGGAATAAATAAATTGCTTCTTAGGAAAGCAGACAGTGTTTTGAGTAATTAAATGGGACTACTCCTGATTTTATAGTCTCTTATCCAAGTCATGGTCATATCTAACTTATCTGACTTGTGATAATTGCTCGACTCCACTATGAGGGAATTTTATCTGCATGAAGTTCACAGGAGACTTTTCTGAATACTATAGTTTGTTTCTAGCCCAAAGGACAATGGGGATAATTTTGTAATTAAGGCTTAAGTAAAATGATTCCTGTAAATTTCTCAGCCACTCAAATACAATTTAAAACATTTCCAGGACTCTTTAGCAAATAAGCTACAAGTTTGATGTCATTTTTATAAGTTACCACTCCTCAAGAGCATTTTCTAAATGAGATAGAGCTCACGTTTATTAAAACAGAATTATACGTAATAAAGGAAAAGACATTTTAAGCTTTGAGAGGGAAACAGCAAACTAAGATGAATTGCAATATTGATTTTGTCAGGATAAATGGTTTCTGTAATATTAATATAAAGAAACCTTTATTACACCGGCTCTCCTGGCAGAGCCTGAGCTCTCCCACAATCTGTTTAAAATCTTCATTTTTCATCCTTATGGGAAAACCTCACTTGCTAAATGGATTTTATAAAGAGTAATCTGTCAAGATTTATAGAGATAAACAATTTGTGATGTTTATTGACCAGTTCATTATGGTAAACAAAACAGAAGGGAAGCATCGCTAATCTCCACACACAGGCGGCTCGCGACGGTGCCGATCAGGCCCCGCTCTCCACGGGACACAACGGGAGAGAAGTTAATTGGCCTCTGTCTCTTAAATCACAAGTCTCATCTATTTCACTTTCCAGGGAGCCTCTTCTCGTTGAGCAAACAACAAGAGAAAGAGTCATCCTCCTTCTTGCTCTTGCAGAAACATCACTATTAATGAAAGGACCGTGTTTCAATAATGCGCTTCATTGTCAGGGGCCCCACCGTCGGCGGGAAGAGCTGCTTTAGGAGGCCCGGAGATGCATGCCAGGATACAGATCACTTGACTGGCATTGCTCTCTGGACGCCTCTCTTCTGTCTGGGGCCTCAGCTCACGGGTGCCACCAAATTGATTTGAAGGTATTGAATAGCATAAAAAAAAGTATGGAGGGTCAGTTGTATTCCAAGGTTGGAGTAACACTGGGGACATAAAGACGAGTAAGACACAGAGTTGGCCCTGTTCTCAAGGAGCTCGGAGTCTAGTGAGATGTAAATTTTAAAAAAAAATAGAGTATTTTTAAAGATTTTATTTATTTATTTATTTTTAGAGAGAGGGGAAGGGAAGGAGAAGGAGAGGGAGAGAAGCATCAATGTGTGGTTGCCTCTCACACGCCCCCTACTGGGGACTTGGTCTGCAACCCAGGCATGTACTCTGACTGGGAATCAAACTGGTGACCCTTTGGTTCACAGGCCAGCGCTCCATTCACTGAGCCACACCAGCCAGGGCAAAAAGCATATTAATAAGGATGTACACAGGCTCTTCAAGGGCACAGAAAAGGGGCTGCTATCTGGTGTGGGGGCAAGGGAGGGGACAGGGAATGGAGGATGAAGAAGGAATCTTAGAGATGTTTGTGCTTATTAAAATAGGAACAAACCAGGCAAATCGGGGAGGGAGAAAATAGAAAATCGACAAAGGGGGAGGGTATTGGATGAGAAGCAATTCAAGAGTTTTGGATATGAGTTCAGAACAAGGGGTAAGCAGTGACAGGCGGAGCTGGGAAGGTAAGGAGAGAGAAGACATTGCTAAAGGAGGGACACTTGTGACCGAAGTGAGGAGCAACGGAGGGGAAGGGGTCAGATCTAAGAAACAGGCAGTAAGTAAATGCACCAGGACGAGGGGGGCAAACAGCAAGGAGAGCAGACAAGGGCCTGGAGTCTCTCCGGTTCTCTAACCTGCTGACAGATGAATGACGGAGACACCATCCAATATAATAAGGAGAGGAGGAAGAGACCTCAGTTACTGAGAGTCTAGAGAAGAATTGTGAACAATCATTAGTGAGTAGAACAGAAAGAGGCTTCCAGGCAAATTGGAGAGACTGGACAGAGACTCTTCTTCCATCCCTAGCACAAAGACACAAGAATTGTTGAATAAATGACAACTTAGCTGTTTGGAGCCCTTTCTGATTGGCATAGGTGTTCCTCCAACTAGCCTCTCCTCCAGGGAAGGGGCCACTTTTCTTCAAGGGTTGGCCCTCTTGGTAAGGCCACTTTCAGTGGCCCAGCGGACCTAGACCCCAATTCCCCACTATTCGAGGAAAATTACGATTCCTGAGTGTCAGCTGGTAGATGAGCAGCGATGCAGCTGGCCCTTGGAGGCTCACGGAAGGACAAAGTACAACTAATTAGTATAGAAGGAAGAAGTCCTTCGGGGGAAACCCTTAGGGGGCTGCAATGTGTGGGGGTTCCAGAGACATGGGAGCAGTCCTAGGGGTGTGGGGAGGAGGAATCCCAGCCGTGGGTCAACTTGAGGACACTGTCCGGGACTGCACTGTCGCCCGTGGGTGTTAACTACCTATGGGGACGAGAGGAATGTGGCCCATTTTTGTCTCATTGTTTTTGTTTTAGACACATGCACTATACTTTTTTATTTTTTGCTTTATTGATTTTTCAGTGGGCAGGCTTTTATTTATTTATTTCTTGCCTTCATTGTTTCTGATACTGATTACATCCTGTTCGCTTTACGTGTCAGCGGGAAATGAAGTGATTTTCGCACTCGGGTCGGCTTTTCCAAGTGCATGTGCCCTTTCCTCGTGAGAGGCAACTTTTGAAGAATGAACCACCGGGGTGGGGACAGGTGATGGTTTTATAGCTTGTCATCCTTGTGTCTGGGGCCTTTTTGCTGTTACTACTGTAGTTTGGGGCACAGCCTGCTTTTCTTTACTTGTTTTGCCCTTGAGAGTATAAAAAAGTTTGACAAATACAGGAAACAGAAGGGAACGTGGAGAAAGGGAAGGGATGTGAGTGTTCTTCCTGGTGGGGTGGAATAAGACACCTCTAGAAGTATAAATAGAAAAACACAGATGAGAAAGTTCATTTATTTTCCAAATCAGTGAAGAGATGCTGTGACACTCGTGTCTTCTCCTTGCTTAACAATAAAATATAATCTGCTGTGGAGGTTTGGAAATTAATGAAATAAATTCACACTTGTAAGCACCTACCATGGTGCCTGATTCAAGGTCCATTTCATTGATTTTTAGCTTATTTTCTTTCACTTTGATAGAAGTTTAACACCAGGGCATCAATGATTATTTTCCTATACTGATGTCTGTATACATTCAGACAATAAATGACTTTCTGTCTGCAGGAAACAAAAAGCCCTCATACTAGATGGAATCCCATACATTCTAGCCATCATTGTACACATTTTCAGAACAGACATTGTTAGCGTATATTCACAGTTGCAACCAGAAGTCAACAAAGAGACTTCAGTATCATTTAGGAAAGGAATGGAGAACATAAAAAGAATAAAGCCCATTTTTATCTCTTCTCAAGAATGAGCAAAAATATAAACTCAAGCCATTCTCACGGTCACATTTTGGAATCTCTCTCCTTGTGGCTTTCTGGGCTGGAGGACTTCTTCTCTGATGATCACTCATGTTCAAGTGGAAGGAGACAGGGGAATCCGTCAGTGTGGGGGAAGGGTCAGCTCAAGGCACAGCCATTCCGTGGGACCGATTTAATAAGGGACAAGTCCTCCCGATTTTGAGGGGCCCCTATGGTCATGGGAGGCGTTATTCCTTCAGAGAAGCTGCTTTACATGCGGCTGCTCTCTCCAGTGGCCAGTCCTGTCCACTCAGAGAGCATCCTGAGCCACCCCTCACGAGGGGGAGGCACGGGCTGGAATCGTTATTTTAACATTTGTACCCCTTTTATCAAGATCATAACAGCAGGAGAGGGCATGAGACTTTTATTTTTATTTTTGTAAGAGGTGAGAAAAGGAATGTAGTTTGGGCTCTATTAACTGAAACCTATATAATTTTATCAACCAATGTCACCCCAATAAATTTTTTAAAATCATAGGAGATAGAATTTGGAAATAAAAAGAATTTTAAAAAGGAATGGGAGGCATGGGGGACGTTTAAATGTAAAACTCAGAGAGACCGCTGGCATTAGACCTAGAGGCTACGGCAGAGATCTGATTGCATGACAGCACATAGGACAGTCCCTAACACGTATGCACTGAATGAAATCACGGATCCAGGTATGCACATTGAAGGGGCAGAGCGAAGAGGAATGATCAGCAGAAGAGATGGAAAAACAAATCATAGGAGTAAGATCTTGGAAGCCAAAGAAGAGATCATTTTAAGAAACAGACAGGAATGACAATAAAGCAGTTGTCACAGCGAAAAAAAAAACATGACTCATTAGAAGCAACTATAAATTAATTTTACTTTCATCTTTCACTGATCCTTTAACTACACTGCATGAGGCAATACCCCCCTGCCTGCCACCTGGATATAAGGTAAGTCGGTTATATGACTTTTCTGGTCTTTAATAAGTTATAGAAAGTGCTAAAGTGTTTTTAAATTGCAAAGCACAGGTTCAACAAAAAGAACCAGACTGGAGGCATCACACTTCTTGATTTCAAAATATATCACAAAACTATAGCAATGAAAACAGTATGGTGCAGAGCAAGGAGCAATGGCTACTTCTCGTGACCAGATGAGGACCACAAGGAAGAGAGACAGCGTGGCATTGTCTCAGTGCCTGTACAAAGGGTGACCCACACGTCTAAAGGGACCTGAGTAGAGAAAATACTATGGGCTGCACAATTATTTAGCAACAACCTGGCAGAGATGCCTGTGATACACCAAAACTGTAGGTCAGAGACACCGGGGGAGAGCAATCAGTGAAGAAGTCGCCAAAGCACCAGCCCCAGGGAAAAGTCAACTGTGTACACGTGCGAGACCAGAGACAGCAGCCCGCTTTGGGTGTTGCTGGCCCAGTGGATCCCTAGCGCTCTTGCAGCCTGCGCACGGGAGAAAAAGAGCACAGTGACGCTCTCAGACTAACAGAGCCTTATGCCAAAGGTAACAGAAGCTGAGCGACATGCATTAAAAAAGAATATGTAATAAAATAAAAAATTATTTTACTAAATATTTTAATATCCTGGTGAAATTTTTAAATCACACTGAATGTTGGTAGAAGGCCAAATTAACTGGTTTGAGTCTTCCTCAATAGTTTAACCAGTTGCCCAGTCCTCACTCTGATCCCAGTGTTAATGAAGAGTGCGTGGCCGAAGGCGGGCAGCAGGGGGCAGTGTGCTGAAAGAGCCCAATCATCCCAACTCTTTGAGTAATTAGCAATTATCGTTATTAACACATACACACAGAGAGACACATACTGAGAAACAGATTTGTACGGTTTATAAGGAATAAAATATCACTTGCTTGGAGACAAAAACACTGAAGAATTAATGGATATAGTCCCAACCCTAGACAAATTGATAATCTAACCAGGAAAAAACAAAAGACAAAACTCATGCAATTGGCATTCCAGCTCATGTTTAAAAATACAGCAATGGCCCTGACCAGTGTGGCTCAGTGGGTCGGGCACTGCCCGCCAAAGCAAGAGGTTGTTGGGTCAATTACCAGTTAGGGCACATGCCTGGGTTGCAGGTTCCATCCTTGGTTGTGATGTGTATGTATGAAAGGCAACTAATAAATGCTTCTGTCTCACATTGATGTTTCTCTCCCTCTCTTTTTCCCTCCTTTACCCTCTCTCTAAAAATAAATAAAATCTTTAAAAAAACAGCAATGAACACAAATGCATGAAGCTAAATGCCCATCGATATAGAGGACATGAGAAGTAGATCATTCAAGAAAGCAACTTTGAAAAGTGGTTAATTTCATTTCAGATGTGCTTCATACCCTGGGGGGGAAATCGTATCACTGAATGCAGATATGTTTCTTATCTGCCAGTCTTTAAGCCTAAATTAGAAAGGCAAGGGTAACATCAATGGATGCAGTAAATCAATAAATAAGCAATAAATTTGGGGGCCATGAAAAACAAAATACATATATACATATATTACCTTTCCTAGCCCACACACACACACACACACACACACACACTTCTAGGGATATTTCTTTACCTGTCTTTCTCCACAGCCAAATTGTAAGTTCTTTCAGGGGAAAAGGATTTTATCAGGTTAAATATTCCCAGGCCCAAATAGATATTTAGGTACATCTACCAATGTTTAGCAACCTATACATTGGGACTCTAGCAAATCCTCAAAGATTACCATTATGTTTAATAAAAGTAGACATCAAAGAATCAAAACATATCAACCAATTAAAGAGGACAAAATTACTGCATTTTACAAAAGATACTGCCAAAAAAGTCACCCTTGGTAAAAAAAAAACAAATTTTTAAATTAATTGCAAATATCATTAAATAAAAGTGTTTAACTACTAACTCTCCTAAACACTCACCTTCCAGTCTGAGGATCGAATCCGAAGTACAGGTCCTGGCAGCGGTCACAACG
The DNA here is from genome assembly GCF_004126475.2 of Phyllostomus discolor. Lineage (NCBI taxonomy): Eukaryota > Metazoa > Chordata > Mammalia > Chiroptera > Phyllostomidae > Phyllostomus > Phyllostomus discolor. The sequence goes on along the minus strand of NC_040917.2, from coordinate 20,322,662 downwards.
GGGCCCCGCGGTGGAGGCATCTTGGCAAACGCACTGGCCCGTCCGGCTGTCGCAGATGTGGCTGACTGCACCAGCTGGGTGGCAGGAACAAGGCAGGCAGCCGGTGGCATTGCCCGGGGAGACATACAGACCTGGAATAAAACAACAAAGAGACTGAATGCATCCTTCCCGTTCAGTCTTCTCTTTAAAAGATGGTCTTTGGATTACATCAAAACACAGAACACATGCTGCGGAGGCACTGAACTACTTCCCACCACAAATATGCTCATGGCTGTTCTCACCTAGGCTGCCAGGTATCACCATCAAAAGGCCGAGTCAATCACTTGCATTGTACCTAGTGCCTCCTGGGCACCTGGACTTCAGCGCATGTAAAACATACCTCACAATCTCCACACGAAAACCTGGTCTTCCTCTCACCATCTCCATGCTAACACCAGGCAGGGGAGCACATCTTCAGACGCCCAGTCCAGAGCCCTGACACACCCCTGCTAGGGTGGCCAGCTAAAATACAGGATGCCCAGTTAAATTTGAGTTTCTAGCAGATGGCAATTTGCTTAGTAAAAGTTTGCTTCTATTTAAAAATATCTGAAATTAAAATTTAAACGAGCATCCTGTATTTTGCTAAAACTGGCAACCCTTGAGACCTTCACTTCCCCCCACTCTTCATAGCTAATTACCAAGTCACAGCTACTGTCGTCTAAGAAATTGTATCTCAGCCCTGGCTGGCGTAGCTCAGTGGATTGAGCATGGGCTGTGAACCAAAGTGTCTCAGGTTCGGTTCCCAGTCAGGCCACACACCTGGGTTGCAGGCCACAGCCCCCAGCAACCGCACATTGATGTTTTTCTCTCTCTCTCTCCCCTCCTCCCTTCCCTCTCTAAAAATAAATAAATAAAATCTTTAAAAAAAAAGAATGGTTAAAAAAAAGAAAGAAAGAAATTGTATCTCCTTTCCAAGCTGGTTGCCACCTTAGTTCAAGTCACCACCAAGTTCACACTATACACCAGAGGCTGTAGTGAGGGCTTTGTATTCATTATCTCACTTAGTTCTCTCAGCAGTGCTAGTAATTCAGTTGTTATTATGTCTGTTATATAAGTTAGAAAACTGGAGATTAGAAAGGTTAACAAACTCACACAAAATGACCAAGTTAACAAATAGCAGACTGCAGATTCGAACTCAGACACTTAACCAGAGGTTGTCTCATCCCGTGGTGTCCTTCCTGTCCCCCTCAACCTGTCCTTCCCAGAGTCTGCACCAGTCTTTTTCAGAGTCCAATTTCAACATCTCATTGCTCGATTTAAAATGATTTGATGATTCCCTATTTCTTTCGGGGGGGGAGAGAAATTGAAGCCCCTCACATGGCCTTAATCCTCCATTCAGGTCCCGCCCATCTCTCTAACCTCACTTCACTGCTCATCACCAGCTCTGTCTGCTCTGTACTTCCCCTTCTGGACACCTGAAGGCCTTTTCCCGGCGATTCTGTCTGCTGAAATGACCCTCACCCATGTCCCACGGTTCCTGTTTAGCTCACTCCCACACACAGCAGGTCTTGTGACAGACTTCCTTGAATAACCTAACGCAGCCCAGGTTAGGCAGGCCCATTGCCCTTCCATAGTGGGTGCTTCTTTCCTTTCGAATCTCATGGACATTATAGTCCTCATTTCCACCGTATTGTAACCTCCACAAAGGCAGGAGCCTCCTCTGGTGAATCCATCACTCTCTCCCCAGCATCTAGTACAATGCTCATCACAAAACTACCAAATTATTACATAGGCATTGAGTCCTCCAAGTACCTAATGAATCCCCACAGAATTTAGATGAAGTATTAACCCACTTTTATTACAGCAAAAAGAAAGAAAAATATGATAAAAAATATTTTCAAGTTTCTTCCAATTTCTTAAAGTTATAAAATTAAAAAGGATTTGGACATTTGAATGATGGAATAAGCACACAAGAGAGAAACCACCCTGGTGTTTCAGGTGCGTTTGTGTGTGTATATGTGCATGTACACGTACACGCACAAACACACAGGCATGATGTTAAGAAAGTTTAATGGAAAAATGGGGAGAGGGATGGCAGAGGGGTCATCACGAAAGAATCCGTGGCAGGTGACACTGAACCGTACAACTGTCGAGGTCCTGCATTCAAGGGGATGAATTACCAGAGATACCGAAAGAGAGAGAACTCGCCCTGAGCAACTCCACATTCTTCGGGGGAAAGCAGGAGGTCATGGCGACGCTGTGAAGCTCATTCGAGGCTTTTGTCGACAACAAGCCCTTTTTTCACAGCCCTGCATGGTCTCTCTTAGAGAGCTTCAGGCGTAGTAAAACAGAAAACACTGTGTTCAATAAGAATTAGAAAAAAAGAAGGAAGTTCAAAATCCGTGCCATTCAGCTGGAAAGAACGAGTGCTGTCGCATTTATCACGATTTACAAACTAGATTACGTCCTTTGCTTTTTTTTGCAACCACTGACAGCAATTTCCCTTACAGGTGTTTCCAAAAATAGTGCGTGGCCACACCGACTAATGTGTATGCTCACACCTGATTCAGCATGAGCTCCAAGTCGCAAATTCAGAAGACTTCTATTTTGGATTGAAGATCCCTGCAGCTGTGATTCTACATGTTTTTCTTCTTGTGAAGATACCTAGGCCTTTAAATCCATGATAGCCTCGTGAATGGACTCACAGCTCTCCAATTTGGATAAATTACACATTAGCACAGATACTTAGGAGCAGAATTAATTTAGACTCGTTGCAATAGCTTTGAGCCACAGAGAATTCTAGAACAATTAAGGGTGGTTTTCGCAAGAAATGATTTATTAGATAAATTTGTAAGGACAAGCAGGGTACATCTGGGTGCAGAAGACGGGGTTACCCAAGTTTAGGGGAATCAAGAATGTCACAGAAAGAGAGAGAGAGATAGGCAGGGAAGAACAAAAAGGGTGTTAAAACACCTAGGGAGGCTGCAACCTCGAGGTAGAGCGTCAAGGAAAAGCTTACCCTGGAATTTGTCTTGGGGTTAATTTCCCTCCTCCCCTCAGGAGCGCGATAATAAAGGTTAATCTCGCCAGTATTTTAGTTGTCCTATTTTTAAGCAGTTCTAATTAGGATGAGTCAGGTACCTTCCTGTTCAATGATTACTTCTTGCCTTACCTGAATGTGCCTAATTCTAGACCATTACCTTTCCTCTGATGACTTCCAACTATAGAAAACATTGCCCTCCCCTCCTCCGTAAGCTTCAGTTCCTGAGTGCGGCTTCAAAATAACTGACCTCAATTTCGTCTCTTTAGCTCAATACAGGTCTGATCTCCTCTCACGGGCTCCACGGCGTGTTCCCCGTCTTTGTGTCTGCCTCATTTTCATGGACCATTTTTGCGATTTCTTCCCGTGAATGATTTTTGCGCCACACACGTAAATTAGGCCCAGTGATCAGAACAATACCGTCCCCTTACCTTGGGCAGTGCCGAGAGTTCACACGTCTGTGGCACAAATCAGCCCGCTCGAGTGTATTATTGTCCCCGGTTTTATTGGCCGCTAACCCCAGTCCCGAGCAAGATAAGTCTCATGTGGAAAACAATGGGTTTCGCAGCTAAAGCAAAAAGTCCCCCCGCAACATAAAACAGCGTTGCTTTATCTTGGAGAAGGTTTATAGAATCCTCAGAGTTCAAAGTTATTAGCAAGGCAGTTGGTATTATCTCCTGTAGTGGCTATTTGCACAACACAGTACCTGTCTTGGGCATAAAAGAAGAGCCCATTTCCTAGCAATGTCCCTCCCGAGGACTATGAACAACTAGGTTCTACCAAGGTCTTGAAATGGGAGAAAGAAAACAAGTTTAACCTCTAGGCCTTATTCAGAAAAGGAGGGCAGAGCTGAGGCTAAGCGCTAATTGTAAGCCATTTAGGAGAAACGACTCTCAGAGAAGCCAGAGGAGTGGACATAATGCTAAGGGAAGAGCCTGGGGGGGGGGGGCGGTGTGGCTCACCCGTACCGGGCAACAAAAGGGTATCCCAGCAATGGTTTTCACCGGTCCGTGTGTGCAGAACAAAGTCCAGCAGATGATGCTGATCTTGAAATAGAGGTGTAGTCATTTTCCTGCATTTGGTCATCTTATATAAAAACACTAAAGTCATTATTCATCGATCTGATCAAACACCAACAAATGCATACATAGAAGTTGATATCATTCATTTCACGGTATAATTTCTCTTATTTAAAAGAGTTTTCTGAACTCCTTTTCAACTAATTTAAATATACATTTTAAATTCTCTGCTCTGCTTTCTTCTTCCTGGATTGCTGGACTCTCCTCGCATAACTTACCAACGCCCGTTTGGTTGTAAAACTTGGCTCAGAAATGACTTTCTCGTGGAAGTCCTCCATATCCCCCAAACTTCAAGCATTAAACAATCTGCTTCCTCTTCTAGATCTTTATATTGTACATTTCCAATATTACACTTGTCACATACGGATATTTACTTGCAAGTCAGTTTTCTCTACTAAACCATAAAACACTCATGTGTGTGTGTATGTGTGTGCGTGTTCATATATCATACACAAGCACACTCCCTGGCACATAGTAATTTACTCAATAGATAGTTATCAAAACATGAATATCTGAATTAAATTGATGGAAGGCTGAATGGATGCACAGGAATATGGATGGATGGGTGTCTGTTACCCCTTGAAATATGAGATAATCTTTCTAACCTGAAAGGGAAATGGTAAACACAAATCTGTGAGTTCTGGGAGTGAGGGTAGCCTTACCGAGGAGGGAACGTGTATGAATGAGGAACAATAACTTGAAAATCTGATCCTCATGTAGCAACAGATAGCACAGAGCTGCAGAAAGAAAATGTCACCCCCAAACAGGGTCTCCTGTTCTGAGGACATAGGCCGTAACCACATGCTCAGATAAAAGAAAACATTCCAGTGGACTTCTCTGTTGTATTAAAAAATAAATGAATTAAAAATACATAAATTTTTTTTTAAAAAGTAGTTTTCCTACTTCTGTGAATATCCATGAAAGGCCTCCATGAGTATATTCTTTATGACGCAAATCTAATAACAATTTGAAATAATAATGCTCCAATCACAGCTTGAAGATGATAGGCCGGTATGTGCATAGAAAACACATAGATGTATACGTGTGTCCATAACCCACAAAGACACTTTTAAATTCTTGACCCCAGTTTTCCCAGCCTGTAGAACATCAACAGTATGTTCTACAGGCTCTCCCCTGCACCTCTGCAACTGTCTCCAGTGTTTCTCCGACTGAGTCCAAGGAGAGCATCCTACTCCCAGACCTCTGGGCTCAGCAGTTTAGTGCTTGACCATGCAGCCTCTCCCAGCAGTCTGTTCCGTTTCACTGTATACCTGTTACTTGATTCTGCATCACAAACGAGAGAGCCCAGGACCTGAGGCAATGAGCCAGTAGAGGGGCTGAGGTTGGTTTGAGGGTGGAGGAAGGTTACAAACACTTATAAGTTTGCCTATTTTAACCCACCCTCAGATATTCATTGAGGGAAAATTTATGACAAATAGTGAGCTATTCAGGAAAAAAAATGTTTCACTCCTTCTGAGTGCAGATCCTGGATTTGCAAGTGGACCTGGATTTGTAAATGGCTTTTCTGCTTCATTAGAACCCATTTTCCAGACCATACCATGGGAATAAAACTGGGTCTTCAACCGCAGAAACGTGGTGCATATTAAATGGGGCTCTCAGATAAAGCCTTCCTCCAGGGCCTGGGAAACAATAGATACTCCATGAATATTATTGATTATCATCATTGCAAGTTCTATTAGGCAATCTTCAACGAAGGCGGGATTTTTCCTAAATTAAAGTTTAAATAATGACTTGCCAATGACTTTTTTTTTCCCAGATGTGCCTGAGATTCTGGTCCACACTACCTATGACCAATTCTGTCCTAATGGTTTATCAAGGAGGAGGCTCTTGTACTGTGAAAAATTGCGTGAGCCTAGAAAGCTGTTTCACCAAACATTAGGATATGTGGCTTCACCGAGTCTCCACTTTGGCGCAGCATTTGTTAACGAAGTATCAGCCACCTCGTTCCAATTCCCTTGGCCAGGTCTCGCCTGCAATTCCGGTGCCTGAGTTCATTACTTAACCAACACGATATGCCTCTTAATGAAACCGAAGACGGCGTCTTACTTTTTAATAGTCTGTAGGAATCGTAAAACAAAACCAGAAGTGAAAACCGGAGGGAAGCATGAGGAATTGTCCTATTAGCACAAAACATGTCACGTGAAGCTGTTTCCATTATGAGTTAGCCTTTATTTCATTCCAGAGCTGCAGAGGCCTCAGTAAACCCTCATGGCCCCTGGTTCTCAAGGGCAAGGGTGGGTCACTGGCTCGAGAGGCTCTGACACCTTCCCCGGCTTTCTCAGCCTGGCCTCTGAGTGCCTGCTGCTGAACGGGACGAGGTCACCCAGCACCAGGAAACACACACACACAGGCACACACACACACACACACACACACACGCAGTGGACACATATTTAGTGCCATATTTATTACTGCGGGGATGTGTACATTCATATATGTACACACGCTCCAAATAATTTTAAATTAAAGCATTTTAAAAATACTTAATGGAGGTTAAGCAGCATTTTTAACCTCTGCTCAAGTTATTGAATGGCATATTAAAACCAATGTGGCTCTAATGTACCTTCTAATGCGTGCTGCTGCTTTAACAAATTGCCTATAAATTTTAGTTGAATTAAGCCTATTCCTTGTACATCCAAGTAAGGCTAGGTTAATAATACATGAGGTTTCATTATGTGCACCTTCCTTAATAATGTTTTTGAACAAAGTGGGGCAAGAATCTCCGTGCAGCCGTCCAGTTCGGGCTGTAATATTTAAGTCACAGATGAAAGGGGCAGGCGGGGGTCTTCGGACGCGCCAGCGCACCGCTCCCTGCCCCGACGCTCACAGGCAGCACCCCGGGCCCCCAGCCCACAGGAACCTGAGGCCGGTCTGCCCGATGTGTGCACAGAAGTGGATAAAAGCTTCGGATGAGGTGCCTAATGCAGGACCCGCTACCTGAAGCGTCTGCTTCTGATACAGACAGTTCAGGATTAGGGTGTCCTATTTTTTTTTCTGATGTAAATGTAACAGTAAGAGACAAATTCAACCAAGTGTCCGGAGCCATAAGAGTGCAGGATCAAAAACCAAACAAAGAGAGAGAGCTACACACACACATTTTGGCCTTTCCATATGCTACATAGCTGTGTACAGAATCTCCTGTTTTGTCCAAAAAAATACATATATACGAGGTGCTTAACTACATTTTTCCTTCCTCCCTTGCAGGGCAGAACAAACTCCACACTGTCCCCCTGTCGGTGGAATGAAAGGAGTGCCCACAGGCTGTCACGGTGCCCATGTCTAGGAGAATGCCGCTGAGGTGTCTTTAAATAAAACTGTTCCCTCCATTCAGAAAATACACACGAAGTGCCCACTGTGAAGATAATGCCCCGGGTGGCTGGGCTGGATCTCTGAGCAGCCTGAGAAACAGCCACTGGACTCGCAGGCTGAAGGGAAGTTCAGGGTCTGCGAACTCGTGGAAAGGAGGTCGGAGGGTTCATGGGCGTTACACATCACCCGGGCTTTCTGCCTACACTGATGGGAAGCCAGTGGACAGAAGTGTCACCTTGCCTGCCTGTGGAGAAGCAGCTAAAGAAGGGTTAAGGGTTGAGGAGGCTTTTCGAATAGTCCAAGAGAAAGAATATAATGGCAGGGACCAAGGTGGATAAGGGAGGGTGGCGAGAAGTAGCCGAATTTGGATATATTTGCAGGGAAAATCAACAAGACTGATTTAGAGAGAAGAGACAACGGTTGTGGGAAAAACAGGACTCACAGGATCATGGTCAGGATTTGGCCTGAAAAGATGACAACCCGGGAAATAACAGGCTAACACGTTCAGTTATGCATCGTTGATTGAATGATTTTTTTTTTCTTCTGTTACGTGCAAAAATGAGAAGAAACCAAAGAACAGGAAAGAAAGTAGAAACGCCGGCAGAGAGAGGCCAACAAAAAGCTGATTCGTCAAGGCTGCAAAACGGTGGAAAGAACCGTTTGGAATGACAGGCTCCGAGGGTGTCTAGGGTCAAGGGTAGGTAAGCCCCTTTCCCAACCAGAAGGTTTCCCTCTCGCATTCTGAGACAAGTTTTCTCTTTAGAAGTTAGGCCAGGGAGGGGCTGAGCTCTAGAGAGCAGGGACCAAGTGCAGAATAATCTCAGGGTTCCATGAAAGGCGGCCTGTGCTGGTTATTTCTTAGGTCAGCTGGGCCAGGCTGGGGGTTCAGCTGTTTGGTCAAATGCTAGTCTAGGTGTTGCCAGGAAGGTGTGTGATAGATTTGCCCAGAAGATAAGCATGCCGATCTACAGATAGAAGGGCTCAACACAGAAAAATTATTTAGCCAAAAAAAAAAACACATCATCATGAAATTTTCTGAAATGGTATATAAGGAGATGGGAGAAGCTTTTAGAATGTAAACAAGAAGAAATAAATGAGTTTGATTGGCATCACTGGACAATAATGGTGAAATAATGATTTTTGAGTGAAAATGATTCTATAAAGTGCTAAAATTTCAAATAGCTATACTTGTGAAGTAACAGTAATGTCAGACATTCAAAATTCTGTAAAGAAAAAGGACTTCCCTCCTTGTACTCTTCTCGTTCACAAGTCAGTGGAGTGTGTGCTCTACCAAATACACAACTAAACCCAAGAAAAAAAATATTTGGGGACAGGGCCATGGACACAGCAGACCCATGAGGAAAGCTTCAGCGTGACTATGAAAGGCGGGTTAGGACACAGCTGTGCAGCGGAACAAGCCCTCCATCAGCTCAAGTCAAGGGTTCGAATCCCCTGCAGACTGACATAGTTGGCCAGTGGGGAAGGGGGGGTGAGCCGATGGATTCTTTGGATAGATTTCTGTTGGAAAGTTGTGATTCTTAGAACTATTGAAGCGATCCCTAGAAAACTAGGCAAAGGCAATTTTTTTCAAGAAAGGAAATATAATCAAAGCATACTAAATGGCATATCTGTGAAATAGACTTATATAGTCATAATAAAATAGTCTGTGAATATTGATTTACCCAAATAAAGGGATTACTGAGGAGGGGTATAAATAGCTAAATACTCATCTTCTAAGGAAGAAGATAATAGTTTACATTTTAAAGACTGAGGCAAAAGAATAAATGTAGAAATGCTCATAAAAGCCAGAAGATACAACTAAGGGAGCTGGTGGGGGTAGGGAGTACTCTGCAGGAGCCATGGAGTAGCTATTTACAGCGTGAGCCTTTAGATCCTTTTTTAAAAATTATTATTATTTTTATTAAATCTATTGGAGTGGCACGGGTTCATAAAAATCACAGATTTCAAGTGTACGTTTCTATCATATGATACATGGTCTGTGCTCACCACCTGAAGTAAAATTTTAAAATTCTATTTGATTTTTGAAACTATCTGAATGTAAATCTTGATAAAAAATACAAATTGAGTTAAGAATTAAAATACTGGGAAATCATAATCTTTTTCTTCCTACTCAAGGTCTCCTCTACCTCCTGTCCTCTGTCTTTTGGGGATTTACCTGGTAGCGTGTTGCATTTCTAAGAGTCATTTCTTAGTGGTCACCCGCCTAAGCACAGACGTCACAAACCTGCTCCTCGAAGGTTTGTGGCAAATTGTCCTCTCACTTGGAAAGGATGCAGAATGGGGGCCATCGCTTTAAACTTGTTAAGAGTTTTAATATCTTGAGAACTAGGATTATCTCATTCACCTGCATTGCCACAATACTAAGATAATTCTTTCTACACAGCATGCTTTCTGTAAGTGGTTGGTGTCATTGAAGACACTGACAAACAGCCCGGAGTTTTAGGAGGAAAAATGAAGCTGGAAGTGCCCTTCCTTGGAGCAGAGGTGGGGGAGGGAGGAAGGGAATGAATGGATGAATGAATGAATGTACAGGGTCCGGCAGAAGTAAGGCCAGCTTGAGTGTGGTTGGTAGGGTGACGACATGAGTGTAGCAATTTATAGTTTTAATTTGAACACTTCACCTCAAATGTCATATGGTGTGCTGGAGTGTGATATGGTTATGTGACAGAATTGCATGCTTATGGTTTTGTAACAAGGAAGGGGCATTATTTGTGCTGGATGGGGTATGTCCCAGTGGGAGCTTTCTCTTTCCAATGTCCAGCCCTGAAGGCACAGCTTCAAATCGGGTTTTGTGTGACATCCGGATCCCGCTGCCTCCCCTATGTTTAAGCTGGTCCAAAGGCTTCCTGACATTTTCATCTCCACAAGAATTAACTACTCATCAATTCCTTCTTGTCTTAGGATTTCCTTGTCACACTGACCAGTATCCACTGAGAAGCAGGGCTCAAGTCTGCTAAGCTGGATCCCCTGTCATGCAAAACAGGACTTCAGCCCCACCCTTGAATTTGCATCGCCCCTTGGCATTTGTATCAAGGCTGGTGTCAGAGGCTCAGATAACTCAGAGGTGATTCTGGCAGAGAGGACAATTAGTGCAGCTGTTGCACAGCCGGTGAGTGCAGGTATTGCACCATTGTGATGGATTCATTGCAAAGACAGTGTGTTGTGTGAGTTACAATCATGGAGAACGCCAGTAGGTCCCTCTTTCTTCCAGCTGTGAAACAGATGAAAAGATGGGGACAGGGGCAGAAAACTGTAGCATATTTTACTAAGTTGGTGGCATTTAAAAGTAATTCTAGATGTTTTTTTACATGATGCCAGAACATACAGCCAACTTAGAAAAAAATATTTGGTCCTTTTTATTCAGAAAATCAGTTCCGCATCTGAATATTAGGTATTGTATAATAGTCAAATCAAGTGCCCCCTAATCTGGGAAAATAAAATGTATTCTTGCTGTTCTGAGGTGGGTTTTTTTTTTCAGTTCTTAAAAGGGGATTTAGTTCAAGCTGAGAAATTCAGTATCAACTAAGTTTCAGTTATGACATGTCATTGGCTGGCATTCATCTAAAGGGTCAAACAAATCACCGTCATCTTGAATAAATGCAGCAGTTATGCCTGTGCTGCATAACAGTATAAATTCAACACTTGTTGATTACATTTGCTAGAAGCCCCAGCCGAGAAACAGAGGGAATCACCCGGCCTGGGATAAGGAAAGTCACAGTGCCCTGGAAAGGTAATGTAACAGGGTGCAGCCAAGAGCAGGGGCCCAAATAGGGATTTGGAATGGGGCCCAGAATTCAAGGTGTCCAGGAAGTATTAAGTTGTCCTCACCCACCCCACCCCCGCAGGTGTGGGTTGGGGGATGGGACACAGGGAGCAGGGCCATTGAGAGTTGTTTTGCATAGCAACAGCTTTGCAGCCAACCTCAGGCGTGGTCATTTAACATATCCATAACCTTTAACTGGTTGCACAGATATGTTAAATAGCTGTGGCCATGCTCTGAGCCAGGGGAATGGAAATAACTTCCCCACTAAGATGTAACTGGGGGGCAGGTCCTCTGAGTTACAGCGCCTGCGTGGGAGTTTGGAGAAGATTGGCTCCACGCCATGAGCCACACCTGCCCAGACTCAGGATGGCAGCGTAGTAAGGCTAGAAGGAGATGAGTGCTGGCAGGTGTAGCCAGTTGTGGGCGGAGTCGGAAATGGGGCTGCAGGGAGAGATCCGTGTGGGGATTTAAACCCAGATGTGGCTGCAGCCCTGTAGGGAGAACCACACGGCTTTGGCAGAGCGGGGACCCCCACCCAGCTTTAGCAGAGATCCGGGCGACACCGCTGATGGTGCCAGGAACCAAGGGAGGCCTACCAGCCAAGATGGATTACTGAAAAGAACAGGGGGCTGCCTGAGCCATGTACTTCTGTTTCTTTCCCTGAGATACGGTACCCCAGACTGGGCACAGGGGGAAGGAAGGACTGTGTGTGTTTGTGGGTGTTTTAAGGGACTTTGGGATTTGATGAAGACATTAGGTCACTACTTTAAGTCTGTACAGCGTTAAATAAACATTTCCTTTCCTTTTCATGAATCTCTGGCATTGAGAGGTGTCTTTCCTCTGGTAATGTGGCAGGAAAAGACACTGCTTTCTGTAACATTTGCAAGTTTTGTCGGGACAAAAGCTGAGTAAAACTTATTTTTAGGTAAGGAGCTGGCTAGCGGGGTTGCCAGGTAACGCTATCTCAAGGCCGAAATGCTGACCTTCATTCCTGCTTCTGAATGCTTGCTTTCAGCAGCTGGTCCCCCTCCCTTTCGGCCTGAGTAACTGGTATATAAAAAGGACCCCTAACCCAGCGTTTTCGGCTCAGGATTTGAGAATTGACTCCCTTGAGCCCGAGCTAGTAATCAAGTTTGTGCTTCATTATCTCCCCGCGTGTGGGTGGATTTTCCACAACAGTGGCAGACGTAATACACCTGGGGGCTTCCTTTCAGTAATAGGATATCGTCCCAGGCCCCCCTTGTTTGTTGCTCTGGAACAGTTTTTGGCGACTCTGCCGGGACGATAATTGCCCGTGGCAGACCGACCCCCTAAAGTGTGAGAGAGACCGGAGTTTTCCCCGTCTCGACAATCTCTCCGCACTCCTCCTGAGGGCATCGGCCACCCTTCACGCCCAGAAAGGTGAAAAGGAAATGAAACGGGGAGGGAGCAGAGACGGAAAGTGTTCTGGTTGGAAACTGGTTTCTGAACGCCGTTTGGGAACAACGGAGCTGTGGGTGATGGTTGGTTAGCGTGCTGCTCCCAGGTGGCCCCCGTCTGCTCACTTACCGTTTCGGTGATTCCAGGCGGCACTAAGGGAACCTGTCCTCAGGTGTGGGGAGGAAGCAAACCCCTAGGCTCTGTAAGCCGAGCCTGCAGGTATGTTGGGGATTGGACAGCGAGCCACGGGGGTGTGCCGCCATTTTGGGTAAAATGGAGGATGAGCCACGTGAGTGCCCCACCATGGAGGGTGGGTCGTGCATGGGCACCGCCATCTTGGATGACCCAGCGTTCATGGGCACTGCCATCTTGGACAACTCAGTGTGCATGGGTGCTGCCATCTTGGATGAAGGGTCACCTGAGAGCCCCACCATCTTGGAACTGGGCAAGGTGGTGGCTAAGGGTTCTCTCCAGATTACAGGTTGTGTGTGGCTGCTCTGTGGGCACTGCACCGGTCAGGTTCTCTGTGTAATTGGTTCTGACAGGGATGGCTCTGGTTCTGAAGGTCATGAACTGAGGTCCAAGGGTGACCATCTGATTTATAGGGTGTTTGCAAGGTCTGAGCTTCAGAAAGCTGCAGGATGTCCCTGCAAATCTAGGGACTTTTAGTGGAAGGTACCTGTAGTGCTGGGGACTTTCGGCTGCCAGATGCTGAGTTTAAGTACTGAGTTTAAGTATAGTCCTTCCCAGTGTGGGAAAGGAGCCAGGGTTAAAATAGATTGATGGTTAAATCTGGATGGGTAGAAATATGTATAAAGAATCTGAAAGTTTTAAACCTGGAAGAAAGGAAATCTCACCTACTTGTTTTCTAGTTTCATGGGAAAGGAGCAGGTCTCTGTATTTTGGTTCTGTTTCTGATCAGAAACCTGTATCGTAAGACCTAAGAAAGGTCCCTTGTAAGACCAAGGAAGGGTTGCTGTAACCAGTTGGGGAGCATGCCTTCGCCACTCGGGACCCAGGAAGGGTCATTTGGGGCTGATGAGTGAGTGCTTCAGCCTGAAGCAAAGGGGCATGTCTCTGAGAGGCACCAATGGACGCATTGGTGCAAGGGAATGCCTCTAACTGTGTATTGTTCTGGAACTCTGTGTTTTGGATTTTGCTCTGTATCTGCTCTGAACAGGAAATTGAAGATTCCAGGGAAGGTTGAAACTTCACTCTGTAGGAAAGTTTTGAGAAGCCTGGTGGGTATCAGAAAGAAAAGGATTTTCCTTCATACTTTGTATTTTTCTCCCCACCTGATCCCTCCAGAATTTGGCATTCTGAAGGAGTGAGTGATGACATAAGGTTTCTTTGCATAAATCCAATAAGACCAGTCATTAATAGTGTTTTGTTAACCAAGACTTTGACTGGAATGTCACGCCTGAAGGAGGCATATATGAGTTCTGGTCCTTACCAGAAAGCCCTGAGGAACTGGGATTGACTTGCAAAGCTAGCGTAAGCCCACGAGAAAAGGCTAGTACTTTGGTTGGTTGTGCGGTTCGTAGCAGTCTTTCCAGGGAAGGAATGAAGGTTACTTTCCTGAAAGATGGCCAAAAAGGAACCTGTGGGCACAACGGAAGCCTCAAGAATCTGAGTGAAACAACTGGTACAGGCGAAGCCAGATGGCAGATGTGTGGCTCTGCTTCTGCGCCTCAAGGGGCGGACTGAGAGAGATCAATCTAAAGGTTCCCTGTGTGAGTTCCAGCAAAGTGGACTTAAAGATCATAAGTGATCCAGGCTGCTCTTGGTGTGTTTATGCAAACAGTCAAAATTAAAAGTGGGACCCAAAGTAGTCCCTTTAATAACAATGAGGGTGATCTTAAGGAGAAAAATTGTGGTTCAAGGAAAATCATAATGCTCAGTATTGGATATCAGAATGGCCCAACTAACTGTCTTGAAAGTTTGTTTTCATTTGAAAGTTGAAACTGGGTTTGTAATATCACCAAAGATGTACAGCTTACAGGTATGGAGGACCTGTCAAATTTCCATTGTTAAATATTCCAAGAAGGATCTTGCAACTGAATGTCTTCCCAAAAGACAGTCTCACAGGCAAGAGACTGGTTTGGGGATTGTTGCTTGATTTAACCTGTGTGTTCTTCTGTTTTCATAGGGTGTATGCCTATGACCTCATTACCTGAGGGATTGGTTGCAATATAGGCCTCATATAAGGAGCCCATTTTCATCATCGTCTCCTGAGACTCAACAGTTTGGCTGAACCTAAATGGCTGGGTTGGTGAAGGGTTCGGGCAGTCTGTGGGCTTCACTTTAGAACTGATTTTCCCTTTTCTGTCCTAAGGGCTTGAACAGGAAGGGCCCAGAAACCTGAAAGGAAGGAAATCCTAATATATTCCCCTCAGCCCAAGTGAAGCGTAGTGGGCCACAAAGGTTTTGGACAGGTGTAGCATGCCTTGTACACCTTCCTCCTGATAAGCCATTAAGTCCCTGCCTTTGCCATTTGGTGGTTACGATTTAATTGTGCCTTCCAACATTTTCCCACATCTGTCACCTCCAGAATGAGACCAGGATGCCAAGGGTCCAGTAACACCAGCCTTTGGACACCAAGCCTGAGACTTCCTGGTGACAGCCAGCTGACCAGGATCCTGTCAGGTCCTTCCCCTTACAGGAAGGACTTCTTCCTCTGGGGTGCACCCGCCCCTCCCCCTTTCAGCGCACCCCTGACCCAAGGGTAGGTAGGACGACATCCATTTCCAGCTGGAAGAAGTTACAAGAAGATGAGACCTTCGCCCATTGTCCTTTATACGATTGCAAAGTGGGTGTATATCTGAAAGGAGGGATTGTGACAGGGTGCAGCCCAGAGGGGGACCCCAAACAGGGATTCGGAACGGGGCGCAGAACTCAGGATGCCCAGGAAAATATTAGGGTGTCCTCACCCCCCACCACAGCTGTGGGGTGGGGGAGGGGACACGTGGAGCAGGGCCATTGGGAGCTGTTTGGCACAGCAACAGCTTGGCAGGTGACCTCTGGCACGGCCATTTAACAGATCTATAACCTTTGACTGGTTGCATAGATATGTTAAATAGCTGTGGCCATGCTCTGAGCCAGGGGGATGGAAGTAACTTCCCCACCAAGACGTAACTGGGGGGCAATGCCCCCTGGTTACAGCACCTGTGTGGGAGCTTGGAGGTGACTGGCTCCACAACATGGGGACACACCTGCCCAGACTCAGGATGGCAGCCCAATAAAGCTGGAAGGATGTGAGTGCTGGCAGGTGTAAGTGATTGTGGGAGGAGTCGGAAATGGGGCTGCAGAGGAAGATTGGTGAGGGGATTTAAACCCAGACACAGCTGCAGCCCTGTAGGGAGAACCACACGGCTTTGGCAGAGTGATGACTCCCCCTCCCAGCAGCCCTGGGAGGGAGAACCACGCGGTTTTGGCTGAGTGGGGACCCCCACCCAGCTTTAGCAGAGATCCCGGTGACACAGCTGATGGTGCTGGGAACCAAGGGAGGCCGACCAGCCGAGATGGATTACTAGGAAGAACCAGGGGCTGCCTGAGCCATGGACTTCTGTTTCCTTTCCTGAGATACGGTACTCTGGACTGGGCACAGGGGGAAGGAAGGAAGAAGGACTGTGTCTGTTTGTGGGTTTTTTTAAAGGAACTTTAGGATTTTTGATAAAGACATTAGGCCACTACTTTAAGTCTGTAGAGCATTAAATAAACATTTCCTTTCCTCTTCATGGACCTCTGGCATTGAGAGACGCCTTTCCTCTGGCAGCGGCCATAACGAACCTGGGGCTTCCTTTCAGTAATAGTATATTGCCCTTAGGCCCCCCCCCCTTGTTGCTCTGTAACAGTAACACATTTCTTTCTTACCTGGTTGACACTGATTGCACCTTCTTCCTTGACGATCAGGCAAGCATCGGCACTGGCCGCTGCCTGGGTCACAAACGGTCCCAGGTACTGTCCCCGAGGAGTCGCACTCACACACCTGGCAGCCCTGGGAACCGCCAGCGGTCCGGTTGTACCTGTGAGGCTCACAGCGGTTGCAGCGAAGACCAGTTACCCCTAACTTGCAAGGACACTGTCCTGTGGATTTGTCGCACAGCAGGGAGCCGTTTACCGTCCCCGTCTTGTCACAGTCACAGGGCAGGCAGAGGAAAGAATCGTTTTGCGGTCGGCGGAAGTACCCCTCCACACACCCGTCACACTGCCGGCCTCCGACGTGGGGCTTGCAGCGGCACTGGCCCGTGCGCGCGTCGCAGACCGTCCCGGGGAGGGACCCGGCGGGGTCGCAGAGGCAGGCCTTGCAGCCGGCGGAGTCCAGGCCGTAAAAGTGGTCTCCGCAGGTGTCACATTGGAGGCCTCTAGCTTCCCCTCGGCACGCGCACTGGCCCGAAAGAGGGTCGCAGCCTCGGTCCACGGAGCCGTAGGGGTGACACCGGCAGGGCTCACATCCGTCCTCGTTAAAACTCCGGAGGAATTTAAATCCAAAGTTGCAGCGATCGCATCGGAGCCCTGCAGCGTGAAAGAGGTGAGAATGATTCCGTCCCACTCCGGAGGCGGCTGCGGCATAGACAGTGGTCCCACGGACATTTAACGCAGACATGAATGTCAGCCTGGCCTCACACGTGACACCATAGAGGGCTAACCGCTACTCAAAGGTGATGGGGACACTTAATTTGGTGGTGATGCCACTTTATTTTTGTGATGCGCTTTTATTATCTTTTGTGTATTACTTAACGCAAAGAAAAATGCTTAATATAAATGTGGCTCCATTGCTCATACTAGACCTAATTCTCTTGAACAAATGTTAAACGTATTATTTCAAAACTAATAACTAAATTAAAACTATTATTTCTACTTATTTTAACATTAACAAAGCGTGCCCGTTTTTAAAAGAACAGAGAGGTACATTTTTCAAAGTCCTATAGAAGAATCGCATATCACCACACTAGTTATTTCCCTAGAAATCAGAATCCTCTAACACTATGTAACAAAATGTTAAGCTTATAACTATTTTGGTGATAACAGGATATATACTTATCCCTAAATATCACACGTTTAAATAATTAATATAAATAAAACTTATCCAGAGCAATTTTTATTTCAATGCTTTTATATACTCCATATTTTATCACTTTCAATTAATATAAATTATGCTCTCCTTGGCTCATAAAGCATTCACACTGCTTGTCATATTGTATGATTCAGAACATGCCTCTTTAAACACTAAATAAATTCTACTGTTTAGATTACTTCTAGTTAAAGGAGCACCTACATACATTGCACAAACAGAGAAAAAATGTTTTATCACCTCAACTTAAATCCCTGACAACTCAGGTTAGTTTCAAAAAGAATATCTTACAAGGCAAAGGAATAAAGAAAATGTTTTCTTGAAGAGGAAATGTTGAGATGCAAAATACTTCCCTTAGATAACCTTCACATATTCATGAATTTAAATAACTGTGCGGCTAAATCCATTGAAACACATTTCAAGCTTTGGTAGCAATAAAAATTAGTGCTAACATAACAGTCAGAAACCCACTCAGGAACTCACAGGTGGAAAAGCAGCACCTACACGCGAAGAAAATGCATAATGTCCATGCATGTAGATGAATAAAAATTCAAGAACTCCAACGGAAGGCAAATTCTTTAGCACTGATGGATGACCCACCTGAGGCACACCATTTGATTTCAATAAGGAAAATAAAAAAGACCACTATCGCTGCAAATTTTAAAAATAACTGTATTGTTAACAAGAATTATGACTCATTTTGAACTATTAAAATTGGTCTACATGGATTCATATCATATCAGGTTTAAAAATGTGCGCGGCGCTTATTTGAATATGCCATACATATTTCTGACAGGTAATCTATTCCTAACGATACCGGGGAAGGCCTACGGGGCATCGCCTTCCGTGCGAGCGAGTGTGGGCGAGCTAGCGCGCCTGGCATTTAATTCACACGCTTCTCCCTTTTTATTCTAGATGAATGACCCACTTTAATAAAATTAGTGGCGCTAATGTATTTTCCTGGTGATAGAATCATTAGCGAGATTTAACAGTTTTGTTAACTCGAACAATTTGTTTTCTGAAGCATATACAACCTACACTTGTGTGTTCCGGGTTTTTTTTTCTTACGTACAAGGTACGATTGAATAAGGTTACTTGTTAATCTCATTAGAAGAAGAAATATGTATACACGCTGAATTTATCTTTTTATTAAACACACGGAATGTGCAGAAAACACTTCAGTTTCCTGCACAAAACCATGTGGATCAACCAGTGAAAAAGGGAAAATGGTGGGGAGCTGATAATAAATTCCAAGTAAATAGTCCATTTTGATCTTTTTTTCTTCTTGAACTCTGGACTCTAACCATCACAAGAAAAATTTCATTGAGATGGAGAAATAACTGTTTCATTGTCTTTAAAGGCCTTTCTTTAACTTTGTTTTCACATTTGTGAGTTTAAAGCATATCTCACACTGAAGAACAAAGGATGGCACACAGTTTGAACTCACGGGCCCAAGGGTTCGTGCGGCAGCTCAGAAAACATGCAAAAGTAGGCTACTCTGCACGAATGGGTCATGCAGCTTTTCTGAAAAGGTGGTTTTTGTACGCCTGAAATGCATAAGGGCATACTACGTTAACATTTTTGATGTAATCTTTCTCTAAACCAGAGAAATCTTGTGTGACACCCTCAGCGCATGCCCGTATTCTTTTCTGTGAAATTAAAATACAATGCTTATCTAGCTGAAGAAAATGTTTGTGTATCTACGTATATCAAGGATAAAGCATTTGTGTTAGTGTTATATCACAAAAATGAAAATATTACGAATAAAATGTTCATAAGTATGTCTCTCTATGTAGATGCGTGTGTGTGTGTGTGTGTGTGTGTGTGTGAGACTGCCAGGCATGCTTCCATTATTCCTAGGTTCAGGTCAATGTTAGAAAAAACGATGGAGGCCTTGAATGACAATAGAAAGGCAAAGGTCTTTTTTAAACTTCCCCCACGAGCCGAGACGTGTTCAGTTACAATACAAGACTCCCTTCATCAGGAAACTTTCCTCTCGTAATATTCTCATATATCAAAATTTCAAAGTGCATTATGTACACAGTACATTTTGGGCACTTGATAAATTTTGTCCTTATGTGGCCGTGGTTCCCCTCAAAAATGTTGGAGGTAATAAATTGCTATAATCAAATCTAATTTCTGAAAAATACCTGTGGGAGTAACAAACAAAAAAGCACGTCTTGTATAAAAAAATGATAAATAACACCGAAGGTAGCTGTTTATTATAATCAGCTTGGCACTGAATTACAAAATTAAAATTATGTGGCCCTTTATAACTAACCCAAGCAATATACATGATCTGCGGAATTATGTTGACTTACTTTGCATTTCATAGGAACAGTTCAAAGAAATATAATAGGCAAATATGGAAAGATTTATCACAAAGGACCCTGTAGCACAGAATATTTTGAAAAACTCCATTTATTTTGGTCTATTAAGGAAACTGGCATGGAAATCATTTGCTTAGAACTCATTAAGTATAAAACATTTTGAAAAAGTGCTAATTTTCTAAAAGACACATCTATGCAGTAGGCAAATTATATTTCTCTATGACTTATTAGTATGGGACCATGTCAGTTCAAGCAACTACAGAATAAAGACACTTCTAAAGGGTCAGTTAAACGAAGCTTCCAAGCTGAAGTTTGATAGAATTATTAACGTCATCATTTTTTGACAGTTAATTTCTTCCCATTTTTTTTTCCCCTTTGCTAGCTTGCCTTAAGCCAGGAAATTTGCTTTACTCTTTGGCTGAGAAATCAAATAGAGGATTTCACTCCAGATGGGAATAGAGACGTGACTGTGAACCTCGGCATGACACATACCCATGACGTTGGCTTTGCACTTGCACTGGCCTGACTCCGGGTGACAGGTAATATCTCCATCCACGGTCCCGGAGGCATTGCAGGTGCAGGGACTGCAGCCGTCGGGATCTGGCCTGCGCAGGTTGTAGAATCCGCTCAGGCACTCATTGCACTGTCTGCCGGTAACACGTCTCTTACAATCACACTGGCCTCCGATCTAGGCAAGACACAACGTTTTGTAGAATGATAAGCGGTCTATTTTTAGATGACTTGCTCATTAGGTACAAGACAGGGAGGAAGGGAGAAAAAAAACAAACTTTAAATGTTAAACAGACAAGAAGGTAATAAGGTTGTTTTTTTTTTTTTTGCCTCCTGGCACAAAAACAGGCAAAGCTTTGGCGGGGTGAATAGATAGAACTGGGTGAAAATAAACCCCGTGGAAGTCAACAGTATGCGGCTAAAAGGGAAACGTGGAATTAAACCGTAAGCACCGTGTAAAGAAGTCAAACCGTGGTCACGGGGAGGCCAGAAATAGAAAAGAGACAGCAGTTAAATTGGTCTTTACGACACGAACTCTCGGCTTTCTTCCCTTCGTTTCCTGTCTTGTTCAGCCAAACCTGTTTTACGTTAGGCATACAAGGTGCTTAATTTAAAGATCTGTCTATAGTAATAGTATCTCCTCAAGGTTTGAACAATGTTTAAAATAAAGGTCTTTGTTCACAGCAGCCTTTTTTTGCCCACGAACACTAACACTGATAACATTTCTAACACGATCCTCCTTTTAGGAATATTTCAGCATATCCATGGTTCCTTTGTAGCGTGACTTAATCACGTTAAGTATATTTACATAGTTTATATTGTGGTAAAAAAAGAAGGTGAAAAAGTGACATGCTTTAGAACGCTGTCAGGCAAAAAAAGCCAAAAAGGAGTATTTTTCTTCTTCAAGCTGCTATTTGGGAGTGAAAATACATGAGATACATAATACTAATCTACTGTATACATAGGTATAATACGATGTTTGTTAAAGAAAGACCGTGAAGAGCTAAAACTTCTCATGAGAAACGTACACATAAAACATGGAGCAACTGTGAGACATTCGATAATAACTCAGGGCTTTCACAAGAGCTGTGGATCCAGGCATCTGACGTCAGAGCAAGTCCCTGGCATGGCCCTGCCTCCCCACCCCATTTTCTTTCACCTGGATTGAACCCTGCTCTCTACATGCGGAGGCGGGAAAATGCACCAAAAGGACACAGTCAGATTTACGTTTCATCTTGGGGATATTTGAAAAGACCACACGAGGTTGGGATTCAGTTACAGACACAGGGAGAAGGGCTTTTAAATATTTAAGTAATTTTTACAAATTTATCACTGCCCCAGTTTTCCTCATCTGAGGAATAGGGCTCACTGGAGTCGTTACTGAAGTATGTAAAATGACTGATACGGAAATGTCTAAAACTCTGACAAATACAGCTTTACACGTGCACCAGATGGGGCTGTAGCTATCAGTGAACCTCAATAGGAAAGGCACACGTTGGTCCCAGGGGACAGGAAAGAACTGTGACTTGCCTCCTGGTACCTGACTGTTCCCCACTCCGGCTCTCCCCAAGCCCCTTGGGCAACAAACAGGGGCTTGATCTGGTCTGCAAAAGGAAGTGGCGGCATTTGATGGTGGGTATGTGTTACACAGAACCATGGGAGAGCGAAAAAGGTAGAGAGAAATAAAAGTGCATTTTCTGCCCAAACTTCACCTTCCACACACACATTTTGCTACAGTCCTATCTAAACATAACGCATGTGTCATCTGGAGTTTCCTTGCCTCTTCAAATGCAGATAAGCCTGCCCGAAACCCTAATTCTATTTCTGTTGAAAGGCAAAAGCGCTCCTTAAATCTACAAGAATTCTATGCGTATTGACATTCTCGTGATTGCCCTGACCCTAATTTTTGCTGCTTCTACTTCAGACTCTTTTCTGCCAACTGAGAGCTGTGCCTTGTGCCACCTAGCAGGCAAAAGCCAGCCAATGACTCCATTTCAAGAAAAGGAGCCAGACGTATTTCCATCAACTGGCGGTGAAACAGGACAGAGATCAGATGGGACGGATATCCGGGACTCTGACCCCTGCGAACCAAATGAGTAAAGTCCAGTTTAGAAGTCTTCTCCAATCCCGTTGTAGGACAGACTGGACAACGATGCGTCATCAGACATTTGGGCAAATTTTTCAACATGAAAAACGTGGACAAAAAAAAAGGAGGAAGAAGCCACCTTCCAAACCACAGAGTGATGTGAGATTCACAATAGCAGGAGCTTTAGCCCATTCACGATTTGTGAAATGCCCGACTCTTCATGTTATGGAAGGAGAAACCAAACCTTAGAAAAAGGTACTTACGGATGACCAGGTGGCTAGTAAGTGGCCTAACTCCCAAATCTGGACTCATAACCATGATGCTAAATTCACTCCACTTGTGATAAGTTACAAACCTGTCAGCAATGGGACAAGGGCTGGACCCAGGGAAGGTCATGGCACGCCCCTGTGAGATGCTGGGTGCACAGCGGAAGAATCAGCAAAGCCATTGGGTTACTATTTTATGAATTTCTCCGAATAGCACTGATGCTTGCTAAGGGGAGCTATCCATGGCCTCATGACTGAGTTTAGGGCCTCTCCATTTTGGACCATCCTGCCAAAGTCTGCTGTCCCAGGCTATGCAGCAATGATGGATACGAGAGTCAACTGTGTGACAAGTGAAACAACGAATTTGGCAGGGAAACTAGTGTCAAGTGAAAAGAGGAAGATTCTGCAATAACTATTCTGGTCAGCTTTCTTCACTATCCTCTACATTAGGAGATGGACTTGTACCAGGGTGAATTCAAGACACTGAATAACCCACACATGATCACACTTGTATGTGTGAAAATACTACTTCTGTGCTTACGAGAATATGAAGCATGATTTAAAGGTCAATAGATAGGTGATCACAGAGGTTCTCTATGTAATAGACACTGTATTTTAAGTAATTTAAATCAACATTTAAAAAACAGCAGAAATATATGTGTTCCTAAGCACTTTGGCTGGTGTACAGACAACCTGACATTCACTAGATTACATCTCACAGAACTCACTGAAAGCCAGTGAGGTGATATTGATGTTGCCAAGCAAAGTCAGAATTTGAAAAGCAGGCTTAAAAGTTTAAGAACAGGCAATGTATCCTGGAAATTAAATTGGATCTGGACGGTTTTGTTTGAACAGAGAAGAAATACAAATGAGGGGCAAAATCACCCCCCAAATTCTTCTAATCAATAAGTAGATTTTTAAAAAGATTTTATTTATTTATTTCTAGAGAGGGAAGGGAGGAAGAAAGAGAGAGAGAGAGAAACATCAATGTGCGGTTGCTGGAGGTCATGGCTTGCAACCCAGGCATGTGCCCTGACTGGGAATCGAACCTGTGACACTTTAGTTCGCAGCCTGCACTCAATCCACTGAGCTACACCAGCCAGGGCTAATAAGTATATTCTTAAGAATACGCTTTTCTTTTATACAGGTGACTCTAGACTTTCCTTTCATGGAGATCCTTAAACTGCTATTCTTCCCTGTTGAGAAACTCATCCAGATTGTCACTCGAAAAACATTGAATCATGGACAGCTACACAGCGTGCACCCAGTGAGTTGTGAAAGGTCACGTTCCGTGAGTGATGGTTCTCAGCGTCCACCATGTCTCCCCTCTGATCTGCCAAGGTCACCCACAATGGTGCACAACATCGTCTCTAGTGAATTCCCTCCTCTTTCCCAATATGTAATTTTCATCTACTCCAATTCTGATGCCGCTATTTCTGTGGCATTCTAAAAGTTAGGTGGAGAGAGTGGAACACTCTGGGTCCAGAAAATAAGAGTGCACTTTCTGTAAACAAATTAAAATCAGGTAAAAGTCATCTTGCTTTTAATTCTCAGGAAGCACTAGAGATTCTAAGCAATGCTCATGCTGCACTACTTCTCCCCGCTAAGACGGACTTCTCCGCCTGCCTCACTCTGCTCAGCAATATTCAATCACCCCCAATTACCTACCTAACAACATCCAGGCACCCAATTCCAGTTCCACAACATGACCTTGACATGCCACACTAGCCTCCTGTGACTCCCTGCTCCAGCGAAGGGCCCCGAGTTTCTGCGGGAACAGCTGGATGGCAGCGATCTTGCTCAGGGATTTGTGTTGCAGCTACGTCTGCTTGGCAGGCACACCATTCTTACTCAGCTCACCGACCGATTTTGAATGACTCTGGGGAGTGCCGTGCAGGGCAGAGGAAGAGTAATCACGAGGGGGTGGGGGACTGGATGCCTGCCAAACAACTTCCACTACCCATAGCATAGCAGGCTTTCTGCAAAGAACAATAGTTTTGCTTCTTCTTTCTTGACCTTTATGCCTTCTCCCCGCCCCCATTTTGCAATATATTTTTCAGATTCCTATTACAAGTTGGAACAGAATTTGTAGAAAGCAAACATCCTGACCTTAAGGCAAACATGTTTATTGTTAAATATAATGTTAGCTGAAGGGTCTTTGTATATGCCCTTTCCAGATTGAAGAAGTTCTTTATTTCTGTGTCTGGCATGCAGAGGGTGTGTATCATGGAAGGGTTTTGAATGTTTCTCTCAAGTTTTTCAACATCTCCTGAGATTGTTGTATGAGATTTAGTTAGTGTATTGCACGAACCCATCTTCAGATGTTAAACCAGCCTTGCATTCCTGGAGTGAATGCCCCTGACAGGACGCATCATCCTTACTGTATCGTGCAGCATTCGAGTTAACATGTTAAGATACATTACATCTGTGTTTCTATGAAAAATTCAAATGCATTGTTTTTTTAAAAAAAAAGTCCACTTATGGGACGAAGGCTAGGTAACCCGCACAAAATGAGTGGACCGGCTTCCCCCAGAAACGCCCAAGGAGAAGCAAGATGAGAACAAGCCACCAACAGCCACAGGTCCTGCACTGTATCGGTACCTGCGCAGGAGAAAACAGACAGCACTCAGAGACATCTGACTTTTCAAAGACCTGAAAACGAGAGAATGCAATGGGCAGTGTGCCCACGTGAGAGTGGGCAATCTGAAGTGGGAGGAGCTGAGGTCTGCTGGGGGCTGAACTCCCGAAACAGGCTGGCCAGGGCCCCCTTCCATGGGAGCCCCCTCTCTGGGGAAGAACCAGGGATCGGATGGGTAGAACAGACAGTTAAAATAGGACTCACCTAACGATGAAAACCCTGAAGTGCAGGTGGGCTTCTCATTGGCAACAAAAAATTTTAAATCTTTACAATTGGATATAAAACTACTACTACTAAACAATATATTTCAGGAAGATTCCATTTAATTTACTGGTTCCCGAGTGTTCCTTTTATTCACGATTACACTCCTCTTTCCTGCCACAGTTCCTGGCACATGTCAGCATCCACAAAATGCTTGTTTACTGACAGAATACATTATTTAAAATTGTTACGCCAAAGATAGCCTCCAAGGTTATAGGAGTTACAGAAATCACAATTTCTACTCACTTTTCAAAGAGTTAGTCAGGACTTGAATAGCTTCTTAGAGACTACATACTCCAAATTATTCTGCATTCAAGTAAGAGGATGAATGCATCCATTGTTTTTAAAGTGTTCGCCTCAATCAAGCATGCATGCAGGTTTTAAATACTGGAAAAAAAAACTGAATGTACAAATCTACATGGAGCATATGTTTAAACATTTCAAGCTTAAATCCTTTGATTGCCTACAACCAGATAATTCAGACCTATAGAATTAAAAGTTTCTCTCTAAAGACCGAGGCAAGGAATCCTCATGTAAAATATTTCCATTGGTGGCTCTTATGACACCAACACTCAAAAACCAGTGCTTTGAGGACTTGCCACCCACCCTTCCACTGCACTGAGTTCATTGATTCCCAAGAACTCGGTCTTACCCTTTTTTTCCCTCTGTTATGCATCTCTTCAAATTCTTTATAGGTCCATCATTGAGCATCAAAGAAACATGGTGTTTCTGAACCGAGTCAATAGTGGAGTATTTATACAACTGAGCATCTGAGGGAAAATTCTAGAAGTAAAACTGGTCTTACTATTTTTTAAAAAGCCTTTTTATGAAATATCTGATCATTTGCAGCCTCACTGGTGCTTCTAAAGAGGAACGCACACACATCTATCATCTGCCTGTCTGTCCGCCCTTCACCTTCCATCTGTCATCTGGCTACAGTGGATTCTCTCCGCCAAGAGCCTGCTCGGCCCGGAGATGTGGGCTCTGAGAATTGCTACATCTTCCTAGGATAGATAAAATGATTTTCTTCCTCCAGCTCCTGCCTCTCTGGAGAAGCAAAGTCCACATTCGTGTAAGAGGCTACCTTTGTGAGGGACTCATTCCCCTTCAGAAATAAATGAATGGATCGGCAGTAGTTTCTGCTGCATATAAATGTCACGAATGGGAGAATGCCAGGTGAATAGCGTACATCATAATACTTGTTTCCATTTAAGTGTTCTGTGATAGTGCTGTTTATCATCTTGCTCAGCTGTCGAAAATATTCATGGGAGAAGAAAAGCTTCCACTTGGTGGAAAACCAAGACGTCTTTTCTTCCCCGTCCTACAATGCCTGTCATTTGTCAGGCTGGTGTATTTTTACAGCTTCCCTCCCCCTCCAAAAGGCATCTCCGAGAAACTGCCGTCCAAACTTCCCCACCACGGTCTCCAAGGAGTACGCAGAAAGACGGCATTCTGAAGCACGCTCAGACAAAGCGCTGGTGGGAACAGAACACTTTTTTCTGAGGCTTTTGAGTGGTCAAGACAGAAGGAGTATAAAGAGGTTCCCTGCCACAGGCTGTTCCCAGCAACTGTTACATATCTGAAGGGTTTGAAGAGAAAGCACTGTAATTATAACGCTGGTTCTCAAAAGGGTATAATTTCATGTTACATCACCACCACCCCCCTTTATTGGTGCTGGTTTAGGTCTAGTTCACTCCGAGATTACCAGCCATAACTTGTAAAAGATGCATGTAATATATGTCACCATGTTAAATGAGAGCATTTCATAAATGTCATCTGAATGGCACAGCCATACAGTGTGGTCTCACTGTAATTTGCTGAAAAATTAATACCGTGGTTATTAGCAAGATGGTGTTTTGACTTCATCAAAATGAAAGAGCTCACGGTAGCGTTTTAAAAATATTTCCAGCATGAATAAATGCATGTCCCCTGCCTATAGTCAATGTTGTATAGAAATGCGCTTTGGGAAAGTTAACTCTTTCAGTTTAACAATCTTTTTTATTGTTTTGTTTGGGTCACGTTGATTAAAGTTGCCATGAACTTACACAGTGGAACACTGGCCACAGTGTCAGTCCACTGAACCAGTGCAGATATAAATCCCACACACGATTAAGGTAGGAAGATGCCCATCTGAGATGATAAAGAAAACAAATGAATCAGGCTTTTAAAACATGTCTACAAAATATTTAAATTAGTTTCTGCGTAAGATAATTAGCTTCCAAGGAGTTACACGAACTCTTTACCATCACCCGATTCTTCATTTAAAACTTGTATTCATTCCAAAGAACTACTTGGCCACTCAGTTATATGCACATTGCTATTTGCTAAGTATTTATACATTTTTAATAGGTAGGACTAAGTTAATAAGATCTGGTATAATGACCCCAACTCAAAGAGCTCTACTCCTTCCTACCGTGGGATGGCGTCCATTAGCACCCAGTCTACCAACGTGCCTGGAACATGCACTTCGGTTGGACCCAGCGACCGTGGCCTTGAGCTGGCCTGGGGCTTTGGAAAGAACACAAGTTTTGAATTTCCGTTCTGCCCCGTTATCAGTGGCGTGATCCTGGAGGAGTTACTTAATTTCTCTGTGGCTCAATGTCCTTAACTATGCAATGGGTACCTCAATGACCATCGCACCGACTTTGGTAAGGCTGGATTTGCTGACGGGCGGGGTCTGGCATAATCCTTTGCACATGGTGAGTGTGAAACAAGAGGAATGTGGGAGACTGTTGCCAACGAGTTTCTGTGCTCCTGCATTTTCAGTCATTTGTCATCCACCTGACAATCGGTGACATGCTTTAAAACGTGGCACTTCCACACGGTGGCAGAACTGCGCATGGGTAGATCACGGTGGAGACCAGTCCTTGGGTCCACCAGGGATGCAGGGGAGCCTGCTGCCCTTGACACTGGTTCGCCCTTGACCTTAGGAGTGTACCTGCCTCTAGAAATGATCAGTACCTGGGTTTGGCAGGCCAAGGAGGGGGGAGCAGGCTAGATTCTGTGCCAGAATAAACTGGTATCATCCAAGAGCTCATACAAAGGGTCACTATGATGCCCTGACTAGTTTTTAAACACACTCGCTTTCTATGCCTATATCATATATATGAGCTATATTCATATCCATATATGTGATATATATTCATATATATGAAATAGGTATAATCTACTTCCATATGCATATATATCACATGGTGGTTGTACTTGCTAAATGTTTCTAATATTTTGATATTGCCTTCAAAATCTATGAGCCTTAAGCACCCTCAACGCAGTACCGCTATCTCCGCCGGCCCCCTGACCCAGGAGCTCCTAAAGAGGCATGACTATTTGCTCATTTGCCTGTCCATGGGTCATCCTCTCTCTCACGTGTGCTCACAAACTAGCCTTTTCACCTTGCATGCAAACTGGTTCACACCTTCACCCTCAGCCTGTCCCTCCTTTTCTGACCATCTTCTGCGGGTGCCTCTTCTACTGTCTAGCATCCACCCCAAAGCAGGCACTGTCACCCCTGCTCACGTTCTGCTGGCCCCGAGGTGCCATGAGGGACTATATTCTCACTCCACAGAAGCCACTGGGTTCTGCATGTGGATGAGAATATCACTTTTGCTCTCGGGATACCTTTTGTCACCTTGGCATTGAGTGGAAATGGCTGGCTCCCCTTCAAGATCCTTGCTCCTCTTCCATAGACTCAGTGGAGCTAGGGAGGGGCCACCCGGCCAGGAGCTGCATGTTCCAAGCGCTCCATGGAAGGAATGTTGCCATGTGACCAGCTCGCACTGACAGGATGATAGCAGAAGAGGTGTGTGTCTCTTTTGGACCAAGATTTTCACAGATGGGAGTCGTCTCTCCACAGCGCCTTTTTCTTTAGGGGTAGGCAGAACCAGTCAATGGAAGGAGGCTGTGTTCCTAAATCATCACATGGAGGACAGCCACCAGGCAACCAGAAACAGCTGCCTTGGGCAGGGGCATTGTATAAACAAGACATTGACTCCAATATTGTTTGGACCAATAGACATTTGGGGGCCTGTTACACCTGTTTAACTTACCCTAACCACTCCTAGCTGCAATGCAATGGGCCTTGCATCATGTTATTTTACACCTATTAGTTAAGTCAACATCCGGTTGCTGTCTTACGTCCCTGCTGATGCTATTGTCATTGCTAAGTCTAGCCTTAAATGCCTGGAGTATTGCTATTTGGCCAAGTTTGTATACCCTGGCCCTTGGGATGAACTCATTCTCAAGGATGTGCCAGATGTGTCCAAACACGTGGCTCTCAGACTGAGCCTGGGAACCTCCACTCGGTTACAGCTCCATCCCTCCCGCCTCCAAGGAGTCTGTCACAACCTCGGTTCTTGGAAAACTCTTCACCATGAACCTTTCTATCAAGTTCAGACCCACTTTGCCCTTCTTTTCCAATGTACACCCCAGCACCTCGTGTTCTTATCCTTTGCAGCTGGCCCTCCACACCCTCAGGTTAACCAGGTTTATGCAGCTCACCAGCTGCAAGAGAAATGCTCCTGCTCATCTCTCTGCAAGTCTCTGATGAGAGACCACATGACTTATGCCCAAATCGCTGTCTCTTTCTTTAAGCTGTCGACTCTCCCCCATTCATCCCCTTCATTATCCTAATGCTCGCAGTCAATATCCATGCATCACACTCTTCAGGATCCAGTTCCTCATCGGCTGAAGAAACGTGTACATTATCTCTATTTGTGCACTCTGATACGTGGGTCACACAACATGTAAGGAAATATATGTCTGGAAAAATCACATTGTGGCTTTTGGACACGTTGTGGTAATTAATGACAAATCCCTAGTTTTGAGCAGATGCAGGAGCATTGATGAACTGCAGGAGATGGTACATTATGCAGAGAAAGTATATCCTGCTCCATTTTCTAATGTATTTTCCTGAAAATTATCACTGTGGCGGAACAATCAATTTTCATGAGTAGGATCTTTATTCCTCGTGATTCCGTCTTCCGTGGGTCAGACCTGGAAATACTTCCTTCATTGATGCCTTTCCATTTCACCTAATTCATTTCAACCCCTAGTCCCCTGCTTTATTAATCTATTTTTTAATGTCTCTTAATCATTTCTCTCTGTTCTGGCTTTGCTGTAGCAGTCTCTCCACGTCTTATTGAGCATTGCAATCAACCATCCCTCTTTCTCTTGCACAATTACAACTGTACCTCCAGTTTTCAGCCACCTTTCAGAGGCCCTTATTTACTGTTTTCTCTTCCCACTTTTTTAAGAAAATGGCTTAGATTAGATCCCCTAATTTTGAGGACATGGCTTAGTGTACAATTGCACCATGATTTAATAGATCTAACCTCCATGGCATGGAAAACTATGAAAACCATTCAATATTAAGACCCATCTTAAAATTGTTCTGTCCGAGGACAGACCCACGTACACGCAAAACCAGCCTCTGCTATCCGTGCACCTCCGACAGACAGTGCGCTGGCAACTGCAGTGTTGAGAGTGGTGCCCAGACCACAGCAGCAGCGGCATCTGAGAACCTTCCCAAACAGAGACTCCCAGTCCCGGCTCCAGACCCCCAGAATCGGAATCTGCCTTTAAAGAGATATGTGACCCAGGCCAAAGTTATTTATTGCTTTGGCACCTCTGTTTCTCTATCTGCAAAATGGGGATAATTAAGCTACCTTCATAGTAGCATTGTTTGGGGGATAAAGCAGTCCTACGTGGTACACATTGGGACCATCTAGCATACAGTGAGCATTATTATTCCAATGTATATTCTTTATACATGTGCCTATATCCATCTGAATGAAATATGTAGTATGTAAGTCCTAAGTCCCATGTTTGATTGTATAATATCAATAGAGAACCTCACCAATCCCTGAAAAAAAGATATGAGACATTCACATGCACATTAACACTTGAGAAGCCTCGCTCTGCTGACTGCCTATGTCTTGACTGTTGCAGCTGAACCCCCGTGGTTTCCTTAGCTAGATCTCAGCGCACAGCGAAGTAAGAGAGAAAGAAAATAGAAGGGATGGACGGCGTCCCAAACAGAAAAGCATCCCAACAACATTTCTGAAATGCCTTCTGCTGGAGCCAGGCCACATGCGAGGGATATTCTGTAAGTATCTGCACTTCACCTGCATCACCCGGAAAGGTGGACACGGCAGATACGCCACCGGGAACATCAGCTCATGCATGATGGGCAGGGTCAGTGAAGGGGGCAGGCTGAGGCCAGACAGCACAGTGTGGCCGTGGGATCCCTGACTCCACAGGCTGTAACTGTGAGTTCACAGACCCTTCTCCAGGTACCGTGGAACACTCCTACAAACGTCCTCCAGGCCTGGGCTCTGGGGGGTTCCTCTGGGCATCAGTCACACGAGATTAGGAGCGGACTCAGGAGTGTTGAGTTCCTAACTCGGGCACTGAGTCCAGAGGAAATGAGAACAAAGTACAGTGACACCTGAGAACTCACATTACTTATATTTATGTATCATATATGTACATGAAATGTGATGTACATATAATATGCATGCAGCCAAGGCTGTCCATAAGATGAATGGACCTATTTCCCAGTGTTACAAGTTTTCATCTGTTTTTGGCTCATGTACATCTTTTAGGTCTGATGAAGGTAGTGAAAGCCCTTCCCTCCAAGACACATGAACAGAAGGACAGAGAGACAGACCCATACCTACATACAATTTAAAGGTATAAATGGATGCCCTAAAACTCACACACGGTGCCCTATGGACCAAGGACTCTATATGAAAAACTCGATGATAATAACGACTCTCCTCCATTTCCTACTTTCCTCCTAATATCAATATTATCATTGTTTCATGCATTGTAACTTTGGCATCAGTATTTTTAGGATGTAGTGACTCAGAATGACTTCATGCCATTCTCAAGATCTTGGCACTCGCACGAGAAGAAATTACAACATTCTAATGGAAGAATAAGGCGAACATGCCATATCTTATGAGATTGGATGGAGTGTCCAATGACGACTGCCAAAGGGGAAGTTCACTTCCAGAGCACGGAGCGCGCAACACAGGCACCGGGGCCATTTGGGGCTGGCTCAGTTCCTAAGTTATTATAACAAAATGAGACTTGAACAACTGCCTAATATTCTCACATGCTCCCTAATATTATTAAGGACTGTGGCTGAGTTTTTAAAATGTCCTTGAATGCAATTTTACAGTTTATCATTCTGATATTGTTGACAACTATTTAAGCATATATTCTGTTATCCTATTGAGAACAACAATACACATTATTTTTAGAAATCTTTTGTAACATTATTTAGGCCAGGTGGACATGACACTCTATTTTTCCAGGTAATAATAACTTTTGTGTCATATAACTTTGTGTCTGTGCCTGGAGCATGAGAAAAGAATCAAAATTAAGGTAAAAGGTGAGTGTGGTGTAGAGCAAACCAATGTGGAGGCTTTGAGGTCATGAACCAGCTCTGCCATTGTGTCCGCCCTCAGATTCATATACGTGAGGCTCTCTGACTTTGTATCAGTTTGCATGAAAATTCTATTTTTCTCTGCTATGACTATTATCAAAAAGCAATTAGGAGAAGCAAAGGGTAAAAAAAGTTAACATTTTCAAGTAAATCTTTTGTTTTATTCATTTTAAACTAGACTTTTGCACCTGGAAAATATGGACAGAGAGGTATCCAAACACAATCTTTCTCCTCCCTCCCTCTACTCTTACTTTTGAGACCCAAGACCCCCTTAAAGTGTCATTTCTTTTTTTCCTACTGTTGACTAACACTCCATTGAGCCGATAGGCTACATTTTATTTATCCACCCATCAGGTGATTATTCTACATTTTGACAATGACGAGCAAAGGAGCTCTGAGTGCCCGTGAACAGCACTGTGCAACAACACGCGTCTTCATGTCACTTGCATGTGTGCCTGGCAGTGAAAGTGTGGGGTGGGGTGGTGACTCTGTGTTTCACATGTTGAGGAACAGCAGACTGCTCTGTGTGTAAAAGTGAACACACAGTTCACATCCCCACTAGGTGTCCATAGGAATACGGGAATACCAACGATCCCTGCGTACTCATTAACGCTGCTCATTATCTGTCTGTTCACTGATAGCCATGCCAGCGAGTATGAGGTGGTATCTCATTGTGGTTTTCATTTGCATTTCTCTGAGGACTAATAATGTTGGAGATCTTTTCACGTGCTTATTGGCCACTTGTGTAGCTCCCTTGGAGAAGTATCTATTTAGATTCTTTAGCTGTTTTTAATTGTATTATCTTTGTATTATTGAATTATAAAGGTTCTTTATATATTCTGGAGACTAGTCTCATTGGATATATGGTTTAAAAATTTTTCTCCCATTCTTTGGGTTGAGGTAGACTATATTGACCCAGGTTAGTTAGAATCTGTGGTCGTGTGGGTCAAAAATTAATTTTTGTGATGCTGTAATAAAAATACCTAAAATCATAAATATCCATCATACCGTTAAGACAGACAGAAGGTTAGAATAAGAAAATTAGAAGCACAACTTTCAAAATCATCGTTCAGATCTATGTGTACAATTTGGAAGGAAAATTATTTTTGTTTAATACCATTTATTAGTATTAATTCTCCAACAATTCCAAGACATGCATTCAATTTACTTTCCAGTGTACTTCGAACATCTGACCTTCCAATTGTTTAGACAATTGTACGTAAAAATGAAAATGAGCCTTTCCTCTCTGCAAAGGACCACCCAGGTAACCTCACAGTTCATGTCCACAGTAAAGGTTGCTCAGAACACTCCTAAAGCAGCCTTCTCTGTGAAATGCACACACACACACACACAGACACACAGAGGGCATCCTGAAACATCGAGGCCTCCCTCCCAGCATAAGTAAGCTCTGGAAAGGGAGCCGTTCTCCGTCTCCCCCACGGAGAACTCACCTGGTCACACCGGAGGCTGCTGTTTCTAGTGCCAGCTTCGTGGCAGCCACATGGCCGGCACACATCCGCGGCTGAGGGATCTGCCCCGACCGGCCGGAAAAAGTGCTCCTTACACAGCTCGCAGCTCCTTCCTGCGTCAGGGAAAGGTTATGCATTATGACTTCCAATTCATTAAAATCAGCCGCATAATTCAAAATTAAAGACTGTATTCCTTGGAGGGGATCCTATAATTTTCGGGACGTCCATTTTAATGCACCTTTCATCTCTACCTGCCAATTTGGTGATCCGGAGCATATGAAACAGTGAACCTGTTACCGCCCGTGCTTTACTTCATTACTCTCCCATCTGCCTCACGATGCCACACTCCTAAAACCCGGGGCTTTGTGAGGACCCACACACTGGGAGAGAGTTTCTTTCTAAACTTAAAACTTGTCTTTGTTTTGAGGGCCGGGCACTTAAGTCTAAATGAAATGTGAGACATTTCTGTGTGTGTGTGTGTGTGTGTGTGTGTGTGGTCAATGGCAGGTGCCCAGTGAGCAGCAACTTTGTAGGTAGCACTAGAAATATTTTTCTAGAACTAAATCTTATAAAATAGGAGACTGCTCTTAATATAATTCCTTACTCTGCAGTTAACATAATGAAAGGCAAATGCTCCTGTAAGTGATTATGGCCATTATTTTTCATTGCAAGTATCAATTGAAATGTATTATATTTTAGATATAGCAAATAAATTTCATATGAAATATTAAAGTACTCTGACATATTAATCAGGCAATTTCTATAGCTTACAATTTAGTAATCAGAAATCCATTATTAAGGGAAAATTTCTCATTACCCTGTGTGTATATATATATATATACACATATTATATTTATATTTATATATAAATACATAATATGTGTGTACATGTACACATATTTATATGTATAAATATAAATATATTTATATATATATAACCTAACTTACAGGCAGTTTCTAAAATAAATACAAGTAGTATATAGGACCGATTTGCCCTTTAAACATGCATTCTGCTCAAATACTGCTCAAATTGGCCAAATAGTAGAAGACTATGGAAATGATCAAGTGAAAATTCACATTCCAATGGATATGGGCTGTGAACTAATTAAACATTAAATGGACTTATAGTACATCTAGAATATTTCCATTTGCATAGGCTGATGACTCTCGAATTGATACATCCAATCTAGAAATCTCTCTCTCGGACAGTCAACGAATCATCCTCGGGTGAGTACCGTGCCCCAAACACCGTGCTAAGCACTGAGCAGCACAGTAGTACGGGACAGGTTAGTCAGCATCTGTGTTCATGCAAGTCAGAAATCAATGTTTGTGACGTCATAATAATGTTGCATAAGATGATAAAAAGTCCATTGTACTGTTAAGATAGAGAGGGGATTCGAATGGGAAATCTAGAAGCACAACTATAATTACCATTTGGATCTATGTGTACGTGAGCCAGTGGGTAGGATGCGTGCTAACTAGATAACCACAGAAATAAATGCACACTGACCAGCTATGATAAACATAAGCTGCCACCAAAGCATACGGATGACACTGGTGTTTTCTGAGGCGTCACGAAAGGCTTTCCCCCAGGAAGGAGGTTCAGAACTGTGCCCCCTGGCCCACGGCAGCGTCTCTGCTGGAAACACGCAGAGAGCATGCCCAGAACGGAACCTGCCGTCGCCTCCCTCAGCTCGATCCACCCGTGTTATCCCATCTCAATGGCTGACTTCAGCGTCGACCCTGGTGCTCACACTGGAACATCGGGCAAGAGTCTTAACACTTCTTCCTGCCCTCTTCCTGGATGGGAAAATGCTGTCACCTCCTGTCCTTAATGTCTCTCCAACCACGCCACCTGACATCTACTCCAGCGTCACCCTTCCCCTGGACAATGGCAGTCTCCCATGAACTGGCCCTCCCTGACCCATCCACTCCCCACTTTATGACCAGATGGGTCTTTTAAAAGCACAGAACTTAGTGTGCTCCTGTCCTGTGTGAATTCCTTAGGGTGGAAGCCGTGCTCTGTGCCGTGGTTTACAGAGCCCTCTAAAATCCGGCCCCGGCCTTCCTTCCTTCCTAGCGTCTTTGGTTACAGCCAGCCGTCTGCACTTCCATCAGATCTTCAAGGGCTTCCACGTTTCTCTCTCCCCCAGGCCATCACGGCACCTGTTTCTCTCACTGGAAACCTTTGCTCACCCCCCTAGTCCCCTTCCTCTCATGCCTTCACCTGGGTGACCCCAACCGCACTCCCTACCTTGGCACTCATCAGACAGCTTTGTAATTGCTCCTTCCACGGTGAGCCTTTCCCACTACGTAATAATACACACCGAGACAGGAATCTTCATTATCATGTTAATCTTTATATTCCCAGTGCCTGGTCAAGTTCTTGTGTGGCATTTTAGGTCATCAGTGATTATCCAAGAAACCCATTCAGGCTTCAGAGTAGCACACTTTCAAACCCACAGGACTGGAGCCACGACACTGTGCAAAGTCGAGGTTGTCTACTTCTGCTTTTAACACGCCAGCTCTTCGAAACACTGAGTGGTCTTAGGACAAGATTTTGACAAGCATCTCTTTATTTAATTAGCATTTACAGAAGAATATTCCCAGATTACCAGAGTCTGTGCCAGATCTAAATGAATGTAAACATCCCTGCATGAGAATCCACAGAGTGGAAGATGAGGCTCACACAAGAAACTTATTTTAAGGATATTCTCAAACGAATTTTCAAACTAATAATTCCTGAGCTATCCAAAATATATTCATAGTTGAATCAAATGCAGTAAAAAAGAAACCTTTTCTGAAAGGATATAGTCAAAGCCCAGATTGCTATTTCTGAAAACTTCCTAATAATCTGTGATTATGAAGATTTGATAAACCAGCTTTGTTTCTCAAACATAATGGTGTGAAAGCATTTTCTTAAACCAGATAGCAATAACATGAGTTAAAATAACACGCATTGTACGCCAGAGTACGTGGGCCTCAAGGGCCAGCTCTGTCTGTTTTGATTGTTGTCTGCTGGTTACCTGTGAACTCAGCCTCTGTTTCGATTGTGGTCTGCTGGTTACCTGTGAACTCAGCCTCTCTTTCCACTGTTATCTGCTGGTTACCTGTGAACTCAGCCTCTGTTTTCACTGTTGTCTGCTGGTTACCTGTGAACTCAGCCTGTTTCGATTATTGTCTACTGGTTACCTGCGAACTCAGCCTCTCTTTCCACTGTGGTCTGCTATTTACCTGTCGTATTGTGCTCACAGTCATCACAGACTCCTCCCCCGCCTCTGTGGTGCTCAGCCGGGAATGGGTCCACTGAGCGGTCATAGTGGCAGCTTCTGGAGTGGCCGTTGCATTGACAAGGTTTGCAGCTGAAAGCGTGAACTTGATCTCCAGGGCGGAAAGGCTTGTCGTTATAAAGAGGCAGGCAGCGATCACACTGGAACAATAAAGTCACGTCAGAACAGTAGGTAAATGTAAAGCTGTGAGCTGGAATTATTTTTTTTTAATTTACACATCAGGCCCTGGTACTAGCTGGAAAACTAATAACAATGAGTTAAAAGCCAGCACCTGTTACATTTTGAAAAGTGTTTTATGGATCAGAAATCAGCATGTTATAGGCATGGTAGTGGGAATGACCCTGTAAACTAAGATCATGCAAAGCAATGTTCATAACCAATGTGAAAAGTTATGATGGTTCCGTGGCCTTTATATTTTTTGGTCAAAACATTAAAAACTTGACTTCCAGTTTTTGATCCCATGGGCAAAGAGCTTGGAAGCTGTCATTCCACCATAATAACAAGTAAAAAGCCAAACAGACTGAAATGCGAACAACCGTTCTTGGATTCCCTAAGGGGAGGACACAGAACAGAAAACAGAATCATATGAAATGCTCAGCTAACACCACAAAAACCAAACAGCTGCCCCCAGCACTGGAGAGACAGATGGCAAATACAGGGTCTCGGCTGCAGGTGCAGGAGGCGTCCTGGAGAAAACAGCGCGGGGACAGGAAAGCCAGAACTGACGCTGACACAGTGCTGGCGGTCCGGTAGGGACAGGCCAGGGCTGGGAACTCCACGTTGAAGCCGGAGAGGACCTGGTGGGCGTGGAGACTGCGTGAATTCCACTCACTGTGTGCAGAGCAGAGAAGAAGCCGGGTAGAAAACAGGGTTGGAAAGCAGGGCGGTGGAAATACAGTTTACCGTGAAAAAGGCCGGGTCTAGAAGCACCAGGTCGAACGCCCATGCATTCTTTGACCCTGCCTGAGCCCTTCCCATGAGCAGATTTAACCAACCACAGATGGAAAACTGGATTTTCCATCTGTGATTGAGAAACTGCAGCCGGGAATGGGAAATAGTGTGTTCTAACCTGCGGTTAGTTGGAGGATAAAGTCTTAAATGAGCTTTTATTTTTTTTTAGATCTCAGGCATAAAGCAAACAATGTCGTCTTCACAGAAACACCAAAGGAAGGCTTCTGCTGGATTTGCTCCGCTGGCTCGGGTAGGCAACCTCCCAAACCCGAACAGCCGGCAGTTGCTTTGCAGAAGACAAACTGCATCTGTAATCAGTGTGACAAGGACCCCGGTTCCCATGTCATCACTTCCACTGACTTGTATGCAAGAAAATGTAACTGGAATAATAAAAACGCCATCACAGGGGGAGCAAAGTCATCGATAAGAATACTTCAAAATGACGTGAAAAAGAAATAGGTTTCAGGCATTGTCTTGTCGCAGAACGGTGCATGGGGCCCAAGTTTTGCAATGGGATAGAGTTTTTAAAAATTGGGAATGAGATTAATTGCATGGCTCATTGACCCGGGGAAGAGAATTGAATGAGCTCATTTCTCTCCTCCAAAGCCAGGAAGTCAGAAAGTGAGTTTTCATCTATTCCTCCATTTGTCCAACTGGAACCGGTGTCCCGCCCACCTTGGGCCACCAGGGATAGTTACAACCCTAACGATATCCGACGGCTCCTAGGAAGTGTTAGAGAAGGCCACCTCTGGACTTGTCGCCACAGATGATACAATTAACCAGAAATGAATCTGGCTCATTGATTGCCCCCTGCTCCACTTGATAGGCTATATCCTCTAAATTGTATCGTGGACTCATATATTTATGATCACAGCATCTGCTAATAACGGTTATCAATAATATAATGCATAGGAATAGTCTTAAATATCGCTTGGTGTTGCTTGAACTGAAGATCTATGACTCTGTTGGATTTCCCCCCCTTTCTGTCTCTCCCTTCCGCTGTTGCTCATCTGGTAACTTCCAGATTTTGAACCTATACGATGCGCCAGGATCTAGGTTGGGAATTATGTACATGTTATCACTTATCTTCAGATCATTTTGGATCAATAATCATTCAGACATTGAGTTGTCTTCCTTTTAGAGATGAAAAAAATGAATATACAGGGTAAAGCAGACTCAGGGCTTACTGTTGAATGATGTTGGTCATATTACTTAACCTCTGTTCGCCCCAGTTTCTAATCTAATCATAAAGTAGCAGCAGACAGTGTTTACTGAGGGCTGACTATGTGACGGGTGGTTCACTGAGCACATGGTCTTTACAATAACCCTGTGAGTCAGGTTACCCCAATGTTATAGATGACAAACATAAGGCATAAGGAGCTAGAATTAATTTTACGAGAACACATGGATGGCATGTCAAGAAGAGAAATTAGATATGGAATACTATATGACCCAAAGCCTAGAAGGGGCCTCCAACCTTTTGGCATCTCTGGGCCACGCTGGAAGAAGAAGAGTTGTCTCCGGCCACACATTAAATACACAAACACTAACAAAAACAGAAGAATCTCATAATATTCTGAGTCAATTTGCGATTTTGTATTGAGCCGAATTCATAGCCATCCTGGGCCATAGCCTGGACACCCCTGGCCTAGAGGATTCAATAAAATAATCCATTTTAAATGCTTTCTCCAGTGCCCAGCACATATGAAGTAAACACCTCGTGTTC
Source organism: Phyllostomus discolor (assembly GCF_004126475.2). NCBI lineage: Eukaryota > Metazoa > Chordata > Mammalia > Chiroptera > Phyllostomidae > Phyllostomus > Phyllostomus discolor. The sequence continues at coordinate 20,281,980 of NC_040917.2, read as the reverse complement.
CTTCCCACAGTCCGTGGCCGGACCAGTAATTGAATGAATATGTCTGACCCAAGCCTCTGCCTAATCTCGAACTGGTGATTATATGAAATAAATTTGATCCACAAATGACTGCTGGTGAGAGAAAACTTGCAGAGGTCAATTACCCACCTTAAGCATCCTTTTGGGCTGAGACCCATAGTTGATAATCTTCTAATGATTGCTACATCTTCCTTTATGAGAATGAGTTTTGCTTTATATTTGGAAGTGCCCCATTGAAAATCATCTAATTGCAGCCAATTCTGAAGTCCCGATATAAACATCACCCTGTTTATTCATTGTTCCCTTTGTATCCCCTCTCTAAATTCCCTCAAGAATGATTTCTTTGAATATGAATATCACCATTATGTGTGAATTTTCAGTTAACGGCTTAGCAGTTGTCCATTAAGCTCCTACTGTGTGGATGGTACAAAAAAGCATGAAAGTCAATAATGTGCATTTTCTAAAAGACATGTGTAAGTAAATAAATTATTTCAGTTCAAAGTGACAGGAGCAAGGTCTAGGTAACAATAGAGCATTATGGGAACAGAGAAGGGGGGTAGCCATCCTAGCCCAAACAGCTGACGGGTTGTGTGTTTCCAGAAATCTATCCATTTCTTCTAAGTTTACCTGGTTGGTTGACATATAATTGTGCCTAATAGTTTTGTATAATCCTTTTTATTTCCATGGCATCAGTTATAATGTCTTCTCTCTCAATTCTAATTACATTTATTTGAATCTTTCCTATTTTTTGTCTATCTAAATGTTTATCAGCTTTAAGGAGTTAATAAGAATCCTTTCCAAACCCTTCTCAGTTGAAAAGCAGTGAACATTTCCAAATTCATTCTACTAGGCCAGCATTAAAGGCCAGACAAACACACCATGGAAAGATTTTTTACAAGAGTGAAGAAAAGGGTACCTGTTAAATGCCCCCAAGGGAATGGTTTGAAGATGCCACATCTTCAAAGAAATAGAATACAAGATATGGAAATAAAAATGTGGAAAGATATCTATCATATAGTTTGAATTTAAAAATCAAGTTAAAAATGATATGTAGAGTATAATCTCATTTTCCAGATAAAGGTAGATTCATCTATGGATACGGATATAGAGCTACAACTTTAAGAAGATAGAGACAGATAACATCAATTCACTTAGAATAACAATAATAAAATATCTGAAGGGATAGAACCTAGAGAGTATTCGCTGAGATTATCTATGGGTGGTAGAGTTAGAGATGACTTTTACTTTTTATGACTTTATTTTTTCCACAGTGTGCATTTATTACTATTGTATTAAAATGGAGGGCAAATAAAACGGAATTGCATGGGCAAATACAAGGAAGCTATGCATCATTTACATGTAACATTCCACTAAGAAAACTAAGAAAATTAAAATGATTGTTTAAATTACACACAGATCAGTAAGATACTACAGGGAAAATGATGTTCTTTTCCATCACAATGTAGGCTGTAGGTTTACAAATTACCAATAAACACAGTATGATTTTTAAAAGATAATAAAATCAAAAAATGCGATTAATATATAGAAGGGAGGATTTTGAGAGATGACAGACTAAACTTCTGTTGTGAAATCTGACTTAAAACATGCAGAACTAAATGACACAGTGACATAGCCTGGCTTTTGATTACAAGGATGATGCTATAATATTATTGTTTGGTGTAGCTCACAAAGAGTATAAAAGAGAAGGGGTGCTTTGTAGTCTATCCTTTGATTATAAAATTAGTGAAACTCCTCATAATCTTCTCCAGGTCCCTCCACAGTGTCACAGATAAAATACGCCAGTTAGAGAAAAACAAGTACCAAATGATTTCACTTACATGTGGGATCTAATGAACAAAATAAACTCAGAAACAAAACAGAAACAGACTCATAGATACAGAGATCAGACTGACAGCTGGCAGACAAGAGCTTGGTGATGACCAGAGGGAAAGCGGGGTGGGGGGAGGTGGAGAGAGTAAAGGGGGGATAAATGGTGATGGAAGGAGACTTGACTTGGGGTGAACACACAATACAGTGTACAAATGATATATTATAGAAGTGTACACCTGAAGCTTATATAATGTTATTAACCAATGTCACCCAAATAAATTCAATAGAAAAACATTTTATAAAGAGGTCTCAGTCACCTGACTGCAGAAGAAAGATAACTTACGTTTCTTCCTCCAAAAATATTAATGAAACTTACATTTTGGTCTTATATGGACGTTTCTCTACAATTTCTTTTAGACAATGCAAGGAGCACCATGACAAAGTGGAGGAACTATGAGTCAACTTTGAGTAAATCATGATTTTTAAATCACAGACACTAGGAATAATTTTTGACTTCTTACATTTTTTTACTGTATAAATGATTTTTAAAGTTTAAATTTAGCAATATTGTACCTTACACTTTATGCCATTTGTGAACCAGATGCTTTTCTACCTAATGTTTTCCCAATATCCAGTTGGTCATTTGTCACTTTTAATTCTGCTTCAGTTTCTTCTGTACTAATTGGTTTCTCCCCTATATGTCCCTGGGTGCTTAAATTATAAGATTGTACAATAGCTATATCAGGGTTGAGGACTTTATTATTTATTTTTTTAAGGATTTTACCTATTCATTTTTAGGGAGAAGGGAAAGGAGAGAGAAAGAGAGGGAGAGAGACACTGATCCATGAGAGACACAGGGTTTGGTAGCTCCTCACATGCCCTCAACTGGGGCACCTGGGATATGGTCCAGGCACGTGCCCTGAGAGGGTATTGAACCGGTAACCTTTTGGTTCACAATCCAGTGCTCAGTTCACTGAGCCATACCAGTCAGGGTTATTTTATTTTTAGAGAGAGGAAAAGTAGAGAGAAAGACACAAAGAGAAACATGGATATGAGAGAGAAACATCAGTTGGTTGCCTCTTGTATGCCCCTACTAAGACCAACCCTGCAACCCAGGCATGTGCTCCGACTGGTAATTGAGCTGGCAACCCTCTGCTTTGCGGGACAACACCTGAGCCACGGAGCCACACAGGGCAGGGCAGGGCAGGGCAGGGCTTTCTTCACTGACTGATTTAACTGCTATCATTTTGATAGCTTTTTAAAGGCTGCTAATCCCCTCCACTAAAAGAGAGCCAAATACTTGGACATATTCAGGAAGAAAAATTATAGAATCTAGAAGATGCTATGACATTTATTTTATTGCAGTACAGTCTAATAGTACACAATGAGATTTCTCTCTACAAATCACTAAACTGGAATAAAGTACCCTTTTGTTATTCTTACAGGCTAGCAAAGACAATCTATCAAAGATAAAGCACGGGTCCAAAAATATTTTTATCAACTCTACCCTTATCAGTCTCAATCTTGATCCATTATTTCCTAATACCTTCAAATTTACAGAGAAATTACAAACTTACATATAGGAAAATTTAAAGAAATGTGCAGCAGTCCCTCATCCATTCCGTCATTTATCTAGCAATCTCCAATGCTCATTATGCGTCTTTCAAAGAAGGAATAAGAAAATGTTCTCTTCGCCAGGCAGTCCGTGGGAAGATGAGATCTTCCCGCAAGCCACTCACTTGGGCGCTCGGCAGACTCAACAAAGCAACAGACTCCATGCCCTTCGAAAGGTCAAGTTCCTAATGATGACCATGAGTCATCAAAACAACTTGTCATAGATAAAGAAAAAAAAACATAGAACAATCCTGTTTTGAATGATTTCAAAAATGGGTGAAACTATTTTAAATGTTCATTTACAGACAATCATATCTGGAAACCGTACAAGAAGTAGTTAATTCCTGAATAGTAAATAGTGAAATAACAGAAATGTTTTCCAAGGTCTAGGACATTCCATACAGTCTAAAATTGTAGGGGCACAAAGGACAATCATGCTTATTTATTAAGCATTTATAGATAAAATTGCATTTTATCTATAGATTTTTTTCACTTTTTCTTTTTTCTTAATTGAATTTATTGGGGTGACATTGGTTATGTAGGTTTCGATTCTATGGCACATCATCTGCACGTCACATTGTGTGCTTATCACCCAAAGTTAAATCTCCGTCTGTCACCATATATCTGACCCCCCCTTTATGCTTTACTGTACCCACTACCCCCTTTCTCACTGGTAACTACCAAAGTGTTGTCTGTAAGTTTTGGTTTCTGGGTCTTGTTTGTTCATTTATTGTTCTCAGTTATATATCCCACATATGAGGGAAGTCCTACGGTTTTTCTCCTTTTCTGTTTGACTTATTTCACTTAGCCTGACATTCTCAAGGTCCATCCATGTTGTTGCCAAGGGCTGTTTGACCTCTTCCGATGGCTGAGCAGTATTTCATTGTACGTGCGTATCACGGCTTCTTTACCCAGCCATGCCTATAGTTTTTAAGTCACTGTACATATCATAGCCTACTTAATAGTTCATTTACTTATGTGTTGTCTGTATTAGACTTTGAGCTTCCAGCCTGAAACACTGCAATTGTTAAATAAATGAGTGAATCAATGAAGAACTGCGTATAAAAGAGTGAATAAGTCAATGAATGAAAGAGAGCTCATTTCTATCGGTGAATTCATGTCCTTCATTTCTGGTTCTAGCAAAGAAATGAAGAAATGAAAGAACACTCTTTCTTCTTCTACCCTTAACAGCAGAATGCCTACAGATGTCTCTGTGCAGGCATTGCTACTCACACAGTGAGATTAGCTAAGACATACAGTGTCAGGCTGTGGGCTTTGTATCTATTAGCTGAACTACATCTTTCCAACAACCTATGAAGTAGGAGTTATTATTACCTCCACCTGACAGACGAGAAAACCCAAGAATAGGAGAGAACTTGAATAGTTTTCTGAAGTCACCCACTAGAATGTCAATTAGTATACACTAGAATGTAACAATGTCTAGAACAGCCATGAGTGGTTTTTGTTCATTACAAATAGCCCCAGGGCTTAGAGGAAGCCCTAACACATAGCAGGTGCTCGACTTACATGAATCTATGGAGAAAGCCCTTACACGCAATCAGCCTGCGGCTGTACTGGCTGAGGGATAGAAAATGGTCAAAGATGCTCCCGGAGGAAGGGCAGTGTTGTCCAGAGAAGCCTGGGGCATGGAATTCACTGACCCCCGCCCCCAAACTCCTACCCTGCTGGGAAATTCAACCCCCATCTCTGTGGAAAGGAGAGGAAGGTGATGTGTTTCAAAGTAAGATTTTCTGAAATGCTTACTTTTTAGAGGTCGCTATAGTACTACTCACCGAGCTAAAAGAGGTCATTTGCTCAACTATTCCCCAGTGGCCTAAATGAATTAGAGATCTTCTGAAACTCTGCACATTACTCCTTTCTCATCGGTAGATGCCAGGCCAGTATGCTGGAAGTTTTACGAACCTAAATCTCTAATAATAATAATTGTCCTCGGGCTCTATTCACAGCTTCCTCTTTCCCTTTGGATGTAGCAGTTCAGTTGTTACCCCAAATGATGCCACTTCTGTGCACTTTCTTTTGTGTGCTAGGTGGAGAAATCTTATGAGCATAAGAACTTCAGGGTGCTCCTGTAACTATTTTTTCCAATAGAAATGTCCCTATGTGGCTCTATTGTTCTAATCACAGAGGTACTGTTAGACAAACTATTGATAGGTAATGTATTATTAATGATAGATCGCTGTGCGTGTATGTGTCGCGGGTGGGACGTGGGGAGGGGGAGCAAAACTTCTAACTGCAAAGAGAATCTAGACAGGAAATTCCTCAATGCTTTGCACGTGACAGGTGGTCAGTATGTCTGATGAACACATGATTGAATGTCCTAATAGACTGTGTACACTTACGACATGTTACAGGACTCTTCGTTCATGTGTCTAGCATTTAATTGAACAGTAACATTAAAAGTTGAAAGGTAAATGCAATATTTTCCTGCAGGTTATTACCTGTGGATTACCCTGTGGTCTCAATCAGCAAAAGCAAAACGATGACCAAGCTTCACCAGTGCAAACACAGAAATGCACATGTCCTGGTGGTCTCTGAGCTGCTGCCCCTGCGCTGAGGCTTCGAGTGGGTGTGTGGGCAAGTGAGACCCTGTGTGGGCTCCTCAAAAGGAGCGCCTCCCTCCCCAGAGCCCCCCACCTCACTTGGACATGATCTCCACTGGTTTTCACACCCACATGCTGTGGGGACACCTGTCCTGGGGCTGGTGTCCACACAGTGGGGCCCAGTGTGCCATCTGGGGCTCCTTGCTCCTCAGTATCCCGCCCCCCCCGAAGCTGAAATATCCCTCCTGATTCTTCTTTGCCACACCCTGGGGGTGGGACCTACCTGTTTCACTTCTTTACCTCTCCTACTATTCTCTCTACTTAACTTTTTTTATTTCTGTGGTTACAGGACCCCTCTTCAGTTAGTCTCCAAGTCATCCTCCATAGCGGTTATTCTGTAAGTTAGCTGTCGTGTTGATGTGGCTGTGGGGGTGGTGAGCACGGTGCACACCTCCTCTTCCAGCTCTACCTGAAGTCCCGTGAGACCATTTTATAGTGGAACTGTTATCCAGAGTCACTCGAGTACCAGATTACTAAATTTTAAAAATCCTTTCATCAGTAAAGCTGCACTTAAATGTTTCTCTTAAGGCTTCAAGTGTCAGTGATATTTATATTATTTAATTACAAATTATCAGCCTGCATAATTTGTTTGCACTAAAGTCATCTCCATTTATTATAGTAATTTGTGTCTGCCAGGGAATCTTTTTGATTTTCTCAAAGGAAAGTCCTTCGATATTTTCAAAACTCTTGCATCTGTAATCAAGACGTTACGGCTGCACTCGGGCTAATGCTCCAGGCACAGAAGGCATTTCACAGATACCTGCTGCGGGAAGCTAGCGAATGGTCGTCTTCGAGTTAGACCTATAGAGATACACGGTAAAGCAGTCACCTCCTTTCGGTCTTGACTGCATACTTACCATAGATGATATGTTCCTAGAAAAAAATACACTTTATTCTACATTTGGAAAATTATACTGTACTATTTAAGACTGCAAAGTGTATAAATATTACAAAAGCAAACAGTTATACTCTTCTGTTCACCATCTGACTTAAAAGAATACACAGCCATCCTGGCTGGCGTAGCTCAGTGGATTGAGCATGGGCTGCGAACCAAAGTGTTGCAGGGTCGATTCCCAGTCAGGGTACATGCCTGGGTTGCAGGCCATGACCCCCCAGCAACCACACATTGATGTTTCTCTCTATCTCCCTCCCTTCCCTCTCAAAATAAATAAACAAAATCTTTTAAAAAAAAGAATACACAGCCATATATATTCCACCTCACCAGCAACACCTGAATTTAGTAATATTTGCAAATTTTTTTTTAACATTTACACTTTTTATTATGGGTTACATAGGGTCAGCATTATTTTGCAGGTTTTTACATTTTACATAAATGACACACTGCATGTATTAGTGTACAACAAGCCTTTGGCACTCAGCTGTTTGAGAACTCATTCATGTTGAGGTACTAGGTCTACTCATTGAGACCCACTGCTGTTAAGCAGTTCATTTAAATATATGCAAATCATGCTTCCCCAGGGGTGGGTCCTTCCATCCCCAGGGCAGGAGTTCTCAATAATCCACACCCTTGTCAACAACGGAAATGTTCAGTTTAAAAAAACTTTGCCCAGCTCATGGGTATAAAATGTTACAGCTTTTATTGCTGGCAACCCATAAAATTGCAAGTGTTATCACATGGCTATTGTCCATTTGAGTTGCTACTTCTGGCCTCTTCTGAGAACTACCTGTCCACTGGGTCTTCTTTTCAATTAATCTCATTTGAAAGTTCCCTTTATCTTGTGGATACTCAGAAGACAGATCTCCAGGTCCTATGGTAACTCTATTCTTAATTTTTTGAGGAACCTCCAGGCCATTTTCCATAGTGACTGCACGAAGCACTGTGTGAGGGGTTTTTCTCCACATTCTCTCCAATGCTTGCCATTTTTTGTCTTATTTGACAATAACCTTTCTAACAGGTGTGAAGTAGTATTTCATTGTGGTTTCGATTTGCATTTCAAATATAACTAGTGGCATTGAGCATCTTTTTATGTATCTGGTGGCCATCTACAAGTCTTCTTTGGAAAATTATCTATTTAGCTCCTTTGGTCGTTTTTTAATTAGATTCTTTTTTGTTAAGTTGTATGAGTTCTTTACATAGTTCGGATACCAGCCCCTTATGGGAGGCACATTTGCAACATCTTCTCCCAGGTGACCTTTGATGATTTCTTTTGCTGTGCAGAAACTTCTCATTTTGGTGTAATCTAATTCATCTGTTTTTCTTTTACTTCTCTTAGCTTTGGGGTCAAGTCCACAAAAATCCCTCTGAGACCAAGGTTCGTAAGTGTAGGGCTTATGTTTTCTCTACTGTTGCACGTCTTAGATTCTAGTTGTCAATCCATATTCAGCACGTTTTCATGTGTAGTGTCAGATAATATAGTTAGCTTAGCTCGAGGCTTAATGGATTTTGTGGATCTTTTCAAATAATCAGTTTGTTTTGTTGATTTTCTCTATTAATTTCCTGATTTCAGTTTCGTTTATAGCTGCTTAAAAAAGTATTATCTTTCTTCTTCTTGCTTTGGATATAACTTATTACTTTTCTTCTAGTTTCCTAAAGTAGACATTTAGATTACTGATTTTAGATCTTTCCTATTTTCTACTACATCAATTTAGTGTTATGAATTCCCCCCTAAGCATTGCAAATTTCACAGGTTGTAGTTTCATTTTCATGTAGTTAAAAATATTTTTCAATTTCTCTGGAGAATCCGATTTTGACTCATGCGTTATTTAGAAATGTCTTGTTTAATTGTTTAATCTTCGTACGCAGGGCGGGCATCTGTGCTTGTGCATTCTCTCCTTCTCCCCTTGGAGCCCATGGCTTGTTGATCCGAGTTGTTTTAACGCTCCCGCTCTGATCATCCAAGCATCCCCCCCCATCTGAGTCTGGGTCTTATGTTTATTCCATCTCTTTAAATTGCACTTTTGGTCTTTTTGCATGCTTTTTTGTTTTTTTTTTTTTTTAAGCTGAACATGATGTCCTGGGTACAAGGGACTCCAGAAAAATGGGCCGTTAGTGACACTGAGTTACAGCAGAGGGGAAGGTCTGTGGACAAACCATCACATCTGTTCTAATGAATGTGTGGCAGGCTGGCTCGGGTCGGGTATCGCCTTTCCCTTTCATTTCATCTTTAACGTCCACATTAGTGTTGTCTTGCTGTTTTTGCACTCTCCCTACATGTAACACTATTATTAATAGTTTATAGTTTATTATTAAATAATATTGTTTAATAGTTTATATATTTGCTGGTTTATTTGCTCACAATACCTCCTTGCATATCAGGCCTTTTTTTCTGGAATCATTATATTTAGTCATGAATATATATCATTATTATTACCATTATACAGATGTATTATAGGTATAAAAAACTATAAAGGATATATCTATATCCTTTAGTAAGAGTTGACTGGCGTTAGACAAAAAAATGCATTTTTTTCCTCCCTTGCTTTTAACTGATAGTCTAGCTACAAATAGAACATTCTAGGTTTGGGTGGTTTCTTTCTTTCTGCACTTCAAAGGTAATAGTTCACAATATTCCATTATAGCTTGAGAAACCTAATACCCCGATTTCTTAAAAATTCAGGTCTATAAAAGATTTGGCTTTTTCTCTCTGGCTATTTTTAGGATCTACTCTTGGTCTTTGGTGATCAGCAGAATTATTATATCTTGCCTACATATGTATTTATTTCTCTAAGTCTACTTAGAATTCCAAAGAATCAAGTCATTCCTCAATTTTGGAAAATCCTTTACCATTAACGCTTCCCATATCATCTTTCATTATTTGTCTATTTTCATTATCTCTATTTGCTACTTCTATAAATCTGTCTCAATACATCCCCATGCTCTTAACCTCCTTTTAATGTTTTTAACTTACATTTTAAATGCACTTATGTACATATCTCTCTCAGGGAAATTACTAGTGCAAGTGTTTTTCTAAGATTAATAATATCACCACGTGTCAGAGATTAAATGAAATGCTTGACCTTGACTTACTAAATGTACATCTAATGTAGAATCTATAATATGAACTGCCTGAGTGATAGTAATAAAAATGAGTTCATCAGTATTACAAAACTTATACTATAAAATGAAAAACATTTAGAGTGAAAGCTTTCTGGGAGCAAAGAGAAAACAGCAGCGGTAACGCTCGATGTGTCGTAACAGTATGACACAAGTTAGTCAGGGTGAGTCATACTTACAGACTTCAGTGCTCTAAAGGAACACACTCTTTATATAACAGGAAATATTCATTTACATAATAAGCAGCATAGAGTGTGATGTTCCCCCATCCAATTACTGAATGGTAGGAAGGCTTATTATATAAAATGTTTTAAGCTGGCTCGGCTATTCATAATCCAAACAAAAATGCATATTGATAGTTCGATTGTAGTTAATTCATAAAAGCCATGATGAATGTTATAAAAGGGTCACAAATCAGAGCCAAAGAATAAGAGAAGTCTTCGTGGTTACTAATAAATTGCTCTGCGAACACTTGGCCACCCTTGCAGGTAATGATGTCACAAAATGATGAAAGAATAGCTAAGCAGCCAACAAAGTGTGCGTGCTTGGCAGAGGCACGGATCATTGCATCACTCCTGGCTTACAGCCCCTGGAAGGGGAAGATGGCTGTTAAAGGAAAACGAAAAACCCTAAGGATGCGAGTTTCAGTGGATGACCGTTCGCTTAAAGCTAGATTCTATCAACACTTGAAGTCTTAGAACGGGTAGAGGAAGCACTCAGTAAGAGACAGGCGTGGCGTAGCTGCACGACCATGCTGGTGGACATGGACGACGGACACCCAAGCTCCCACTTCTTGCGGTCTGTGTTTATGAACATGACTCAGGCTTCTGGACAGTTACAATGGGTTTTTTGAGTAGGTGGACCAGAGGCCCTGTATTTCAATAGAGCTACTAGCACAACTAGTTAGGAAATGATCTGAAAAACAGCAAGGGAAGTAGAAGGGAGGGATTGGGAAGCCTGTGTACCGAAACAAGACAGATTGAATAGCCCCATGATCTAAAATGTTGTATCATGGCAGAACTATTTATAGTGATGGGAAGCAGGTTTGTGGTTTCCCAGGACCAAGGGAGGAGGGAAGTGGTGACAGCCAAAGAGCACGTGAGAGTGTTAGGGGAAAGGGGGACACTCTATGTCTGGGTGAGGATGGTGGTCACACAAGATTACACATTTGCCAAAACTCATCAATCTGTACATTTTAAATGGGTGCATTTTATTGTATGCAAATCACACTTTGGGAAAGCTGATTTATAAAGTGCTTTTATAGGATGTTAACATGGGTTAAATTGAGTAAAAGGTACAGGAAATCTCTTTTGTATTATTTCTTACAATTGGATATGAATTTGCAATTATCTCAAAATAAAATTTACATAAATTTTAAAATCCAGGTACACATAACAGTGATGTGTTATCCCCCCAAATTAATCTAATCATATAAAATTATTTAATCATTCCTATCAAGTGATTCATGCAACTTCAATACCATGTAATCCTGAATTCTACTTTGAAATGTTCAACTCTGCTTGAAAGTTATTAAATAGTATCTAGTCTTCTGGGATTTGTTTTGGTCTAAATTAATCCGAAAATGGAATCAGTAAGTTAATTATTCACTGCTTCAGTCACTTCTGAGAAAGGAATGTAGCAAATATTCTAAAATTATTCTCTATTAATGAAACACCCCATTGTTATTTATGATACACATCACACATCAACATCAAGGCCTTAAAGAAAGTACTAGAAAAAAAGTATGTGTGGCTTGAAGTTCATCTCAGGATCAGAGAGGTCTTTGGTAATAGATTTTTAATGGATGTTTTGGGTTATTTGTTATTTTTTAAAACTTTATCACTGGTGGAAGTAATAGCATTTACCAATGGGGCTGCAAAACAGACAGTTGGCCTTACTATTCCTAGAGTAATGACCCGTATGTTCTAGTTACTAGAGTAAGTTTCACTCTATTACTAAGTTTTGCTTTTAAAGGTTCATAAGCTCACATGTCTCCGAAGGCCAGGTAGTTAACACAAATATGAGGCTCCCAGATACGACACCCAGATATGAGGCTATGGATGGTGGCACCTGTGGTAGCAACCTGAACAGTGATGCTGCTCTAAGGGGAGTGATTGGTACCCTGAGTGAGCTCATTGTTGCCATGGGGCATCATGGACACAGGGTCACACTATTTCCTGATTAAGAGAAGCCATAGATAGATCCAGAAAGAGAGAGAGGGAGAGGGAGAGGGAGAGAGGGAGAGAGGCAGGGGGCGGGGGGAGAGATATGAAAACTCTTCTTGAAAATAACAAAAAACTTTAAAACCAGTTGGTGACATCAACTGTACCAACAACTAAAGCACTCTTCATACAGAAAATTCCCTGGAATGGCTATGTCTATGAACTTGCTCCTGAAGTCATCCTCCTCCTGCTTTCTCCCGACTTCATTCATTTCACTTCGGCTGGAAACACTTTCTCACAGGACTGACAATTGCCGAGAACTGGCATATTCTCAAGGCTTACGTTTCCGTCTGTTTGCCAAATGGCTGTAATGTAATTCACAAAAGCCCTGTTTATTGAGTAATATTATTAATGGCTAGCATAATACTGTGAAATTGAAGACATTCTTTTCTGGATTATGTCCAGATCTTTAAAAAGAACATTGGTTCCAACAGGAAATGAATGGCTTATCTTAAAACATTCTTTTAAAAAGAAGGACAATGTAAAAAGCACTTGAATAAGGGTATTTTCAAATGATTGTAACACAAGTTTTTTCAGATATATTAAGTCCCCCATGTATTAAAATACTTCGAATGATAAAAAGAGAATGCCATGTTTATGAATGTTTTATAAAATCATTTTTCATTTTCAACACCTTGTTGAAAATATAGGACGGAGAAATCATTCAACTTAACAGTCTATTGACTTTTTCCCTTCAGCTGCACTTGCCAAATTTTGCTAAAGTGGAAGATATTTGTTGCTTTTATATTTATGGCTAAATTCATAAATTATCAAAATAGGTCAAACAGGCAAAATAACAAAAAAGTCAACTTTGTATTTTCGAAAGGCACTTCATGTCTACATAAAAAGCATTCAAATGTATGCTCCACCTAAATTAGAGTTAATTATTTCACTAGTTTATAATCTAACAGTCACCACCTGAGACCAGGCCTGAAAATCTCATCATGACTTCTGAAACCAATCGTCAGCTTTGACTCATTTAATGGCTCTATTTTTAAGGGGAAGCATGAAATCATCCAAGAATCATAAAATATTAATCACTTAAATGTGAGCAATTAAAAAGGGAGAAAAGAGACAAAATGGGATGAGGCACCAAGAGGAAGAGAGGGGGTGCATGGGGGGGCTGGGTGGCCACTAACTAGTCAAAATAAAACAAGAGAAACTAAGAAAATGACATATTGTTATCCAACTATTAGCTCATTTTAGATTTACTTTTCATCATAGCTGACATATAATACGATACTAGTTTCAGGGGTACAACATACTACTGAGACATGTAACTTACAAATTGACCACCCCAATAAGTCTCAGACTCCCTGGTGCCATACATCGTTGCTAACAAATTTAGTGACCGCATTCCCGATGCTGTACGTTATTTCCTGTGCCTATTTTCATAACTGGCAATTGGTACTTTTTAATCCCTTCTTCTTTCTCATCCATTCCTCTCAATCCCCTCTCCAATCTAGTAACTGTCAATTTGTTCTCCTTGTATCTGTGAGTTTATTTCAGTTTTGTTTGTTTGTTCATTTTGTTTTATTTTTCAGACTCTACCTATTAGAGAAATCATACAACATTTGTCTATCTGTTTGACTTATTTCACTTAACCTAATACCCTCTAGGTCCACGCAGGTTGTCCCAAATGGCAAGACTTTATTATTTTTCATGGCTGAGTAGTATTCCCTTGTGCAAATGTGCTGCTGCTTTATCATTCGTCTACTGAAGCGCACTTGGTTGCTTTCCATACCCTGGCTACTGTAAATAACGCCACACTGCACATAAGGGTGCACATATATTTTCAAAATTGTGCTTTATATGTCTTCATATTAATATATTAAAATTGCTGAGTTATATGATAGTTCTAGTTTTAATTTTTTGAGAAACCTCCCGCTGTTTTCCATAATTGTTACACTATTTACAATCCCACCAACACTGCATGAAGGTCCCTTTTTCTCCAAGTCCTGGCCAATACTTTTGTTTTTCATTTACAGATAACAGCCCTTCCCACAGGTATGAGGTAATATCTCATTGTGATTTTATTTGTAGAGTGACCTTAACCCCTTACCTGTGAATGTACCACCAGTATTTTCGATCAGCCCATCACTCACCACTCAGCAGTCACGTTAGTCCTTACACCACGTAGAATTAAGTCTCTACGTAACAGAATATGCCAATAATGTCCTTCGTGGCTCCTGGTATTTCTTTGTTCTATCTGTATTCCATATGTTTTGCTTATAAAAGCGCCCAGCTTTGGGTTTAGAGATATTGTTCTAAGCCCTATTGTAATCCATTTTGTCATCATTACATTTACATTGTTCAACCAGCAAGGTTTCCGCACATGCTGTGAGGTGAGGATCTGACTGTATTTCCTTACAAATCGGCAGCCTGTGGCCTCACACGGCTTCCCAGAGACTCCTTAGTGTTTGTTTTTACTGCAGGTGATTGTTGCTGCTGCTGCACTCTCCCATGTCCGCTCCTTATTCCTAAGGGTGTGGCGAAGTCTCCCCCTCAACCGCAAAACCTCACCTGACCGTCAGAGACAAACCAGCTCCTAACAAAACTCCTAAGGCATCTTACCATAGATTTTCAAATTACTTACTTAAAACTACTTACATCAGCAATGGATCAAATTTGGTTCACGCAAACCCATAAAGATCTCTCAGCATCTAAAGACTCTTTCATATAGAAAACTTTGCATAAATATCCTGTAGATGTAGGAATCCGACAGTTTTGGGGGCCCTCTCTCCAAACACCTTAAAATACTAGTTGCTTTATAAACTGTGATAATGCTGAGAAAACAAAGAAAAATGAAAACCCTCTGGGATAGGTTTGAACAGTTATTGCACTGAGTTTCTTTTTCAAACGAACTGTTCAATGTTACTGATGGCTTTTATTTTTCCATAATTTTTTTCTGAACTCATTGACATTTTAGGATCTTATCAATTTATTTTTATCTACACCCTGAAGTTAGACCAACAGTAAGTTTAAAGACTTCCTAGTCACCACTTTCACCGCCCCTCCCCCTTTTCAGAGATCCCCCACGCATAAAACGGAGGACTCACGTGCAGTCCCGTGGTGAAGCTGTCCTGAGCACAGAGGCAGCGGTAGGGCCGGCTGGCCGTGTCACAGTGGGCAGCGTGGCCATGGCACTGACACCTGTGAATGTGAGCACCTGTCAGACAGCTCCTAGGAAGTGCCGGCTCAACCGCGACTGTAGGTAAGGACCTGTGTACGTATCCACTGTGGGAACTCACCCAGGGAGGGGAGGGCGTTCACACAAAAATCAGTGTCTCTTTAACCACGTGGCTCCTCATGGGAAGTTTTTCATTATTCCCAAACTACTGAGGGCAGTGTCACCCGTATCTAAACCGCATGAGCGGTGAAGGCAATTTTCCAGCCTACCTGGGTTGTTCACACCTGTATCAACCGTGTGGTAAACTTGCCAAGTGAGAAGACATTTGATACAACTATTCCAAACTTGTAGTTAAGATACTAAAGTTTAGAATAAACCACAGGTGGAAGTTAACAGACTTGAATTGCTTTTGTTTTTCTTTCCCAAACTTAGATGGCGATTGTTTAATAGTATCATTTTTGCATGACGCTAATACTGAACAAATAAGGCTTATAGATTGGTACTCTTGTCTGGTCTAAAGGATGTGCTTTCTCTGCAGGACACACCAGTGTTCTAGCAAAACCTGATTCTAAGGGCAGCCCACATGGGTACCATTCCCACGCTGGAGAGGATGCTGCCTGAGGGGTCCCCGCTATCCTTTTATTAAATATTGCAAGCCTACTTTCCCACTATGGTCAGATGTTTGTTAATTACTCAAGGCATATTAGACTGTTCCTTTAAAGGAAAACAAATACTCTTTATAAAACTGTGAATTCAGGGAGACCATGCCCAAGACCTACAGCCTAGCCGGTAGGTACTAGCACTGTAGCTACAACTCAAGTTCCTTCTCTTTGATTTCAAGAAAACTGAACACTTACATCCCAGAACAAGCCGATCAAAATATTTGATAAACTATTTTTTTCTAAGTCAGTTATTTTTTAAGTCAGGTCCATGTTATCATAACTTCTAAACCCAATAGCTTTATGAATCAATTCTATGATGGGAACTTGTAAGAGAGAAAGGTTCACAAATCTCCCTCCTACATCTCAGGGTAGGAAATCATTTCAATCCCTGAAGCTTGGAATCTGCTTTGCTCTAAAAGCTTAGTTAATACAGTGTTACATAAACATGACAAGAATCTTGAAAACAAAATTTATAGTGAAAAACACAATGTAATCGAAGCCCTACCTCCCAGTGATGGTGATTTCACTGACGGCGTAGTAGCGGTGTCTGAGGCTGGCGGGAGGCTGGGTTGTATGGTACTGTCCGTGGAAATGAAGCCTTACTTGTGTGGCTTTCACGAACTCCTGAAGAGATGGGGTATTATAGAAATCATTGTATCCGGGGCGGGCGTTTGGTCCAGGCGTGAGGATACTAAATGTGACGTTACCACGGGAATATGGAGTAAAACTGTTGATGAAAGAAATTTGAAGTTATGAGAGGCCATTAACATGTTTGACAAAACTAGCCAGAACAATGTATTTGTAACAGTTTAAATTGTCATTCTGAAAAAATAAACAGTCCATATATTTCATACACAAACAATATAGCATCATCACAGAAAAAAACACAGTAAAATATTTCCTTGAGGACATAATAAAATTCCACAAATGTAGGTGACCTGCTAAGCAATCTGCAAGTCACATTACAAAGCCCAGAGGAGACTAGAAGCAAGAGATACTCTGAAGTCCTTGCAGGAGCTTTCAACATAATTTAAACCTCCATTTAGGGAGAAACCTGCCTCGGGAGAGTTGGTAGTGAAGGGAAGTCTCTAGCAGCCGGGTGAGTTAGTTTACCTGTGGGTCATTACCATCCCACAGCCAATCAAAATTAACTCCTAAATGCCTTCAAAGGTAATTGTTCCAGAAACATTCCTACTTGGGAAGCCGAAGGCAGTTGACAGAATCAGAATTTTCCAAATCTCCGTCGTTTGCCATTTCAAAAACACTGCAGTTTCTAGCGAAGAATTGCCAGTCTTCCCAATCCAGGCTGCCTTCTTTCTTCCTTTGAATCCTTATCGCTGTCGGCAGGGGACTGAAGAACTGGATGATGATGTAAAACACCTGAAAATAAGTAAGTTCATTTTTGTCATTGAAGGTTTAAGTCTGACCTGTCAGGATAAATCCAACCCTGGAGTTGCTGGATTCAGATATGTCCTAGACATCCAGAAATGCCATAGTAAAACCAACACAGTCTGTCATCACGTAGCTGTGCCTCTTCTCGAATATTTTATAAATTAAAGTGGAAATCAATATTAAGTTTGATATAAAGACATGAAAACAGAATATTACTCCCATGAAATAATTATTACGTGTTCCTTTTAAGTAGTTATTTAAAATGAGCACCTGTTTTTGTTAATCTGTTATTTAATATTATAAGGGATGTTTCACATGTAACTTGGATACAAATCTCTAAGAAAATAGGCCCTGAATACTTTGTTTTTAGATTTTTTTATCTCACACATTATAATATACTACTTTAGGGAGGTCATCTTCAATGGCTGAATTCAGTGTTTACTTTGCAGTAGCTTCAACTGGGTCCCCAAATAGATGTCTAAGTTCTAAGTCCTGGTACCCATGAATGTGACCTCGTTTGGAAATAGAGTCTTTGAAGATGTAATTAGGAATCTCAACATGAGATCCTCCTGGATAGAGGATGGTCCTCACAAGAGAAAGAGGAAGAACAGACAGAGACAAGGAAGGCGGCCTTGGACTACGGAGGCAGAGCCTGGAGCGCAGCTGCCGTAAGTAAACCAAGGGGCCACCAGAAGCTGGGAGAAGTGGGAAGTCGTCTCCCTCCAGCTTTGGGAGCGAGCACACCCCTGCCGACATCCCAATTGCATCCTCCTGATCCTCGGAGCTGAGACAGAACACACTTCTGCTGTTTGAAGCCACCGCATCTGGGGTCCTTGGTGGCAGTACCCACAGGAAACGAACGCGCAATGATTCAAAATGACTCAAGTTACCTGATACTGTCCGTTTTCCAAATCTAGGGACACGGTCACTCCTCGATCAAGCTGGGAGATGTTCGTAAACACACGTGACACCCACGAAGTACCCACATCATTGTCATTGACAAAAGAAAGGGGGTGGGCGTCAGGACTCAGCCGCAACACCCTGTTGCCGGTGGTGTCCTCCACGCCGTTAGGGACGCAGTACCGCTGCCGCAAAGGGTGCACGCGGGGGTGGCTGCCGGGGCACCGGCAGTGCGGCTGCACGTGCAGCCCGGGCAGGTCCCCGGAGAAGACAGCCAGGATCTCCCTGCGGGTGTCAAGAGGCAGACGGTAAGGACCAGGGGCTCCATGGCAGTAGAGGTTCCATGAATTGTCACAGAAGAATATCGCTGTTTCAGTGTTTTCATGAGTGTCGCTTTAGCTTTCATAATTTTTTTTTTACACAGAACGTAAAACCAAATTCATTCCTGGCCCCATAAACATACATACCCATTTTCATAAAATAAAACATACTCATTAAAAAAAAAGCATCAACTTCTTCAGTATTTGCATTTTTATATCAAGAAGTGTGCACAATCCCTTGTCTGATGAGCAAGATATTTAAATAACATAATGTTTTACGGTGACTATTTGTAGTAAAAAGAAAAGGTAATGTTCACTCAGGCTGTTAAACTGACCACTGTGAGGGCACAGTACTATATTGAAAATAACGAGTTATAGCCCTCGCTAGTGTGGCTCAGTAGATTGAGTGCTGGCCTACCAATCAAAGGGTCCCTGGTTCAATTCCCAGTCAGGGCACCTGCCTGGGTTGCTGGCCAGGTCCCCAGTAGGGCCTGTGTGAGAGGCAATCACACATTGATGTTTCTCTCCCTCTCTTTCTCCCTCCCTTCCCCTCTCTAAAATAAATTAAAAAAAAAAAGAGAGAAGAATGAGTTACGGATGGGGACCCCGGTGCACCCACAGGAAGTCACAAACAACGATGAGTCTATCTGCTGCTGTTCTCGGTGAAGGGCCAAGGCCAGGGCCGTTTGTCAGTGGTTTCCTGTGACCCATCAGCACAGACACTGGCACCCGAAAATGCTTCCGGGGCTCAGACCGGATGGCGGAGCTGCCAGCCGTCAAAGAACGCCAGTTCCAGGCAGATGTATTCCATGTTTCCATTAAGAGCAACATACCTGCTCTCAATCAGAATTACTCAATCAGAATAGTCAGTCAGAATGACTATTCCACCAGTCATTCTCAACATACACAGAAAGCCTATGTATGGGCATTCTTCCACACAACACCTTTCCAGGCATCTCAGGTAGGCCAGCACCGGCCACCCAGGTCTAACTGCAGACTCCTTCTTTTAGACCCTTGATGGGGGAATGCCAGAGCCAGGCGGCTAGCTGATTTACTAAATCACGCAAAGTAACACCTTCTATAAATCTCATCGGTATTTTCCGATTGGATCAGGCTTTACACAGGACCAGAAGTGACTATTCAGTGAAATCTCACTCCCCATGATGGACTTTATTCCCCCCAAAGCCCTGCAACACTGTTCTCCAGAATTCGTACAAAGATAACTACAAAGGTGTGAGGATGTTGGCAGTAAACCTCCCCAACAATGTTGTCCAATGTTATAGCACCCTTTATTCAGGCACCTCTTGATTATATAAGCCAACAAAAAAAGTTTATATGGCTGATGGGCATATCACTAAGCATAACACCTCAAGAGAAATGCTTCTCAAATATGTAAGAGTGTGTCCTGCCATCCGGACACTCACCAGACTAATCTACATCCTCCTTGAAGAAGTATAAACAAACATTCTTCTCTTTTTGTCTTCAATAGAAGTAAATAGGGTCAACTCACCCATATAACAACATACTCATATACTCAAATAATTCAGAAAAGGAATTTGAGAGCATGGTAAGCAGAACGTCACTAGAGTCTTTTCTGAATGGAAAGGAAATCTATTGGCCTTTAAGAATTCCCAAGAAAGTCCCCACCGTTCTCAAGATGAGGAAATACTCCATTAAAGCTAATCCAAGTCTAAATAATTATCTGTTCACTGGGAAAAGAAATATATAACAACACTTCAAGTTATTCATTTTGTGTCTCCAATCTAATATACCAATTTCTTGAGACTTTCACATATATCAAAATAATTCATCATTTTCATTTTCCTATATTTCTAGTATGTATAAATTCAACAAAGCAATTTTAAAAGGTAGAGATATAGCAGTTTCTTAAGTATCAGACATTACTTCATATAGAATATTTAAACAAATGTACCCCAAATCTAAAATACAACTTCTTCAAAAATAGAGTTTTCGTAGAAGAAATCCTTTGTCAAGAACTTGAACAATTTCATACTATGAGGAGTTACCCAATAGAGTCCCACCAGGGAATAGCACCACAGACTAAGCCAAAGCAAACCCTGGAAACATTAATTAGATGATGTTTGCCCAATGCTGTAGACATGAAAAATGCTATCGTCTTCATGCTGGTCTTATTTAAGTACACTCAGCATTTATCCTCACACTTCTCGAGCTTTACAATACCACATCTGCTCACCTGTTTGTAAGAGCCACTTGGTATAAGCGAAAATCTTGCATTCTTCCAACAAACTGCTCTAAGCCTGCAACAATACAGACACATATATAATCTGAGAAGTCTCAGGTTACCAAGCAATGGCAGACAAACATTCAAGTGACATTCCTTTAAAGCAACAAACTTTTAATCACGTACATATCACAGCCTTTTCAACTTCTTAGGGGCCAATGTGTATATTCTGCTAATTCCACATGAATAACATGAGTAGTCATTCATACTTATCTCCACAGACACTGTGACACTTATGGCAAAGTCAATAGTTCAGCCAGTACCTACTGACCCTACTTGTGATCTCTCTCCAGAAGTCCCCTCCTGAAGTCAGATTTCTCTCTAGTGCATAAACCTAGAGACCTATCATCTCATCAGCCCTAAATTAATTGTCACCTGTTTCCAATGCAATTTCCAGAGCATTTGCATTGCTGAGAGGAAGACTCCCCACTCTCCCACCCGTGAGTTTGAATCATTCACATGTCGAAGGCCTCCTGGCATAACCCCCAAGTCCCATCACCTTGTAACAAGTCTTCTCAGACAAGCCAGGTTCTAAATCCAATCTGCATTAAATTAGGTGACCTTTCAAGGGGTAGGTAGCTATCAACATGAAACCACAATGCCATGTTATTAATTCATTTAGCAAATACTTATTTAGGGTTTATTAACAGATCAGTCCAAGAGACTAGGAGTAGAAAAACGTAAGACAACTACCACCCCTATGTTTTGTTGTTGTTGTTACATTGTAAAGATGGAAACTTGAAAATGGTAAAATTCTAGCCAGAGTTTGGATCATGGGGACCCAAGATGAGAAGTGGTGTAATAGATAATGCTAGTTCTGTAACTCAGTGGGTTTTTCCAAAAATTAAGTGAACAGCAATGACCGATTCACCAAAGGAGCGCTTCTTCAAAATGTGGTTGTTTTTTTTAAACTATTCCCTGGTTGATTTTGTCTTAGTAATAGAACGTTTGATCTCTCTTGGCTGTAGCTCCTTGTGGAACCACAGAGGAAAACTGGGGCAGGGCGAGGATGCGTCTGATGAATTAAAGATGCAGAGTCCACTCAGTACTCGGAGAGTCTAACGCTGCTCCCAGGAGCGGGAGGAGGCACAGGAGCAAGGAAGGGTGAGACACGGGGGCCTAAAAGGGCGTGTCTGTGTCTGTGTGTGCTCGTGTATATACACACTTAGATTATACTTTTATATTTAAAGGGTATATACATATATATGAATATATATGAATATATATGTATACATATATATGAAAGTAACCAAGAATACTTTACGTATGAGTATTTCTTCATGAGTATGCATGTTTTTAAATGTTGAGTAAATATGCTGGTGGCTCCTTCCTTTCTGCCCGGGCCCCAGTCTTCCACGCCCCTCACACCCGAGCCTGGGTCAGGGGGCTCCTTGTGGCCTCTTGTGCTGACTTTCCTGTGGACACAGTTCCTCCATGTTTTCTGCCAGAAACAGGCAACTCGAGCAAGGGCACACTAATTATTGCCTACAGTGGTGTTATGAAGACCAAACAAAAAAGGTTCTATTCAAACTGTAGAAGTGTTTAGATTTCCAACACAGGTTCTTTTAAAATATATAATTAGCTCAATTCCTAAGGACTGGCCATCCAGGCAAGTTGGTGAATGGATTGGGACCCGAGATCAAAAGCTAAGCAATGTGGGCAGTGGGGTAGGGAAGGCGGTGCCTTTCTCAGGGAGGGGAGAAGAGATGGGAGGGTCAGATGCGAACACGGGAAGTCGTCGGGTGCTTGCGTGCTTTTGCTCGGGAAGTAGCAAAGGCAAACTGAGGAGAAATCACTCCTCAGGGCGTGGCTGTTTTTCTGGGGTAAGAGGCAATGCTGTCTACCAAGAAGGAAGCTGGGTCTGGCTCCTGTTCATTACCTGCCCTTCACCTATCCCCGCCCTCACTCAGCCCCTCCCTTCTAGCATCTCCCTACCCCCAGCCCCAGCTCCAAGGACTGAATTCGCCATGCCCCACACCTCCCAAACACTCTGAACCCCAAGATTTTCTACATGATTTTGCCTCTGCTTCAAATGTTCCCGGTCCACCCCAGCCCCTAACCTCTGGGCTTTGAAATGCCCCCTGTGGGAAACGGTCTTTGGCCCAAAAGGACCCTGTAAGCTCCGCCAGCTCAGTGCACTTCTTGTTCTGTACCACGGACAGCTATTTTCTTCTGCTTATTAAACAGAAAAGTACATTAAACAAACTTCCTTGGCAAGACTCACAAAGTAGTAATGGGCCGTATTTGCTGTTCTATCTTTAACTCGTGGCCAAGTTCCTGGCACATGGTCAATTGTTCAAAAACAATTATGAAGGGAAAAGGAAGGTGAGAAGCAGGAAGGAACAAAAGTATTTGGATCTGTAATAAGGATCTAGGGCTGCTGTTGAAGATGAGTGAGGAGGTTAATCAGGGGGAGAATTATAAGGATCCTCAAGAAGTAGTTTGAAGGCCCTGGCTGGCGTAGCTCAGTGGATTGAACACGGGCTGTGAACCAAAGTGTCGCAGGTTCGATCCCCATCCAGGTACATGCCTGGGTTGCAGGCCATAACCCCCAGCAACCGCACATTGATGTTTCTCTCTCTCTCTCTCTCTCTCTCTCACTCCCTTCCCTCTCTAAAAATAAATAAATAAAATCTTTTTTTAAAAAAGTAGTTTGAGGGCCATCTAATATCAGAGAAGTGAAGTCCCCAACCAGCTGACAACCCAGGAAAGAGATTAAATGATTACAGGCATCCAGGGTTGAAGGTGTTCAGACAGGATGCATCAAACAAGGAGAACAGGAAGGTAAGATTCCAGTGACGGAGGAGACGTAACACACCACCCTGCTTGAGTGGACAAGAAGGTGAAACCAGGTGAGAGGTGACAGACCAGGAGGAAAGAGAGGAGGCAAGGTATCGGCCCCCTGAGAAGTCAGAGAAGCGTGTGGTAGAAGGAAGAAAGCGAGATGTATTCAACAATTACAGCAGTGACATTAGTGCTGGCTGGGGACACGCCGGAGCTGAGCAACGCTGGTCCTGCCTTGGGCAACACTGACTAACAGAACATCAAGAAGGCTCTCCCCAGAATCAAAGCGTGTTTTGCCACCAAGAAATACCCTCTGGATTAAAACGACACTATTAGAGGTTGAGCCATGGTGAAGTCTTATCCCCTAGTACCTGTGCACATGATCTGACTTGGAAATAGATGTAATCAAGTTAAGGTGGCATCATTAGGGGGGTCCTAAACACATATGAAGGGTGTCCTTGTAAGAAAAAGAAGCTCTACAAGAGGCACAGTCGCACACTGAGCAGGACACAGGACAAGAGAAGCAGAGAGTCGAGTGAGGCAGCTACTGGCCAAGGAACATGGAGGACGGACGACCCCCACCTGAAGTTAATCACACACAAAGAAGGAATCTTTCCTGCAGGTTTCAGGGAAAACAAGGCCCTACTGACACCCTGATTCCCATAACTGGGAGGCAATACATTTCGGGTACAAGCCCCCCACTGTGTAGTACTTTGTTACTGAGGCCCAGAAACTAGAATAGTCATCATTTCCTACTTCTCTTAACATCAGAGAGGTATATAAATCTTATAGTATGAATTACCCCATTTTTCTCAGTGTAAAAATTGTCTAAAATGTTTTTATATAGATCCTCCAAACATGTTTTATCTCAAAGCACCGGAAAGCACAGATCATAACATATAAATGATAATCACAGGAGTTTGAAAGAACTTCTGTAACTGAAAGACAGCAAAAATGGTGAGCTGTATGATTTTGTCAAAGCCTGAAGCATGGCTTTGAATTGCCAGGGTGGCTACATTGTTTAATGCATTCATTAATTCAACCAATATTTATTGGGATCATATTCTGTGTGCTAGGTACTTCCATAAGTTCCAGAGATACACCAGTTAAGAAAAAAACAGACACACAAAAAAAAACAAACAAATGAATCAAAAAGCCACTTGTTTTTATGGAGCTAGCATTCATGCAATGAGATGAACATGATCAATGCATACTTTATATAGTATATTGGAACACAATAGATAATATAAGAACAGATAAATTAGAGAAGTTTGGACAGCATGGCTGATTCTAACTTGGGGGAACATTCAAGAGAGGCCCCATTGGGAATGTGGTGCAACAGTGGAGAGGGAATGAGCCATGAATGTATCTAGAACGAAATATTCAGTGATACCAGCTGGGCCGTAATAGCCATCCAAGTGCAAGGTGATGGTGGTCAAACCAGGGTATACAAATGCAGGCATGTATTTTAATGCTCATAAACTAGAACTAACTTCCTATATTTTACTAATACTTCAAGGGGAACACAGCTGTGGAGGAATAATGATGTCTGCATTATCATCTACAAAAGGAAGGCGCTGGGTTTGATGACCTTTCAAACCTTTTCGGCTCTAAATTTTGGAGTGTGAACACGGCACTTCCATCCTCTACCACAGAATGTGCATCTGAAGAAATCACCAAAACAAGTTAGGAAAAAGTCTCCCAAGACACAGAGTTAGTGTAAATCACCTATTCTAAACAAGATTTTGATTTGGGGAGATCATATCAAAATACTTCAAGGACGAAGTCATAAGAGTAAATTTGCTCATTCCTTTGCTAGTTGCCAATTTTTTAACAAGAGATATTCAGCGGAATAAACATTTCATAAAGAGACTATTCTTTGGAAAAATATTCATATGACAATGACAGGTCTAAATTATATAAATTGACAAAGGAAATAGACATGACTCATACCAGAAAGACCTCATAGTTGTCTAGTGAGAAAATTGATAGGTAATGACCGGAAAGAAACAGTACATCCACATTATAGCCAGGAGCATGACAAAATAAGTTAAATGGGAAAACTGTTGGATAAATTTGACAAACTTTTAGGTAGAATGACCAGGAAAAGAGGGAAGACTCAATTACTAAAATCAGGAAAGAAAAGAATAAATATTACAACTGACCTCACAGGCTTGAAACCATTATAAGGCAATCTGATGAACAACTATAACCTCGAAAAAAAATGGTCAAATTGTTAGAAAGACACAAACTACTGAAATTGACTCAAGGAGAAATAGACAATCTTAGTAGCACTATAATAAGTAAAGAGATTAAAGTAGTAATACAAAATTTTTCCACAAAGAAAATTCCAGGACCAGATGCCTTCACTGGTGAATTCTTTTAAACATTTAAGAAAGGAATAGCAACTACCCTTCATAAGCTCTTGCAAAAAACAGAAGAGGAAAAAATGCTTCCCGACTCTTTCTATGAGGTCATCTTACCCTGATACTAAAACCAATAAAGACATCACAAGAAAAGTATAAAGTAACATATCATTGTCTTATAAATATAGATGCAAAAATATTTAACATAATATATACTAACAAACTGAACACAACACCCTAAGTGAAAGATTATACACCATAAGTAAGGGGATTTATCCCAGATGCACAAGACAGATTTGACATGTGAAAATCAAATAATGCACAATATTGACAGAATGAAGGACGGAAACCAAATGGTTATCTCCAAAGATGCAAAGATGCATTTGGCATGTCCAACACTCTTTCACGATGAAAACACTCAACAAACAATGAAAGAAGGAGCTTCCTTATCTGTTGAAGATTGTTTATAAAAATCAACAGCTAACATCATACTTAACGGTAGAAAGACCACATGCTCTCCCCTGCGATCAGGAGCAAGACATCCAGCTCGCTCGGCCACTTCTACACAACACAGTTGGGAGGTACAAACCCAGGCAATGGAGCATGGAAAAGAAACACCTTCCAGATTGGAAAGAAAAACCATAAAACTCATGTGTACATGGGGAAACTTAAAACTTATAAAAAGAGAAATCCTAACTTTCAAAATTGGGACAGATAAACAACATATGCTTTTATTCATAAAATGGAATGTTAATGTTGCAGTGAAAATATCTTTGAGAAGCAACGATGAAGACATTTTCACAAAAACCAAAGCAGTTTGTCTCCCACCAAATGTACTATAAGCAAAGGAAGGGGGACTTCTTCAGGCTGAGGAGAAACAACCCAGCATGGAATGGAAAGTTTCAGGAAACAGTAAAGACTACCAGAAAGAGCTAATCTCTAAAGAGAGCAAGAAATTATTTTGTGGGTTTTACCTGCACAAAATACAGCTGTTTTAAGTATCTAGTTATCATCTCTCTAATTGAACATTTTTTTCCTCCTCACCATAAGAAAATTTTTATTTTTAGTAAAAATAAATAAATATAGACCATGGTCATTATTTTAAAATATTTGTTTCACAAAGTCAATAAACTTATTATCTAAATTAACAATATAAACATTTCTATTTAGGATGGCAAATTTTACTGAGTACCTAACATAAACCAAGTATACTTTATTTGTAAGTTCCACAATTACCTTGGAACTGTATTATTTATAAAACATTTTACATGTGAGAAAAACAAACTAGAAAATTCAATTGAGAAGTTGAATTCTTCACCAAAGTCACTTGCGTTTTAAGAAGCGGAGCTGGGATTCAAAGTCAAACCTATCCGATTAGAAATCTCTGGCCTTGCTCCTCAGATAATTATTCTTGCAGCAATAATAATAGTGTGTTATGTGCAGTTAGTTAAACGTCCAGTGAAGATCTGTCTGTCCTCAACCCACATTAAAGTTAGAGTATAGGGTAGAACACACGCTTGCTCCTGAATCTATTGCCACGTCTCTACAAATAGACATATTTCATTTCCCCAGACATGCACTTTTTTCCATTGTAGGTATGAATTATAATTTATTTAACTTGTTCCCTTTGAGGTTTTTAAGTGGTCCCAAGTATTTGCTACTTTAACTCATTCTACAATGAACATTTGTGTGTACCTCTTTAAGGCCTTGTCGAATTATATTCTTTGAGATGGTGTCCTAGAATTAGAATTCTTCAGTTAAGTAGCTTTGACATTTTTACTTTTCATAGGTTGCCAGGTTATCCCAAACTCTTCCCAATGCTAGTATTATCTCTTTTTTATTCCTTGCCAGATGAAGTATAAAATGATAGGCATTGTTTGAATTTGAATTCTGTTTATTAGTCAGATGTTTCAATATGTTCCGTTAGGGTTTCTGGCCACAGTATCATGGTAATAAAAGTCCTTAATATACCAGGATTACAGACATATTTATCTTCATTTTCCTCTCCTGCCTCATGGAGTACATATTTCACATTTAAGTATTAATTCACCTGCAGTTTTTATTTAGCATGGTTATAAGGAACACCTTTAACTTCTTTTTTTACTTTTGTGACAAAGTTGGCTGACTGTCCTGATGCCATCGCTAGCTATCTCTTCGTCAAGGATCTGAACCACCACTTTCATCCTTCATTAAACCCCTCTGTGCCTACATACCCCTTATTCCTATACTTTTCTTCCATTCCATTTACCTGTCTTAATTCATCAGTTTCTATACTTTTACAATTTCTTTTGTTTTTACCTAATCCCCCCAAAATCTCAGAAAAACTCTAGCACAACCTCAGTGGAGGTTAGAAATGTTCACTCATGGGACACAGGTACAGAGTGGACGGAGTGCGCCAAGTCCAGAGTGGGGTGTGTCAAGACAAAACACACCTCAGAAACCGTGGCAGGGAGACTAGAGGCGGTCAGATGCCAATCCGTTTCTCCCCTGTGTGTTTTCTTTCACAGACACATAACACTGGAACTAACCCCCATGTTGAAAGGGAAACTAGAACTCTTGATACATCAGCTCAGAAATAGCTCTGCAAAGTTTTGATTCAGGTGATTTTGTGTTTTGAAACCCCAGATTTGGAGGACTGTTGTAGTTATTAT
This sequence comes from Phyllostomus discolor, assembly GCF_004126475.2. Lineage (NCBI taxonomy): Eukaryota > Metazoa > Chordata > Mammalia > Chiroptera > Phyllostomidae > Phyllostomus > Phyllostomus discolor. The sequence goes on along the minus strand of NC_040917.2, from coordinate 20,253,192 downwards.
TTCAATGACTTTAGAGACTCCTTATAAATACACATTTGCTACCGCTACCCCTGTAGGTTTTGCAGCCAACTGGAGACACAGAAGTAAAGCTACGACTGGAAGAAAGTGCCCCACAACGAGCTGACACGTGTCGGCTGTTATGGTCGAAGGTGTTTCTACTCATGTATTGACAAACCAGACTCAGCAAGTACAATTTTCCCATTAGTATGTAGCATATGTATGTAGGCTGTATACATTTTATGGGTGTATTATCTTTATGGTATGTATACATCATTGTGTAGCACACACGTATTTTATATATGTATGTGTATACATGCATTACATGCAGACATACCAAATATGTCTACACAGTTCATCAATACATATACAAAGCCTTGTGAAGGCATTCCTTCCATCCAGTGACCGATGCCCTAGGGGCAGCAACGCAAGGCCTGCAGCAACAGAAACTGTCATTGGTAACGCACGTTTTCTAGAAAGGTAGGCTAGCTGGAGATTGGACTCAAAGAGTCTGTAGAAGCCAACACTGGTGGGAAAAGCTGTGCTTCCCGGGCGCGGAGACAGGGAAGCCAAGCGAGCCTAACCAGAGAAAGAAGGAAAAGACCCCTCTGTCCCCCAGGGCCGTGAGTCTCAGTCCCTGGACTCGAGCCCGCCTCTGCTCCCAGCACGGGCAGAAAGCGCGGGCGGCCGGCCTGGCACCGCCTGCCGGCACCTCGGGTTCTCGTCACAATCATCTCCTGCACAATTACCTCCCCTGAATGAAACCATCTTGGCTGGGGACAAAAGTATGGAGGACGGTGACTTAATTTTTTGATTAAGAAAAAAAAGGAGTCGAGTGAGCGAAAGCAAATGATTTATAATAAGTCCACGGAACGTTCTGTACCTATCTCCTTCTGATTAGAGAGGTGGCGTGGGGCCCGGCTCATTAGGCAGAAGTAATGAGCCGGACTATATGCCATCTCTAATTAGAGAGAAGATACAGTAGGTACAACTGTACCTATAAATTGATGGGAGAAAGATAAGAAAAATTATTTTTAAATATCCTTTCCTCCTATAGCTCTCCAATGCCCGGAACTTAACGAGAAAATGGTAATAAGAACTAAGTCACATTTGAAAGAAACCCTTTTCCAACGATATGTTTTCTAATCAGAAGTTAAATTTATTTTGACACAGTTTGAAAAGGACTATCACATTCTATCCGCACCATCCTTTTGAGGCATTAAGTCGATAGTCAGTACACTGCAGTGGGGTGGGAGCCAATCCTTCCAAGTCCACAGTGCGGCGCGGACAAATTTATGGTGCCACTGCATACTATGAGCCACACTTGGGGCAATAAAACACTTTCAGAAATATTAATGGCGATTAAATATTGAAACAAGGCTCTCAAGATTTAATGTGTTGTTAAGAAATTCGGCATGCAGAGTACTTTACAAAATTCCTCAATATACTAATGACTCCAACAAAGTTTCCAAATATATATAGGTTTCTTAAGATGTGACTTAGGAAGTTTAGCTTGATCTCAGAGCATAGATAAATCAAAATAATGGAATTGTTTATAGAGACTTTGTCTTTTGCTCTCTCGACATGTCTGTGGAAAGACATTGGTGTCCGATTCACAATCAGGATGTGGATGTTCGAAGAGCTTAATAACAGCTCCCACTTACTGAGCACTCACTATATGAAAAGCAACATAGTCTAAACATATTAGCTCATACAGTTTTTATAATATCCCTGTGATGCACCATGTGATAGAAGAGAAACCTGAGACAATCTCTGTGGTACAGGATCGGAGTAGGGGCTCTGGCAAAGCAGCCCACAATGCTGGGTGGGGTGCTGGCTGTCCCCCCACTGTGCCCCCAGGTTCTCCTCTCCCACTGGAGGAACCGGAGGCTCAGGGGCAGCCATGTCACGGGGGAGGGTCGAGGTGGTCAGCATGTAGCTGTGGCCTCTTCTCTTACCCTCTAATGCAGCCTTGGTTTTGGGGGTGCCGGTTGGGGGTACTTCAGCCTCCCCCCATGTTCTGGGGATTCCCTCAGTGGTATCTTCTTCCTGAACAGTTGTGAGTCCTTCTTGTGAGGACGAGTGAAGTTAGAATAATTGTGTCGTGGGCTTGGGAACATCGCCCCAAGGACACGTGTTTTAATCGAAGGCTCATAACAAGACTGGATTCAATCCTAGGCTTATTTGACACCAGAGTTGGAAATTTCACCCCAGGGTTTTGGAGTGTATAAAGAGATACAAAAGTGTGTATCTTTAATTTACATTTGTGGCTTGATAACCCAGGTTATGAGGGAAAGCAAACTGAAATTTTGCATTATTTCTAAGTCAATCATAAAAGAACCTATAAATGTCCACGTGACAACTCCAAAGCCATTGCGTTTTTTTCAAACTTTTGCAAATATTCGAGGGCCTACTACATACAAATGATAGGATTACAAAACTATTAGAATTAAAATTTCACAAAGTCGTTGGAGTTAAGGTCAATAAAAAACTGAAGGTACTTTTATATGATAGAAACAAAATTAGAAACTTAGTTCAAAAATTATGCTTGGTAAATCTGCATGAAAAAAGGGACCACCAAGTACAGAGGACTGAACCTTACACATGTGAGTAATTTCTCTATGCCGAAACCTAAAGACATGGCTGAAAGAAATTAAACCACATCATGTTCACGGGTGGGAAGATTTGGCCTTGTACGGTTGTCCATTCTCCCAAAATTGAGTTAATGATTTAAGTCTTATTGAAATTTTTGTGAAATTTGCTGCTTCTAAAATTTCTATAATAGCCGAGGCAATCTTGAAAGAAGTAAAAAGGAGGAGATATTAAACTTCCAGATATTAAGACTTTTGTGAACTACCATAATGAAAGCTACATGTTTCGACTCAAGTACAGGCAAGCACTGGAACAGGACAGGGAGCTCGGGAGCTAAGCTGCCTCCACATGCACAGATGTACCATCTGTGACAGAGTTACCACCGCGGAGTAGTAGAGAAATGGTGATCTGCTCACAGAAAATGTTTGTAGGTCAATTAGATGTTCGGGTGGGAGAAAAATGAATCTGGACTCCTACCACACCCCAAGATCAATTCAAGATAAAACACAGGCCTGAATGTGAAGGGTAAAAATAAGAACACATCCAGCAAAAAAGTGTTCATGATATTCGGAATATAGCTCAATGAGATCTTAAGCAGGACATAAAAAGGACTAAGCATTAAAAAAACTTGTGAATTTGACTTCATTAAAATAAAAAATGTCTATTGCTCAAAGAACACCATTAAGAGAATGAATAGATGAGCAATCGCCCGGATGAGACGGCCATTAATGTGTCTGTCAAAGAACTCATATTCAAAACATCGAAGAGCTCCTATTAATAATAAAAGATAAACTGTCCAATTTAAAAATTCGGCAAAAACTTAAATAGGCACTTCATGAAACAGCCCATTCAGATGATCTGTGAGCATAAGACAAAGTTCTCAAGACCAGCAATCAACAGGAAATGCACCATGCGCCTTCCGGAGCATCAAACAACAACATGTGACAATACACTGTGGGTCAGGATGTGGAACGACTGAAATTCTCCTATTTTGCTGGTTGGATCACCCATTTTCGAATATTAATCAAGTATTTCCTAAAGCTAAAGAAATAGTGACACACAGTAATAAATCTCATAGGCAAAGTGCTGAGCAAAAAAAAAAAAAAATCAGACACAAAAAAGCACCTACTATGTGATTTACTTTGCATGGCAGTGCAAGAAGGGGCAGCGCTAATCTGGGGTGACAATCTGTACTGATGTTCTTCTGGCTTTCCCATTGGAGCAGAAGTTGGAGCTACAGGAAATGTTCTGTAGCTTTTTCTCCTGGGTGACAACTACACAGGTACACACACAGATTAGAAATTCATCAGACTGTATCTTTAATATGTATGCAGTATGTTGCATGAATGCCTTTGCTGTCCTTAAACATTTAAAATATTTTAAAATTCCAATAATGCAAAGCTGTCGGGCTATCTAAAAACGGGAAGAAGTGTGTGCACTGTGACATTCTTAACTGAAATGAGCTTTTACAAATAAAGTAAGCAGTTCTGGAGTACAAATACAGACACAGACCCCATGAGATGCAAACGATCAAAACGTATGTGGAAAGCTAGTCAGACTCACTAATGGCCAGATAATCCTAAGGAGGCACCTCACAATATTTTTCAAAGAGAGAGAAATGGCAAAGGAGGAAACAAATGAAAAATCTATAAGGTCAGCTAGTGTTTAAGGAAGAAAGGACTTGCCTATATTTTTAAAGAAGGTTGGAAAAATTTCAGGAGGTAGGCTGCTGCTACAGATTAGGGTAATCTTTCTGATAGATATGAAAATATGCAGTGACCACATACTTCAACTTAACTTCTGTGGGTCTATGTTAGGAAAATAAATATAATATTAGTAATGGCATTACACATCAATATGGTTTAGCACACACGAGGCTCAGTGCTAGTTATTCATTCATTCAACGTAGACTGAACAACGACTATATTTCCAATACTGGAAAAACGGCGATGCTTTTCATGACACAGCCTCATCTGATCCTCACAATGGAACTGTCATATCATCGTCATCGGTGTCATTTTAGGTTTGGGATAACTAGAGAAGTGATGCAGGCCACATGGCTGGTAAGTGGGGAGATGGGATTTGAACCAGGTACATTTACACCAACAGTATAAGGTCCTAAGGAACTGATCATCAGGCAACTGTTCAAATGTGTGTGTGTGTGATTGTGTGTGGTGGTATGCGCCTATTAGAGCAACAGATATACATACATATTGGACACATAATGTTTTCTACCAAATAACTGCTAATAATATTGACATATTAGAAAAAACATACATGTTCATGAATAGAAATGTGTGTAAAAAGTTTTTGTTACAGCCACACAACCATGCACAACACAGTCATTTTAAATGAGAAGGCACATACCATGAAATGTTGTCTGTAACATTTGGAGGGGAAGTATTTATTTTTAGAGGACTCAAGGGAAAGCATTTGTATCATAATTCCATTTGGGGGAAAATTATATTTATAACCATACTTCTAGCAATGGGCACTAAAATTTTGGAAGGGTATAAAGTTAACTGTACCTATCTATGAAGGTAGAAAAAAATGAACTCTATTTTACAGAGTTCTGTATTGTTTGCATTTTCTTGCAATGAGTATTTTTAATAGCATAAAATAATATTTTTATTTTATAGTACAGTCAATTTATAGACCATGTGCCAGTAACTTCAAGATAATTCTAAATTTAACTTCTGTTTCTTTCAGTATGTGGTGTGTGTTATCTTCTTAAACTGTATGGCTGTTTTTAGGAGGAAAAGCTATGGAAACCATAAACCGAGCTTATTACATGTCAAATATCATTTCTCAGTTTGTATCTGATACTCTACGTCCCACTTTACCAACAGCCCTACAGTGAAATCGAAACCAGAAAAAAAAGAAAGAAAATACAGCTTATTACATATTGTTCTTAATTTAAAAACTGATCACAGTAGATGCATTCTAATTACAAGGTTTCCCTGGTATAGTGGGTTGAAGTGAGCCACCCCCCAGAAAAAAAAAAAATGTCCACCCACAACCTGTGACTGGAGCCTCATTTGGAAAACCCGGTCTTTGCAGATGTAATTAAGGATTCTGAGATGAGACCACCCTGGATGAGGGTGGGCCCTTTAACCAAGAGTATCCTTAGAAGAGAAAAGGAGGAGGAGACGCAGAGGAGAGGGCCATGTGACTATGGAGGCAAGGACAAGACTTACACAACTCTAGCCAAGGGGCCCTAGGGGTTCCCAGCCGCCACCAGAGAGAGAGAGGCTGGAGGAGAATCTCCCTCTGAGGCCGCAAAAGAAACCAACTCTGCGAATCCCGATTCCCGGCCTCCAGCCCAGAACCGTGCGAGAGTCAAGTTCTCTCGTACCGAGCCCCCTCCCACTTGGTGCTAACTTGTTAGTCATCCTAGGAAACAGATACAGCTTCACACTTTACAATGTTACTCGTGACACTCTCAGGAACAGCATAATGGAATACAATAACTAATGCTCTGCAGTCGGCGTCTTACCGTGCGCGCTCTGTCCTATCTGCGTGGCGCCAGAGGCAGCATCCGCGACTGGACCACGCAGAGTCCGAGCCTCAAAGGCCGTTCCATCCTCCTCCACCCCATTGATGAAGAAGCTGATTTTCGTCTGGTGCACCTGTAAGAAACGGTCACCGTCATGACGTTAGTTGCACAACCTTTCATTTTGCAATAACTACACTTCGGCGGTCTTAAGTTGATTTTCTGTTTCTTCGCTTTCTTCCTTCGGGAAGGCAGAAGAATTCACTGTCATGGCTCAATGACATATCTCTGTGTTTATGTAACTAGATACATGCCTACGTATTATAGTTTCGGGCTGCAAGGACATCGACCGGCGTACTCACGGGTACATGCAATTGTCTGTCCCTTACGTTGGACAGCTCTGACGGCCACACTTTCCTAAGTTTTTTGAGGCTACATTGTTGCTTTAGAGACTAGTTAAACATGGTGTAGCCATACTTGGGAATAAACACAAATGAATGCAAAAGAAATATTCAAGACCAAATATTTGTATTGTATGTCTATGTCACATATACACATATATATGGCATATATGGCATAAAATAATTCTGTTTAAGCTCTAACGCACAGTACTTCCTATAAGCATTTACTTTCTTAGGTGTTGGTAATTCTCAGCTATACTCTTCTATATACAGAACTTTTAAAAATTGCTAATCTTTTTTAGGCTAATTATTTAGGCAACTTAATAACTCTCTAGACAAGGGCTTAGTAAGCTTCCTCTGTAAACAGCCAGAGAGTAGTTTTTTTTTTTTTTTATTTGCAAGCAAACAACCCAGGTCACAATGGTCCGATTCTGCTGCTGTAACAGGAAAACAGCCAGAGACCACATACGAAAGATTAAGCATGGATGTCTTCCCGTGCATCTTTTATAAAAAAAGCAGGTGCCTGGCCAGATTTGGTCTGTGGGTTATAGTGTGATGATCCCTGGACTGCGCCATTCAAAGTGTGGACATCTGTGTTTGTGTGATCTCTGAGCAGCAATTCAAGGTTTTGTACAGACTACTTCATACGTGGTATCTCTACAAAATCTCCAGTGATTGCATACTTCTAAATAAGCTGAGCAGCGGATTTGACATCAGCTGTATTCCCTGCAAATGGTCCCATTTAAGTGCTTTTAAGTTGAACGGAAAAGGAACCGTTGGTACTCCCAGCAAGAGGCTGTCTATGACAGCAAACAAAAGGCCAGTGAGGTGGGTGGGGTCAGGAAAGAGGGAGAGAGAAGTCTAACATCCTGCAGTTGAAATGTTCGATGCTAACATTCTAACGAAAATATATCAAGTCATAGCACTCAAAATGCCGGCCTATTAAAAAGGCCTCACAGTAATTGACAAAAATAAACCACTATTCTCCAGCATCTTGAAATCATGGGAGTGATTTTCTTAAGAACCCCTACAAACATCCCCTTTCTTGAAAACAAAACCAAACCTGGATGCTGGTAATATTAATTCTTAAAAAAGTTTTCCGGTATAGCTTTCCTGAGTTCTTTCAACCCGTTTCATTTAAACCACGTTCATCCTTACACCCGCTTTCCCAGTGTTGTGTTGCACTTAATTACAGAACAAACCTCCTCCATAAAGACCGGAAATCACACACCCGCTCCCGGTGGGTTCGGAGACATACCTCTCTGCTGGGTAGCAGGGGCTGTATTTTTTTTTTTTTTTTTTGCATCCCATTTTTTACAGCCTGTTACTGTCATTTGGTGTTTGACTGTTATCATTATAAAAGATACAGGCTTTTCTACTTTGTTATTTGTAGCATTATCTCATGTTTTACAGCATCTCTGAACAACATGCAGGCACATGAAATATAACTCGCGAAAAGTTCTCGATGGTATTAATGCATAAAAAAGAATGTGGCTCCATCTCTACTGTCTTTACCCAGCCAAAAGCTGATGAACGGCCAATTTCCCTTTATCACATTAGCACAGCCATGAGGGAAACACATTTGTTCTAGTCAGCTACACTAAAGATACTATTACCAATCTAACATATACATGTTTTATATCAGCAGTATTCTCAGAGCATGAGAGAGCCAGCCATATATTAACACTAGCATGACAGTTTATTTAAGAAAAGAAAATTGTCTCTGTAGAGGGACAGAAGTTAGAAATGTATGGCGAAAGCTCAGTGTCACCGGTCTAATAAAGGTAATAATTCTTGGGCTTTCTTTATAGCAGGTAACACTCCTGTGACAGGTGTGTCATATCATTCAAATAAAAATGTTGTCTTTTACAAGTTTAAGTGCACCTTTATTTTGAGTCAGATAGGAAACATGTTTTTGATTTTCTCGGTGCACTGTATTAGATCTGTCGTCGGGAGTTCAGGACCTTCTTTTTTTTTCTCTCTCTCTCTTTTTTATCAACTCATCACATATTCGCTTAGTGGAAGGATTCAGTGTCACTCACAGTGAATTCCGGAAGGATGCTTTCACTTTGTTGGTGCTTAAAAAAAGTGATGGATGATGATCCCAAGCCACTCTGGCCTGTTGTCCCTTCCCCTACCAACCGCCTTTCCATAAATAAGATGAAATCTCCTCTGGTGCCCGGCACCGTGTTTTATATTCCGAGATTCTCTAAACTACTTTGCAATTCTGGTTTGGGCGCCCAGCCCCGAGAATGTGGCGAGATGAAGGTGGCCTTTCGCAATAGCTCATCCTGATGGTCCCCTGGCCAGTTGTTTAGGGGGATAGAAATATATGCACTAGAATTACTGATTGGTGAAGAGAAAGGCTTTCGCTGAAGTCAACTCCCCACCTGTCTCGTCCTCCGCCCCATGAGGACCAGAGGAGCTCGTGCATGCTCCTTGGTGTGGCTCGAAAGAACGAACTGGCGAAATCAGTAGCAGCTGCAGAGAAGCGTGGAATCTCCCAGAAGAGACCCAAAAACACTTGGGAAAGAAGAGGTAGGGAAGCAGGACCTTTTCGAGTCTGCCTGCTCTCAGGGTGTGGTATTTTATTTTGACCTCTTTTGGGGTCAGATTTGTGTCCCCGTGATAGAATGTACTCATTCACTTGAATACAAGAGTGGAATTGATTTTTTGAAAAAATAGAATCCTAGCCCTGGCTGATGTAGCTCAGTGGATTGGGTTCGGGCTGAGAACCAAAGTGTCACAGGTTCGATTCTCAGTCAGGGCACATGCCTGGGTTGCAGGCCACGGCCCCCAGCAACTGCACATTGATGTTTCTCTCTCTCTCTCTCTGTTTCTCCCTCCCTCCCTCTCTAAAAATAAATAAATAAAATCTTAAAAAAATAGAATCCCTGACCATTCTCGCGTGAGTATAATTTAAAAATCCACAAAGTCATACAGTAGATACCTGAGAAGCTACTGAGGGAAAAACATGCAATGAGGTCCACCTGGATTACAGTAATTGTCCCCGCTCACCTGGCTTATTGTAACATCAAATCTTTGTTCTCTTCTAGTCTTGCTGGCCCCCGACACACAGAAGGCGCTGCTGGGGGCTGGGGGAGCCGACATACAGCGCCTGCTCTGACTTCCTCACCTGGGAAACAGTTCTATAGTTTCCCTGTTACCTCCGTCTTCCCAGTTTAAATTTAATTCGATAAAGCAGCAACCCCGTACCCACGCTGGCCCTACGCGTTACACCAAGAAAATAAAATCGCGATCCTTTCTTTCAAGGAGCTTGTGTATATAAAACAGCAGAATCATTTTAATAGTGTTTGAATCGCTATAAATGATGACGTTTGTTTTTGATTTAAGTACCGATGCTTCCCTGGCTGGCATAGCTCAGTGGATTGAGCGCAGGCTGCGAACCAAAGTGTCGCAGGTTCGATTCCCAGTCAGGGTACATGCCTGGGTTGCAGGCCATGACCCCCAGCAACCACATATTGATGTTTCTCTCTCTCTCTCTCTCTTTCTCTCTCCCTTCCCTCTCTAAAAATAAATAAATAAAATATTAAAAAAAAAAGTACTGATGCTTCATACAGTTAGTGAGTGAAGTACTGTCTTTTCAGGGAATGGTTTTGAGAAGTGACATCTTGACCTGTTGACATGTGATATGTAATGTATTTTAGGGTCTCCCCTGTGAGACACGCCTGCCCAGAATCCACTCCCAAGCCCCTAGGCATACCAGTTCCACTCACGTGGTGGGTCTCATTTTAAAGCATACCCATTTTAACCATTTTGAATAACACTTTTTTCATCGATTTAACACAAAGCGATCTGGCAGCGGATCTCACATCCAAACTCACTCCCACATTTCGAATGTGAAGAATTGAAACAGAAAACACTCGGATGTGGCCCCAAAGAGACAACTTGATGGAGGAAAAATGTCTTGCACTTCCTGAAATACAACTGCCCTGAAATAGAAGTTTTATTTCTAGACTAAAGAAGGATTTGCATAAAAGACTTGACTATGCCATCTATAATTTCTAAGCATAAGGAAGGCAATGGAGTCTGAAAATCCCATAAGGTTGTTTTGAAACATCACACGTGTGTTCTATCCCCGGCCCGAGAGAGTGTGGGATGCCTTGGCTTACCCCCCTAAACCCAAGTCCTCGGGGCCCCCCTTGTTTATCCCACCCAGTTTGCCTTCTAACCTGTCACCCACAGCCAATGCCAGTGTAATCGGTGAGGTCGCCTCACGGTCGTAGTGAAGACACAAGGCTTCATCCTACCTCCGTGTTTCACTCAAGCTGTTTCCCTACGGGAATAACCTTCCCGCCGCCTTTCACTTACCTACGTTTTCAGTATTTTTCAGTGTACCCTCCACTAACCCTCTGTCAACTACTGTAGCATATTTATTAAAAAACTAGCAAGTCAAACAGTTCTAATTTTTTTTATGTATATTCATTCTCTTATCCATATAACAACCCTCAGGCGGGGTTGGGAGTATCTCCATTTTAAAGAAAATGAAGTTGAATCACAGAGAATTGAGGACAAAACAAAACACAACAAAAAAGGTTGTATTATTCAAGGTCCCATCGAAGGTTCACTGGTCGCAGAGCTTGTTTCCGCCGATTTTAATTAGTCCATACGCCTGGTTTAGGTTTAGAAGCAGCAACCATCCAGTGTAGCGTACGTATCCAGTGAGCCTGTCCCTGTGGCTCTACACACGGGTGACTCAGGCTTCGTGTCCGCTGGGCCCCCCACACAGAACGGTGGCAACCCCGATGAGGCGTCCAGCCCCTCGCCCTGCGCCGGGCACTGCGCCTTGCTCATATCGCTTCGACTTCTCAGACTGCCCCTCCACAGATCTACTGCCCCCCAAATGAGGACACACGGGTTTGACTGCCCCAGCGTTCTGCTTCTGCAGACTTCAGGGACACTCCCATCTTCGCCCAGCTCCTGCCGTCATAACTGAACTGAACGCTGTCCCCTTGCAATGGCAATGCCAAAGTCCCAGCTCTGACATCTCACCAAACAAGCCTTCCACCTGTTCCGGGAAGACGCTGACGCAGATGCAAAGAAAAGCGATGTCCCTCTCCTCCTGCGTCCTCTTCAGGATAAATGTGTGTGGTTTCTGCAGTGTTCAAAATAGGACATGGTTCTGGGTCTCTCTCTCCTTAACATGTGGTTCCAGAAACACTAACATCTTGACATGGGGTCTGGCTGGCCAAATTAAAATGGGATTATCGCCTTAATCTAATCCAAAAGTGCCTGCGAGACTTTTGGCAATGACCTCATGGGGCTGCAACTGATAAATGGAGCAGAGCTGACTATTCGCTCAAGTACTTACCTCGCTGCTAAAGCACACCCACCCCGTCCTGTACGCGTGCAGCAAAGTTTTGCGGACCCAAGGACAGGGATTTATATCCATGCTATGTTTCATCTTGTTAGATTCAGCCCATTGCTTCAGGCTGTCAAAATCTTTTGGAACGCTGTGTCTGTCATCCAACATATTTACCATCCTCCAAGATTCGTGTCATTTGCAAATTTGATGAGCGTGCCCTATGCGCCGGGCAGATGCTCAATAAACACTAACTGATTGATTGACTAATTGATACTCCAAAAATAAAACCGCCAGCACAATCTACACCCTGTTACAACTCTAAGCAGTAAAAAGGCACCATTCCCTAACAGATGACATAGGTCAAAGTGACCTTGTTCACTAACGGTCTTCATCTAATTATTTAATGATAAAGACTCCAGTGTGTTAAATGGTCTCTAGTAAGCTATACTTATACAGACAATACAAAACAACAGTTGAGGCAGAAATGAATCACATGGGTTGCCTGTTCCCAATCCCAGTGTGAATTACTGAATAATATTTATAACTTCTTTTTCTTCAACGATATGAAAGATACTATAGAAAAATGACTCCGTATATAGGTACTACCCTCAAAGATTTTTCTAGTTTGTTTTTGTTTCTAATTTTCATTTCCCATGAGCCCACATATGGGATTCCAACACTCCCTCCTCTTCCTGGACCACCTTCTCCCCAGAGCCCCCTCCACATCTCTCCCCGCCCCCACACTTTTGGTTTTACTTCTCTGAGCAACTTGGACAAGCTTAGCCCATGAAGGCATCTGTGGATCACATTTTCACACTATGCATGATGCTCTGGATTGCTATTCTCCCCTTGCTGTCTATTAAAGCTCTCCGTATATTACAACTTCCTACAAACAAGCCTCCAGTGCAATCCATCTCTAAAAATTTAATACAGGAGTGCAACTCATTTTCCTTGTCCTGACTTGACTGGATATGAAACTCTCACGGCCAGTTCTTCCCAAACTATTAAATTACTCTCTTCTTCTCCCTATTTAAAAAAAAAAAGCTATTACTTTACCATACAGATGATGGAAAAATCTGCCAATGGTCTGATTTATTGTGGGTTCCCCAGGTAATAAGGATGCACCCAAACTATTTCTATAGATGCTGCAAATCCAGGGGTCCTACTTTCAAAATGGACCCACAGTCCACTCACTGCTCGCCACCTCTCCTGCTACGGCCTCGGCCCAAGCCACTGCCACCGTGTCCCCCAGGTCTCGCACTGGCCTCCCTGACGTGATCTGTAGACCCCAGACGGCAGCCCAAGGGTCCTTCACCACCGCAGAATGAGATCATGTGACTCCTTTGCAGAAAGGCCTCCAGTGAGTTCTCACCTGGAGCGAAAAAGTGTTCTACAACGTCCTGCCCCGCTCGCCTCCTCATTGCCTCTGGCTTACTTCCCGCTAGGGTGGCCCAGACCCTCTGTTCCAGCTACTCTTCCATCCTCAGATGTTCCTGGCACTTATTTTCCTCCAAGTCTTCTCATTTTCCTATTCCCGCTCCTTGACATTATTGCCATAGACCCTTGCTGGCTTATTCCATCATCCCCATCAGATAATTCCCCAAATTGTCATTTGACCAAAACTTCTCCCACCTATGTGATCTAGAATTATAGCCCGCAATCCTTGCTAACCCCCTACCCTGTACGATTATTCTCTTTACCCTCACCTAACTTGTTGCGTATTTTATTTATTTTTCTTTTTTATTGTTAGTCCCCCTTCCCCACCTAGAATATAAATTCCATAAGAAGAAGTTTTTTCTTTTTCTTTTGCTATTTTCTTCACTGATGTTCCCTCATTTCCCAGAAGAGTAATAGTAGCAACTGTTAGGAACTCATTAAATCTTCATCTAACCTGCCTCCGGAAGGATGAATAGGAATTAACCAAGTATGGAAGTGGTAGAAGAGAAGGAATAAGTCAGTTGTAGGAAAAGAGTAAAACACAACCAACAAGAAAATGGGAAGACATTTCAAAGTCACCCCAAGTCTTTCGTTTATGCTGATCAATCCCCACCCACTCTGTTCATTTTTCTTCCTCTTAAGGTGTTACACTTATTTTTTAAAGATTTTATTTATTTACTTTTAGAAAGAGGGGAAGAGAAGGAGAGAGGGAGAGAAACATCAATGTGTGGTTACCTCTCATGCGCCCCCTACTGGGGACCTGGCCCACAACCCAGACATGTGCCCTGACTGGGAATCAAACTGGCGACCTTTTGGTATGCAGACTGGCATTTAATCCATTGAGCCACACCAGACAGGGCAGTTAAGGTGTTGAATTTAAAATCACCTCTCTCACTTTGCCCCAAATCTGTCCCTGTTTTTAAAATCTCTTTAAATCATAGGGATAAAATTGCGTATGATTAAGTCAAACCACGCCTGAGGAAGGACAATAACAATGGTGGGTTTCTGTTTACACCGTTCAAGGGATGTGAGCTCACTTGTGACCCGAAGCCACAAGGGTCAGCAATCAATCAATCCTTCCACGCAGAGAGATATATAGGAAATCATTCTGTGTACAATCCAAAAACTACGCTTTGTGCCAGGACTCCATTGACATCTTAAAGATCCGGAGCAGTAATTTGTGAGTTGAAATGGAGCTCTGCTACATAAACAGAACAGAGGCAAAGCACCCACTTACACTGCACATGAGTTATTCCCACTAACACCTTCTATGAGGGCAAAGTAGTCCATTCAATAGTTAATGGGTTATTTATTCATTTTATGTCCCTAAAAGAAGTACATCGTTCTCCACAAATACCTGTCTTCCAGCTTTCCTGTGTCCTCTTAGATTTTTTCTCAGCATTAACAGTACTAAACAAAATGTTTTTTAAATGTTTCATAAACTAATGAAGAACAGTCACTTTAAACTAAAGGAAAAAATGTGAATTTCTTGAACCTCCTTCAGAGGACTGTATTATGAAATCCCAGGAAAACTGCTTTACCTTCGAAGACATTCTAGAACTGAGACTAAGCTATGCACAGCGACCTTTGTTTAGAGCTGGTTCTCTCTGCCCCAAAGCTGGTGAGATCGTAACTGTCTGAGCAGATTTTTCTCCATCAGCCACGGAGAAGCACTCACACATTCAATTTGGCATTGTCAAAAACCGTAGTAATTGGCAGTAACAAATAGGCATTCTTCTAAGGTAAGAGTGAAGTCAGCCCTAAAAAACAAAAGCAGCTATTTATGGGTCAAAAGCAGAACATCTAGCAAAGTTAGTTTCCTTCCTTTATCCCTTCCACAACTACAACAAAGATGAAGATGGTCTCATGAATTCAGGAGAAGTAAGTGCATGTCTTCATTTATACCTGGAGAACTTCATACTAGCAATTTGATTACCAGATTACAGGGGTGTGCTTGAAAATAATATTTTGTCTTTTTATAATTCATATTTATTCAGTTCAATTCTTACATATTTCTTCCCAACCCACTTTCTCCCAAGTAAGCAGCAGCTGTCAAAAAAAAATCTCTGAATTTGATGGCATAGTTAAAATAGTTCATCTCTTTTGGCAAAGCCTGAATTAGCCTCTCCAAAGGGTGACAGGGCTCAGAGGTGTGACATCCAGAATGAAAACTCTGAGTGGGGGAAACATTTGCATGTTGATTTTACTTCTTAAAGAAAAGCAATGCATTTGTAACTGCTTTTCGTGTGTCTTTAGAAAAAGCAAATCAAGATGAAGGTGGATATTAAAGGGAGAAGCCATTCAAAGAAGGACTAGAGCTATAATATCTAGTATCAAAAACCAAGACAGTATCCGATGTCTCTTGCCTAATACCTCCTGCTGCATGTTACTTCGCTGGTGCTTCGTATCTCTCAATGTTTTTAACACTGAACATTTGTGTGAGTTAGCATATTTTCCCCACCAGGAAAATATAATCAGGTAGTATGGTAGTTTTGCTCTAATTACTACAAATTCATCTATGCTATTTAAACACTTAATTTGAGACTTAAGGACTTAGGAGACTTTTTTTTTCCTAGCACAAGTCATCAGGATGAAAGGATGTAGTTGTTATTGTTGCTCAAATATCAGCTTCTGCCCTGGCTGGCATAGCTCAGTGGATTGAGTGCGGGCTGCGAACCAAAGCATCGCAGGTTCGATTCCCAGTCAGGGCACATGCCTGGGTTGCAGGCCATGCCCCCAGTGGGGGCCATATGAGGGGCAACCACACATTGATTCTCTCTCTCTCTTTCTCCCTCCCTTCCCCTCTCTAAAAATAAATAAAATCTTAAAAAAAATTTCAGCTTCTATGTTGCCACCTCAGAGACCCTTCAATACACAAGTAGGCCTAAATAATCATATAAGAATTTTCTACAATGTTATGCTAGTTTAATTCTTAGGATGCTACTTTCTTCTCAATGCATTTCTTCTTTATGTAGGTCCCCCTGCATTCTATGCCTTACTACATGCATGCACATGTGTGCCTGTGTACACACACATGAACACACAATAACAGCAGCTCTTAGCAGTTCACTGGATTAGTCTAGCATGGAGCACGGAGTCCCTTTGATCTGAAGGGATGTCTTCCTGCAACTGGAACACAGCATTTCCTCACCCACTCTTTCAGTTCTCCCCTCTGAAACTCCAGCTAGGAGGTGGCTGGGCCTGCCTGCAGCCCTGTTCCCACTCACTGTAGACAGGGTCCAGCAACTGGGACCAGGAGTAGATGTCGCGGGTCTGCAGTTGCACTCGCTTTCTCAGCACGGGACTCCCTTTGTCCCTGTTCCATCGGCCTCCTTCTTCCCGAGAGCTGACACCTGTGCTGCAGGCGGGGACCCGTTGTCTCCAAAGCCCGACACCCCACCATGGGGAGATTATAAGGAGCCGACCCAGACTGCCACTCCCGGTGCTGTGGGCCAAGTGCTGTCCCTGGCACTCCCACCAGCAGTCCCCCACCCTCAGACTCTGTCAGCTCTGTGTGCACAAGCACCCACGACCCAGTGTCGCTTGCTGCCACCACTTTGCCCTGCCCTGTGTGCTCTGGGTTGTGGTTTCCAATCCAATCTCAGCTTGTCTGCTTCCCACTTCCACAGATCCCTGCAACCAATGTCCTCACGACTGCGTCGTTTTCTGTACCTTGCTGTGGGAGCATTTTTAGTCGCTCAGTGAAAAATCTGATTAACCGTGAGAAAGGAAACTTTAAGAAATAAACGCAAGTGCCTTCCTCACAATGCACGTGAGATCTCAGGATTCCGCTCTCCCATCCGGCTTTCACACTCGCCCGACTCAGTGCCTGAGTCATTCATGCCGTTAGCCCGGTAGGTGACAGCAACTTGTCAACAGGCCTCTCAAGGGTGTCTCTGAGAAACCAGAGACTTACAAAGGGGGAGAGTGTCATTCCATCGGAATCCAACCATCACACCAATTGACCTGAAAGCTAGCAAGGTTCTATTCTCTAAGGAAAATAAAACAATGGGAAAGCTTGAGTATCCAATCAAATAAATTACATTTACCTCCCAAGAGGGGCCACGCCACTTGTAAGCTAACCAGAGTTTAGAAGGAATGGATATATATTTTAATGGACAAGCGTAGCACAGGATACTGCAAAGAAACACCAAAAAGATGAATAAAATGGAAATATAATTGAACCAAGGAGCCACATAGACAAACGGCATCTTACTTCCTGTAACATTGGACATGAACTTTGAATTCAGCACTGTCATTTAAAACCAGATATTTGCCCTGGCTGGCGTAGCTCAGTGGATTGAGCGCGGGCTGGGAACCAAAGTGTCCCAGGTTCGATTCCCAGCCAGGGTACATGCCTGGGTTGCAGGCCATAATCCCCAGCAACCGCACATTGATGTCTCCCTCCCTCTCTCTCCCTCTCCCTCTCCCTCTCTCTCTCTCTCTCCCTCCCTTCCCTCTCTAGAAATAAATAAATAAAATATAAAAAAAAAACAAAAACAAAAAAACCCCAGATATTCATGGAATTAAGGGGAAGACTGATAAGGATTCCAGTTTCATATCAGGTTTTCATTAATAACCTCCAGTGAGGAGTCAGTCTCTTAAGTGCCATCTGCAGGTGACAATGAATTGATAGGTATTGCCAAAGTCACTGAGAAACAACATCCAAAATGCAAGACATTCGGTTTTGATCAGGAATAGAGTATGAGAAACCCTCTATTTAAATGGAAGGTCATAGGGAACACATATTTGAAATAATCTCTCCTTCCAAGTAGCTCAAAGTGCTTATAACTGTTACTGTCCCTGCCTCTGATTTACTGGTCACAATAGTATTTCAGACACCAGGCAGAATACAGAGCCAGAATCACAAAAATGCAGAAATCGGAAAGGCCCGATGCAGAAAAAGAAAAAAGCGTGAGAATTTTTTTTTTAAAAAAAGGGGAGTGGTGCTAGTGTTCAGGTGTTCCTTCCTTGATATGAAAAGTTAAGAAAATATGTTCTTTTAAGGAAATTCCAGTTATCCTCAGGACTGTAACAGAGTTCAGAAAAGGCTGAGTTTGAGGACATCTGTGGATGGGAAAGAGAATTATGGGATTCGGTGTGGCATAAAATATGACAGAGGATGACAGGATCCGTAGTTTGGCCCCAGTTATCCTGCCGGAAGAACGACAGACGCTTTTGAAGCCCAGGTAGTTCAGAGTCATGGGCATGCAGCGCTGAAGGGGACGCCTGTCGCGTAAGGGGAGTCACCAAGGGTCTGTGTTTCAAGCTAAGGAACACGAAAACTTAGAAAATTACTACTTGAGTTTTGCAAGATCAGTGACAGCACCCTGACGACGTAAGTTTAGGGACTGGGGATTTTGTAATCACGAGTATAACGATAGTAGCAGGAGCTGTGGTTGTGAACGTGGTCTCCTAGGGAGTGTGCAAAGTGGGAAGGGTAAAGGGTCAAGCAAGGAGCCTGCACGGGAGAAGAGAAGCTCCAGTGAAGAGGTGGGAGGTGACAGGACACTATGTTGATGATCACTCCATTAGAGTATCCACGACCTTTTATGCAACTTGGAGATAAAAGGAAGAAACTGATCTTACAGAAAAAAACAACCCAGGAATAAACTCAAAGATATAATAAAGATCAGCATTTAGTGATTGAAAAGGTCATCTGAATATTCAGCTGAGAGGAGCTTACCCCACACCCAGAAAAACAATCAAGATTAACACCAAGATAGTCCTGGGGGGTTAAGGCTGAAGAAAGGAACCTGCGAGAGTCCTCCGCACTCCAAAATAAAGCAGAACGCCCAGGGTGAGAAATGATTCTCCAGCTCATCTCAGATTTCACTCAGAAACATGATGCGGTGTATTAAAAGCCCCGAAATGAAAGGGGATATGAAAAATAATGTTCATCTGCATCCAGGTCCCTGTTCCCAGGGACAGCCATGGGAAGGGCACCCTCAGCCGTGCCAGGGTTTGCAGGGTGCATCACCAGACGTGCTCCCTTTCACAAAACAGAAGGGGAAGGCTCAACTTAAATTAAGGAATTACATATGTATGCTGGAAAAAGAGTGTTCAAGGCATACTGAATTCATTTATATATCAATAAATGAATGATATACTTATCAATAACAGTGGTAAACATGTTATTACAATACTTGAAATAAAAGTACCATTATGCTGGTGTAAAGATTTTGCTACAATGTTTTGTGATAAGGATTCTTATTTATTCTAACAAGAACTAGAAGGCGGGAAGAGAAAGAAGGAATTGTAAAAACAAATGTGTAATAACTCTCTCGCCTTCTTATGACAGTTAACATACAGTGACATGTCTGAAATGTATGATTTGAAAACTACAGGCTTAAATTGTTTTATGTAGATTTTAAGAATAATCACTGGCATAAATAAAACCAAGTTTAATCCCTTCCAATGTGCCAGAGGAAAGCCACAGCTAATATATTAAGATGTCTTAGTAACTGATAAAAATGCAAACCCCTTAATTTAAAAAAATAGTAATGGATATGTATTACTCAGAAGAGAGCAATACATAGGGGTGTTCAAAACCTAGATAAGATAAGATAAGGCATGCGGAATTTAGGGTAAGAAATGCAAGATAAAACAAGAATGCACTAATAGCACTTTGCCCATCAGGATGGAAAAGAAATGATTTCCTGTACTGACAAGACATTGGGGAACAGGCACAATGAATCAACTGCTTTTGGTAGGAGTCCGCATTAGCCACAGGTCTTCGGAAGGTAATGTGTCAATACGCACCAAAACCAAAATTAGGCACACCCTCTGAACCCACAACTGTGCCTCTGGAAGGACTTTACCCGGAGGTTGCATGGAGACTGGCTCCAGGAGGAAATCACTAATTTATAATGGCCTCAGTCCATGCACATTTATTTTTCTTCAGTGTTAGGCTGCAGCCCGTGCACAGGCATTAATGAGGCAGCCAAATGAAAGAACTCAGAGCGGGGCTTGGAGTCGGCAGAGGGACAAAGAGAATGGAAGGAAAGGAAATGGTTAAACGAACATGGAAGCCACCTTCCTGTGGCTGGTCTGGACGAGAAAGATGTGAACCCAGAAGAGACTCAAACATCTCTACAGCCTTCATTTAGTCCATAGCCCAAGTCATCGTTTTGGGTAGACAGCATCGGAAAGAGGGCTTTTAGGGTGACAAGGTGTGAGGGGTGAAGAGGAGAGGATGTCAGGCTACCCGGTCTTTGACCAAAAGGTGATGTTGATGTGGAGAAACACTAGTGTTAGGGGTGAATTTGTATTATTCCAGGGGGAGGGGTGTGCTCAAGTTTCTAGCAGTTACAAAAAAATGAAGCTGGTATTGAAGAAAGTGAAACACCTAGCTAACATGAGCCTTAGAAGTAATGTTTCTTTCCAACACAAAGGGGGGAGAGGGGGGGGGGGAGAGAGAGAGAGAGAGAGAGAGAGAGAGAGAGAATCCACCTTCACATGCTCCCAGCTCCCAGCACAGAGGTGGGTGAGAAACAGAAGAACAAGCACCCTCCACTTGCAAGGGAGAGAATCGGGGTCCTTGTAAGGCCAGGGCCGGAAAGCCTGCCAACAGAGGGTGGACAGTGCCGAAAACGTAGCTTATGAACAGGCCACTGAAGAATAACATCACTGTCCAAACGTGGAAGAGGAAGGCAAAGCCAGGAAGGGCAGAGCAAGAATGGGACCGGCACCTGGGAGAAGACACATCATTTACTGCTCCAGACTCCCCTGGAATTCTGGGTGGCGGTGGTTTGCGCCAGCACAGGTAGAGCCAAACTACCTCTCGTTTTAAAAATAAATAAGGACTATTTTAATCAGATTCCTTCTTTGTGCAAAATTTCTGTTTTCTTCCTATTTAAAAATCACTTATTTGTTTTTAGAGAGAAGGGATGTAAGGGAGAAAGAGAGGGAGAGAAACATCAATCAGGTGTCCTGACCTGGAATCGAACCTGCGACCACTCACTTTGCAGGACAACCCCCAACCCACTGAGCCACACTGGGCAGGGCTCATTTGATTATTGAATGCTCTTCTCAACTGCATTCCAGATTCTCTCATTGAGGACCAACCTCCCTCCAGGTTTTCTTCTTTTTATGTTCTTGCACAAAACTACTCAGGGCAAATTTGACCACTCTTTCCTAACTATTCCATGGATAATCTAATTCTTGTGCCTTTCCACTTCCCTGCCCGGAACCCAGAATCCTCTGTTTCTGCCTCTTGAAAACTCTGATCCCCAAGTCCCAAGTTAAATTCTCTATAATCCACGAAGGCTCACCACAGTCCGGAGAAATCACAACTTAACTCTCAACAACTATAGCCACTTGTATTCATTACTCAATAAATGTTATCATTACAGTGTCTTTTCTCTTCCACTAAGTTCCTTTCACAAGGATTCTACTGTTAGTTCTGCTATTTCCAAACCTCTTCTTGCACATAGTGTTCAATTTGAAAAAAACAAATAGCATTGCAGTTACGAACAGCACAGACACAATAAGTAGAATGCAAGTAATTTTTTTTTTTTTAAAAGGCAACTCCTGACTATGCCTCAACTTCCAGGTGGATCTTGAATACCAATTCCACCATTTTGCTTCTCCGACTAAAAGTATAATCTACAAAAACTTGAAAATCCTGGTAGGTCATAAGGGGTTTTCAAGTAAGAGAAGAAGAACTACTATCAAATGCATGGTTTAGTCATTTTGTACACAGGAGAAATCAACACAAGGTTCGAACAGTCCAGAATGTGTAAACGTCATACTTCTATGAATCTCATAGAACATAATTTGGGAAAGACAAAAATAACAATAAATGGAATAAGAAACACTTGTAAAAATCATATTAACTTGATAAACTAGTTACAAGAAAAAAACAGTTAAAGACATCACTTAGAATCCCTAAATTTGGTTTTCTTTGGCTAAAGAGTAACAAACTTCAGTGACAGTCCTGTGTGGCAGCCCAAACAGACTCTGGAACCTATTTTGACAATTTAGTTTGCATGTTCCATTTCCACAACGCAGTTTGAGGTAGCTGTCCTGATTAAAGAAAACCTTCCAATACAGACTACAGTTTTCTGCACGGTGAAACTACCCAACACCAATACTGTGGCATTTACACAGTTTTCTCCAGGTGCAGGACATTTTGTAACTATGGGACAGGAAGAATTGGGGTAGAAAACTTGCTGGAATACAGCCTGTAGCCTCCTCGTGGGCCACAGAGCTTTACCAAGTACTGAGGAAGGTGTGGGCTGTGGAGTGAATTCAGTAGGCAAACACAGAATCTATTAAGTACTCAGTAAATACCCTTTGCAGATCCTCGAGTGTTGAAATCTGTTTTCAAGCAACATTTCCATACTGTGCCACGGGGTTTCCAATGCCCTGTGTCAGGAGAGTCAGAAGTGAAGGGCCTCATTTTAAGGTTTAGCCGGAAAGGACAGCTCCACCCAGCCTCCCTCCTGCTCCCCTCCCCCACCGGGACCGTCTCAATCAGGACAAGGCAAGTGCTCTGGTGAGGGAATTCCACTCACACCTCTTGCTGAGCAGCGCAGGCTCTCCTGAGCCTCTAACCTCCTCTCTTGTCTGCACCTCCTGAGAATCAAGCCTGTGTCCCACAGGACCTAGTTGGTTAAAGAGCGGTAATGGGAAGGGGAGAAAGCCCATTGCCAAGAACTAACTACAGTACCTTCTGGAATGACCCAGTTACCTGGTTCTTTTCAGCTCAAAGCAACACAGTTCTGTGAATTTAACTCAGTGAGTTTAATTATAATTATTATTATTTTCAGAAAAATCTAGCTTTCACATAAGGCAAAGGTATTCAAAAGGTATCTCCCATGTGACAAGCCAATAAAGCAAATGAATGGCAAGTACTAATAATTTTTCAATAATTTTTCAAAGGATGGTTTTAATGTTTTCCTTTGCGGTGGGGGCGGGGGGGGGGAATGCTGAAGGATTTCCTCCTTAAGGCTTTTCTCTTTCATTGGAAATCCACTAAATTTGGGTCTTCCCGGTTCTGCTGCTTTGTGGTTCTTGCTGTCAGTAACCAACTAACTTGGTTGTCTTTGTAGTTTTGTAATTAAAGAAAAAATGTCCCTCTTTGTATTTCCATATTTTAACTTAAAATGGAACTTGCAACCACACAAAGGCATCCCCAATGATTTAAGACACGGAAGATGAATTTTTACAGTGAACGCAGTGAACAAGAAAACCTACCACTTTTAACGGGCGAGCAGCTTTCTGGACCTGGCAGGAGGCATTTGCACAGGCCGGTTCTCAGACCCAAATGCAAACGTCCTGTTAACAGAGACTGGAATCAAAGAACAACAGGGGAGGACCGGTGGGGGCTGCCATTCATCAATGCAACACATGGCAGTCCCATAGCAACTCCTCAGCTGCCCAGGGTCCTGCCCAGGAGCCTCCTGCTGCTTTTTCTGGGAGGAAAGGCCTGACTTTTGTAACTTGTTATGCCGGGCCTTCCTTGCTTCCTAACAGGTGCTCTTCAGTGAAAGGGGTATTGAAACCCTGATATTTAAAGGCCAATCAGGTTTAATGTTCTAGGACACATTTTTCACAAAGCTAGCTGTGACTGCAGGATGAGGGTAAGAATGGGAAAGGAGACACAGAGCAGAGTAGAATAGAAGGGTTAAGAGGAACTATGGGCCCGTTTCGTGAGCATCTATTATAAGCTAAATGAGGGAAAGTTTCTTGGATGCAACTGGCTGGTTTATACTTGCATGCTTTAATATAAAACTCTATAAATTCTAAGGCTTCCCCCTCTACCCATGCCCACATACGTACGGATAATATTGAGGTGAAAAGGAAAGATGAAATAAAATTTTGTGAATACCATTTAAGTCATAGATAAACGGACACTACCATTTCTTGGTCTCCTGGTGTTTTGTAACTCAGCTGCTGTTTACAACAGAGAAATGGCGAATCTCGCATTAAAGGAAGGGAGGGATTAGTCCTTCTATGATAACAGAATTCATCCAGGTTGGCCCAGCATTCTTGTGCACTAACAGATAATAATTCTTCACACCCAGCCACTTAGATTGTATTTCTCCAAGGGGCGCATTTACTAAACAGGACTTTTCTAATTATTATAACACTGTTCTAATCTTGAATCTCACATTTAAGGAGAAAATTCTTAATCAGAGAGTGACTTCTTAACCTGCTTCCTTTGCCCCACTTATAAACTCTCCATTAATTTTGCACTAAAAAGATTTATAGCTGATGGAACGGAAAGTAAATGCAACCTTAAATAATTGGCCTATTGTCTTCAATGCGAAAACTAGTCACATCCCTAATGAGAAAAGGATAATATTTCTAAATGCACTACAATCTTGCCTCCAACACATTTTAATTTGCAGAGAACAGTTTTTCTCTGTATCTTCCCATCAGAACCAATGGAAATCATTTAGGTTTTATTTTAAAATATAGCCAAGCACTTCTACCTAACACTCAAGTATCAGGTGGACAAAATAATAGTGACTTACATTTACATCTTGCTTCTCAACTGTCAGTACATTTACCAGCTGTCAGTAAAAGAGAAAAATAAAAAGCAATTGACTGTCAGTTTTAAAAAAAGAGTAAGGGAAACTATACCAGTAAATATGGAGAAAACCCTTTAAAAATATATTTTTCTCAACTTTAGCATGAGTGTTTCCCCTTTGGGAAATGCATAACTACAGAATTTTAATTGTCTGATGTCTTAAAACTGCAGATTCTAGAAAAGATGGAAACGCATGAGAAAAAACATGTTTGTTTTGAACTCACCGTGTCCAAGCTAGCATGAGTCTGATGCAAACACAACTTCCACTCGCCTCGTTAAATAAAGGCTCCCCGAGCTCTGCAGTGTTATTGGTGCAGGACAGGAGAAGGAGAGAGGCTCACATGAGAAGATGCATGTGTCCTTTAAATTTCCCAACAAGAATCTCAATGAATTTAACATAAATGAAAGGTTGAGAATTTAGTCCCATAATGTGAATGAATTCACACTATAACTGCACCTCTTCCTGAACATAAAAACCCAAGTCTGAATTATTTTTCCAGTCTAAATATTCAGAATTAGTGACAGTTTTTTTTAATAGTGTGTTGGGGTGTATGCATTGTATAATTCAGTGAAACATTTCAGAATACGTCCTTTAAATTATATTCATGTTAAAGGGCTAAATATTCTTGAAATGGATACTTCTATACCTACACTTTGAAGAGAACAGAAGAACTGAAATGCCAACAGCAGATAAACAAGCACTGATATGGCAAACAGCTGTGGGTATCTTTTCTTGGTATTCCCAATTACACACCCAATTCTGAAGACAAAGTTTTGAGAGATGGAAGAATTCTCCCACCACTGGGGCGATTTCATGTTATCACATTGCAGCTGCTCGTCAAGGTGACGCTCTAAAATTAATCACTGCTAATTGGGTTTAGTACAATTAAAGCTGGATGAATGCAAGTTATTTTTTAAGAGAACAATGCAATTGAATCATTACAGCATTCTGTCCAGAGGTAACAAGTGGACTGAGGAGAACATCCGCTGTAAATACATTTAAATATAGCTTTACACATGCAGTAGTAGGGGAGGTAAAAACAGAATATGAAATAAACATTAGGCATCAACTCTGAGCTCACTGTCAAGAGTACGCCCAAGCTTCTAACCACAGAGTTCAGCTGAAGGTAACTATCTGTCAAATGTAATCTGAGCAAGTGAATATGCTTAAGCTGGTGCTATGAATCAACCAAAATTGCTTTGGTCTTATTGACATTCAATTGCAAGAGGTTGCAGCTCATCCAGTCCAATAGACAGCCTGACAACACCCAGAGTGCTTCCAGTGACAGAAAGCTTTAAATAGAGATGCAACTATCATCAAAATACACATGGAACTGAACTTTATGAGCCTTCAGAGTCTCTTCGGAAATTGGTCAGTCAGTCATCAGCTGGTCATGGGTGCCCCGAGATCTCATCTCATGCCTCCGAACATCTGCCAGCCTGCTCAGCTAACAAACCATTCCTAATGTTTAAAAAAGAAATGAATATGGGTTTGATTGACAGGTGAGGCCCTCCTGGATTAGGATGAGTTTCCGTGGCATTGTGCTTAACCCCGCTTCCTCACGCAGCATAGCTGCCTTTTATCTTCCCTCCCATTGGAGACGTGCCGCCAACACATCTTAATAAATGATAACCGGGCACGCACGGAGAAATCCAGAGGGTCGGCGTTAGACAATGCCTTGCAGATATTTTTGATGTGTATTGGGTTTGCATAGGCACTGCGTGACACCGACAACAGGAGTAAGGTGAGCGGGGTGAAGTGGCTTGCTTGGAGTTGTTTCCCCTTGGGCACTGCGACCTCTCAGGCAGACTCCACCGGTGCCCGTGCGCTTCTGTTCCGGGTCTCAGTCCCACATGGAACAAAGTCCCGACCCATTGCTGTCCGTGATTATCTTCCAGCCAGAAAAAAAGTTGTGTAGACTTCCCAACTGCTTGTGACATCCTGTTCCCCTCTGTTAAACACCCCCCATCTCTCCAGGTCTCATGTGTGCCTTCTGCATAGGGTCATCATAAAATGACCTTTGGACAACCCTTGACCCAGTAGAAAATCAACAGACATAGGTGGGGGCAATGATAACTTCATTTTTTCAATGTCATGTAAGTACTGTCCCATCCCTCTAAGAACTGCAGTCTAGCAGAAATTGCACATTTAAGGACAAGTCTTTACAGGACATAAGTACAAGTACAGAACTTTCTACTTTATATTTTTTAAAAAAAGAAAGAAAACCAATCCAGAATGTAGCAGTTTCCTGAATTCTCATGCTAGTTCCTTCTTTAGCAACCTTCTTCACTTTCTCTCATGGATCTTCATCACTTCCCTCAATACTGACCTTGACCTATGGGGCTATGTGGAAATGATTGGCAGTGCAACATGAACTTTAAAAGAGGAGGATGGTAGACAAAAGTATATGTGCTGTAAGGGTGTGCTAAGCTGAGAACCACGTAAAATGTGCACTGAAGAGACTGGTGGAAATTGCATTCATACTACAGCAAAATATTGGAAGGGCCTGCTTGGGTTTCTCTTTCCTTTTCCTTATTTTCTAAGGGTTCTGAAACATTGGTTCTAACCTGCTTTACCTTGTACAAACCCCAGAGTAAAGCATTTGAACACTCAAAACATGTGATCTCACATCCAAACATTATGCCACCCACAAAACCCTTCTGAGACTTCTGCAAGATCATTCCCCCTTTTAAGTAAACTATTTACTGAAATCCTATTACTTTCATATCACTGAGACTCCTCTCTTAAGTGTAATATTTCTGATGCTAACAATTCTATGTGCTTTCTTTGAATAGGATTTGTTAACAATCAACTTTAACTCCTATCATTTTAAGCCAAAATATATGTAGCCAATTCAGAATACTCATTAGCCATCCTTAGAAATTGCATAAGCCATTTTAGGATTTCATTTATGCCCCCTACTTTTCTTGCTTTATGCTTTGATAAACTGCTGTCAATTAAACATGGTTAACTTTCAAGCCTCTTCTATACAGGTAGAGCAAGAAAACTTACGTGTCTCCAAAAAAGAGAGAGAAAAGAAAATGAAAAAAAAATACTGAGCAAATTATAAAGACACACTACAGCAAAGGCTGAAACTCCAACGCAGTTTTTCTCAATGAAGGGCAACTCTGCCCCTCAAGGTAAATTCTGATTGGCACCAGGATGGAGCGAGATGGGGGTGTGGGGAGAGGCCACAGATGCTGCTGGACAACCTACAATCCGCAGGCCAGCCTCTACACGAAGAATCATCCTGCCCACAACGTCAGCAACACAGAGACTGGGAAATCACGTCCCCAAGCCATGTGCCTATTCAATAATATGGCATGTGCTAATAAAAATGTGGGCACAGAGAAAATCAAAACTGGGTGTGATTTCAAGGCATTTCACTTATTCTGTTTCAACGATGTCACAGATACACTAGTCGATGAGATTTTTTTGAGTATCAAAAAGTAGCAACAGACCTTTCTCCATCACTGTTCTACAAAGCCGTAAGGTGGCACCAATTTAAGAAATCTATAGGATGTGTTCACTAGAAAGAAATGTCATGTGACTTAAGGAGACCGAAAGCCATACAGAAACAAGCCAGAGAGCAAGGAATCCTAGACTCAAAGACCGCCCGGAAAGGGACGCGTTCTGGTTTTTATCGTGTGGACTGATCGCCAAGCCTCATACACTTTTATTTATGGTAAGTCTAAAATGCCACGTGTATTTTCTAAGATGCTGTTTGAAACAGTATCTAAAATGTGTATTTACTAGTGTGAGTAATACACTTATGGGAGTTCCTCCTATACACTCAGAAATGAAGTCACCTATAACTAACGCTCAGTGACACTAGTATAAGTGATTTAGCACCATGTATTTAATAGGTTGCAACAAAAATTAACAACAGCTCCTAATTATAGATGCTAATTTGGATAAGCTCTCACTAATTAATAGAAGAATTTATCCCTGGTATTTATTTTAAACATGATCAAGCATCGCTTATTATTTTAATCACTACATGAACCAGTTACACATGGTACAAATGAACCTCAGCTACATATAGTAACACAGGAAACTCCGCGTGATGAGCTCTGCAAACAGTGACAACTGCTTTTGCATCGTAACGACTCTCTTTCCCCCCCGCATTCACAAGTCAGATGTAAAGCAAGGTGATGGTAATTGTAACGCGGAAAGAGACAAGTCTTGAGGGTTCGAGAGGATCTTTTTCAACATCTCAAGTTGCTTCAAAAAGACATGCCTGCCAAAATGAATTGAACCAACATGGAAAAGAGTGCAAATTGCATTATCTCCCCTAGCTCCATTCTTCGGCTTAATTTGAAACATTAGCAATTTCTCTTTCCCCTGAAGTGCTCGTGGTCCCATAAATTAGTGGCAATATTGACATGTTGATGCCAAGTTAAATGTTGCCCTTGCATCGGGCCTGCATTTGTAATTGAGAATTAATCTCCTGCTTGCCCACGTGAAAGACACGCCTCTCACACGCCAACAGCGGGAGCAGTGTGACCACAGACAACAAAGGACACACCCGGTGGCCTGCGTAGCTGCTCTGCAGCTCTCCAGTGTGCTATGTGGGTCAGAAACCACTCCACGCTCCCTTTAACCTCGATGTTGACAAAACGGTTGCCGGAAATTGTTAAGACAGTCCGCAATCCTGCATAGGTGTCTCATAAGCACTTCACAACTAGCTAGTATGCCCGAACACAGGCGCAGCTTATGCCAGATTTTTATGTGTAAATAAGACCATGTCTAGTTTTGTCAGAATTGACTTTATGATATTTAGCCAGTGCATCTTCTCCTTCTTTTCCTTATATCCAATTCATTTCATAAAGGATTCTTCCTTGCTGCCTACCATTTTAGCCAACCTGCTTTAGATGTAGTGAAGAGGTTATAATACCAACCACGAGGAAATGGTAGACAGGGTCCTACTGAAAACACTGTGACTTCTGGTTCAGACAAAGATGGAGCTGCCCTATTTCCCCCATGTCCTCTCTCTACTATTAAGCATCAGTAGACATAACACAGCAAACAACACAGGACGATGCTTCGAGGTGGGATGAAGGAGGCAAAAAGAAAAAAGTTGGGACCTCAGGATATAAGGAACAACATGTCATAAATCCCTTAGGATTTCTTATTACTACCCACGCGTCCTAGACAGAGCATTCCAGAAGCACCTATCCTGGAACTGCACAGATAAGTTTCATGAAAAGTCAACTTCTCCTACATAAAGGACTAAGGAAAGAATGACATAAAACAGAAGACCTTTCTGGCAATATCAGCCCAATGTTAGCCAAACACTAGTAGAGAACACATGCACACACTCACACACACACACACAACATGGTCCTAGCCAAGCCCACCAGGGGGCTAATGACTCACCGGCCTCTTCCACCCAGCGGAGTAACCTGCAATAACTCTGAGTCCCCACTCAGAGTGACGACAGGGACACTCCTCCTAGCAAAAGCAAGCAGCGCTCCGTTTCCATCCAGGGTGCCGCTGACACACCAGGCAGGGGGCGTGTCTTCCATCCACCACTGGGTGGAAGACAGCAACTCTCCCACTGAGCTCTGAGGGTGGACTTTGGTAGCACTGAGTCCAACTTGATTTTCATCCCCTGCTCAACAGAGGGGGTGGCACTCGGACCCCTCTTCCGAAGCAGCCTTGTCAATAACAGCAGAATTCACCAAAATAGGTTACGTCTTGGGATGTTAATGCTAATTTTAAAACTTCCATACATTAAAAAAAAGTTCAAAGTCATACAGAATGTATTCTCTGACCACATTCAAAGTGGAAGCCAATAACAGAAATATAAGCTGAAAAGTGTTCAACTGCTTGCAAAGTAAATGATACGCTTATTAATCCATGAGTCAATGACAAATTCTCAAAGGAAATAAAAATGCATAGACCTGAATGAAAGGATAATATAAACTGTTAAAATATGTGGGAGATCGCCAAAAGAGTGTGACGAAATTTACAGCACTGAACTATACACTAAGTTGAATTACACAAGAAATTACAACACAGAAGTAAACCCCAAGCTTCCATTAGAAGAAAGGAAAGGTTCTGAGGCATTCACCTAAGTTCCAGTCTCAAGAATTAGAACAAAGGGGGACAAAATAAGCCCAGCAAGCATGAGAAACAAGATAAAACATAAGAACAGAAATTGATAAAAATTTAAAATAGGAAAACCAAAGAAAAAATCAAGAGAAGAAATATTTTGTTCCTCTAAAACAGCATTAAGATGGAAAAACCTCTAGTAAGACTAACAACTATAAAAAGAGAGACGATAGGTTACTAATATCAGGAATGAAACAGGATATTATTTTAGATCCCGTGACCAATAAAATGATAATGAAGAATGATATGAATGTTACAGTCACAAATTCAACAATGTAGAAGAACTAAACCAATTCCCTGGGAACCACAGACTGCCTGAAGTCATCCAAAAAGAAAAGATAATCTGAATCTCCCTATATTAATTAAAGAAATCTAATTTAATTTAAAATATCCAAAAATGATATCCCCAGGGCCAGAAAACTTCCCTGGAAACCTAGAGACCTCTACCAAACATTTAAAAGAATTAACACCAAAGTTACATAATCTATTCAAGAAAACAGAATAGGAGGACCACTATTCTGTTTTAAGTGTACCACTGTTTAAGTGTACCACTCTCCAACTCACTTTATGAGGATAGCATTAAACTAATACCAAAAGACAGTACTAGAAAGAATAATTACAGATCAATATGTCACATGCCGATTAGATGTAAAAACTCTCAGAGAATATTGGCAAAGCAAATCCAGCAACACATAGAAGGAATTATCCATAATGGCCAAGTGGGATTTATTGCAGGTATGTAGGGTCGGTCCAATATTTGAAAAATAAGTGTAATCAAGCTCATTAACAGGCTAACGAAAAAGGATATATTTGTGTCAATTGATGCAGAAAAGACCTTTGACAAAATCCAACTCTCATCATCATAAAAACTCTCAGTAAATTAGAAAGAGAGAGCAATCATCTCAACTTGAGAAAGTGCACTTATGAAAAACCTACAGCTAGCATAGTATTTAACGGTGGGACTGAAAGCTTTCTCCCTAAGATTAGGAACATTTAGAGAATCTCTGGTCTTAGCTCTCTCCTTCTGTATAGTACTGGACACTCTAGCTAGTGCAATAAGGAAAAGAAAAATCCCAGAGACTGCAGAGAAAGTCAACAGAAAATCCCAACAATTTACAAAAGAACTTGCAGAACTAATAAATACGTTTAGCAAGGTTTCAAAATGCAGGATTTAACCCAAATATAATACTAACATTTCTATATACTAACAACAAACATGGAAATCAAAATCTAAAACACAAGACCAATTTCTATCCCTCTAAAGAAAATAAAACACTTAGTAAACTTAGCAAAACATGCACAGGATCTTGATGGTGAAAATGACAAAATGCCCATAAAAGACATCAAAGGAACCCTAAACAAATGGAAACATTTACCATGTTCCTGTATGGGAAGATTCAACAGTTAGAGCTATCGGTTCTCCACAGGTTGACACTGACAGACTGCATGCGATCCCTCCCACAGTCCCAAGGACACATTCCATAGACGCAGGCAAGCACTGAACATGGAGCTTCATACAGACCTACCACTGCATTCTTGGGCATTTGTCCCAGAGAATAAAATCTTAGGTTAACAAGCCCTGTGTACAAATGTTTATATCAGCCTTATTTGTATCACCCCCAAACTGGAAACAGCCCAGATGTCTGTCCCTCAAAGGGTCAACAGTGAAATGCATGCTGGTACCTCCATACCAGGGACTACCACTTAGCAATAAAAAAAAAAAAAAAGAACAAACGAACTACTGATAGACTCAGCAATTTAGATGAAAGTCCATGAAATTATATTGATTGGAAAGGAAAAACTCAACAGTTACATATCATGTGATTCCACATACAGAGCCCTTTGAAAACAGAATTTTAGAAGCGAAGAGCAGATGCACGGTTGTCGGAAGCCAGAGACTTGGGGGCAGCTGAGGAGGAAGGACCAAGGGGCGCGGTTACAGCAGGGCCACCTGGGGTGTGTTTCAGGGATGGACCTGTGCCGTACCTTCACCGCGACGGCTACACGGATCTACACCTGTGATACAACTCTGTGGGGCTGCACACGCAAAATGTGGACGGTGCCAGTGGGGACATGCTGGTTGTGACATCAGACTACAGTTTTTCAAGATGCTACAAACGGGTAAAAGATACATGGGGTGCCTCAGTATTATTTCTCACAAGTGTCTCTGAATCTAAATGTACCTAAAAAATGTTTAATTAAAAATGAAAAAAGAACAAGTGCTATCTCTACTGGACCAATCCTAGCTATTGCTCCCATTTGCAAACTTTCTGGGGTGTCGCCCCTCTTCAATACTCATACAAGCCTCTTCCCACGCACTTGGAGGTGCCCTGCCTGAGACTCACAGGTATTTTATGGGATAAATGATAATGTTCACCGTTTGCACCGGTGTGAATTCCCTCAGAATTCATCTCCTTTGCTACTCCCTCCTTTAATTGTTTTTTTTTCTTTTATCTACCTTATATTTAACCCAAACATCGAATCCAACTCCTTTCCATAAATGGGCTTAAGTGCTGGCAGCCTCAACATGGCCACTTGTAACACATGTGAGCCAACTAGTTAGAATAACATAAGGGATTTGCATCCCAGAAGACAAATAACTTAAAATTACGCACTACGCACCCATCATTTGAAAGTGTTGCTCCACTCCACCCCAGTGGCGTGCGTTGAATCTCTTCTTCAGGCCTTTGGGTCCTGTCTGTTCTCCCCTAAATTCAAATGCCTTTCTGCCTCTGTTCCCCCATTTCTTTCTTTCTTCCCCACATCAGCTGGGTACAAACAGAAGGCTTCGCAAGAACAATGTGTAACACGTAGAGTTAAAAGTAATGAAGATGATACGAGAAATGGTATGGATTGGGATTTTCATGGCGTAGAGGTTGAGGTGCCGCTCTGAAGCGAACCCAGCGCATCGTGCTCATGGACAGCTGCGTGGGCGGGTTGTGGTCCCTCCGTCAACAGAGACGTGGAAACACCTTTGCAAAGTGTGCACGTGGGCATACACTCCAGGGATTAGCGGAGACACTCAATTCATCTGTTCTAACAAAGGTTGGGTGAATTGCATTTTTTTTCTTCAGAACTATCAATAATTTTTCTTTTTCCGATTGAATACATAAATCAAAAGAACATATTTCATAAACACACTCTGACTATGAAACTCCTATTCTTCATCTATCGATTCCTAAAACTTTATTTACCCATGGATTTTTTTTCCCTTCATTGTATCAAATTAGAAATGCTCTTTTCTATGTTATTGTAGCTGGAATCCTCTGGGGCTCTTGTCAGTGTATCAAGGAGCCTTCAAAATAGCATAGAAAATGAGAACAACCTCCTTGCTAAACTATTTCTTGTTCCCGCAGTCTCAGGATTTCATTAACTTCAAATTATAGTAACTGTTTTACTATAATTTCAGCATAATTACTATAGGGTTACTATACTAGTGATTCTTTGATGCTATTTGTCCTGTAAAATGTGTGGAACTACTTAAGGGAAAACAGTATTTTCATAGGAAACTCTGAGGTTTTACTTTTAAATAATATGCCATTAAATGCAATACATTTCTAAGCTGTTGTTTCTACCAATATATAAGAGACTCCTCAAGCAAAATCTCTTACATATCCCAAACCATTTTTAAAAGGAAATCAAAAGAGATCTCTTTAATAACTATAGCTGGTGCTGATTCTATATAAAAATGAAGCTTCAAAAAAATCTGCTAATACTATCAGTGTTCCCTGCTTGATAATAAAAAGACTGAATTGATTTTTTCCAGTTTTAGGACAAAAAATGCGACATAATGAATTTCAGCTTGATATAATTTGAAATAGCCAATATATTAAACCCCACTGTGAAATTTAAATTGGCAATCATGTCAGATTCAATTCCCTGAATGAATATTAATTTAATACTAATCATATTCCAACAGGTTGAAGCTTCAAAATGCTAGTTCTTGAATAAAAGCTGTTAGATCCCTGACTATACCATCGGGCATTTTTTGTTTAGGAAATTAGACCTCCAATATTCAATATGCCTGGCTCTTCCTGGCACCTTTTCTTGCCCAGGGATTGTAATGATTTCAAAATCATTCTTTTCCCAAATCTGGAATTCTGATTTTACTAATGGAAAGCTGATACCGAGTGAACTGTCTGAGATAAGGTATAAGGTCACATCTGTCCATTAATTTTATGTCACTATGTCTTGTAAAAGTTAAATGTAAAGCTGGTTTCTGAGGCAATTCCATGAGCAAGGCCATACTGTTTATTTTTTTACACATGCTCACGCCATATAAATTAATTGATTTGTAGCCATACCGGAGGAAGAGTAAAAATATGCATACACATTAATTTCAGACTTGCAAATCAACATTTGACTGAAGTAGACCATCAGTTATGTTCTAGCCTATACCTAGCAATAATGAAAGCTCCTAGTCCCCAAGTCAAACAGAATTTGGATATGGTACATAACAATGCAATAGTCAGTTGCATTTTATATAAAATATATACTTTGCAGTTACAGAGTAAAACCCACTCGGCAAGCTCCCTCTGCCCGTACCTCAGCCATAGAAGGTACCCTGAAAATATTTCTGTGCAAACACCAGACGGCATGGGGAAGCAGAAAAAAGATAAGCTTGTTGTCAGTCCAGGGGCTAACTCTGTCACTTACGACCCAGACGACCCTGCCAGAAGCTTTTCACACTTGGGAGAACTGTGCACCACTCCGCAGCCCACTTGTTTGTTGTAAAGAATTCCAGGAAGCCTAGTTTTGTTCCTCCAGGCCCCTCCCCTTATTACATAAGTGCAGAAATTGAATTGAGGGCCTCTGTTAGGACTCCACAGTGTCAGGACCTGAATCAGATTCCCCCATTCGTAATCTCGTGTCCTTCCTCCTGCTTTCTGTAACAACTTTTCAGGAGTGAGCACATTCCTTATTACACACCTAGCAAATGGATTACTATGCATTTCATAATATCTTAACAAGTATTTAGGCTGGTGTCCACTAAAGGAAACCTGTGCTGATCTCCACTTTGGAGAAAATAATCTCTCTCTGACTTTTATTTCAATGAAGCCAGATTTTCATAATGTGGATACCTCCAAATCTACCAATAAATGTCAAATGAATAAATGACAATATGCATGGCCTTCCTAATGTTTTTTTGGTGTTTAGTTCTGTAGCTTTAACATGAGATGCAGAATGCAGAGGGGTGGGGAACTCTGTAAAAGTAAATAAGTAAAATAAGTGCAAATTGGAAGGGACAAGTTTTCTCTTGATAGTCAAACAGTTATGAAATACGGCAGTCTCATTCCATCATTAGGACTTGAACTTTTTCTCAAAAGAAGGGAAAGGCTTAAAGATTTATGAAGAAGTTTTGCCTGAACTGGGGAAGGGCTCATCTTTGACAGGGCTGAAAAGGGAGAGCTGATTCCAACGGGCACTCTAAGAGCATTTCTCTCCCAGGAGAGTGATGCCGTCCTGGTTACCTCTTCACATCGGGGTTGTCGACTTTCTCTGTGCAGCTTTTAATGCACTGCCACCAAAACACGACGTAGGCTCCCAGAGAAAGCCACATAAAGGCAACTCCAAGGGACTGCTTTCATCGTGGTTGATCCAAAAATATGAAATCACGTTGATCTGACATCTTCTGCAGATTCCCTTTCTTTGGCATTTCTATTTCTACATTTTTAACCTTAGAACCCAATCTTGCTACACTGGTCTGTGGGTAGAATGGGCAATTTCAAGGCAGAGGACAAATGAGACCCCCCTCCACTAATGACAGAACAAATGAGAGGTAAGTTCTGAACCCGTCTCTTCTGTAGTCACGGCCTGATCCCAGACATGACCGCCCCTTTGTAGGTTCTTTCAACATTGGTGACATAGAAATATTGCTCCCCAACCTAAGTGCCCATCAGTAAATGAGTGGATGGGCACTGGAGAGCCCATAGTTTTTTGAGCCCATCAAAAAACTGTGGTACATTTACACAGTGGAATACTACTCAGCGGAGAGAAAGAAGGAGCTCCCACCCTTTGCAACAGCGTGGATGGAACTGGAGAGCATTATGCTGAGTGAAATAAGCCAGGTGGGGAGAGACAAATAGCATATGATCTCACCTTTAACTGGAACATAATCAACAAAAGAAAAAAGCAAACAAAATAGAACCAGAGACACTGAAATTGACAACAATCTAACAATAGCCAGAGGGGAGGGGGAGGGGACAGAGGGGAGAAGGGTTTTCAGGAACTAATGGACGAAACCAAGGGGGAGGGTGGAAGCAAGGGAAGGAAAGTAAGTTTGGCTGGGGTAGGGAGAAAATGCAGACAACTGTAACTGAACAAAAATAAAGCAATAAAAAAAGAGAAAGAATAATTGTTCCCCACCAAGTGCATTCGCTAAACTCACATCCTAACTAAAAGCTGAGCGGATAAGGCATAAAATGCTGATTGAATATCACTTTGCCAATAACTTGCTATAGAAATCGATCATGGCTACCTCTGCATTTCTATTTGAAAGTTCTTCCCAAGGCTTTTCATGCACCGCTGTACAAATACATGGCACAATTTCGGTCACAACCAGGCACAACAAAGATACACACAAGTGTATTTAAATCGCCAAGAACAACTTCTATGCTGAGAGAGACTCTAAAACCCAAGCCACAACCCTCAGGAGCCTCTAAGGAAATCCGTTCCGGGGGGCAATGAAAATGTGAGAAAGCAAAGACTATTTTCATGACATGAGTGCAGACACAAATGTCCCCCGGTGCAAGTGGGGTTCACAAAGACGGCCATTCGGGTGCCTCCATGAGACCACAGACTGAGAACTGCAGACAGTACCTCTGATGTGAGAGGCAAGGGTGACTGTGGCTGCACTGGCCATTTCAGTGCCCTGAGGACACAAAAGGATAAACTGTGTCTATTCCCGGGAACCGCAAACTAACAGACATCTCAGTTATCTCTGCCTTTAGCAGCTCCTAAGGTTAATGCAAACTGTGGCTGACAACTAAAGCAATGCTATAACACCTTTTGAGTGTCTGACGTGTGAAGTTCATTAGTTCTAAGGTCAGCATTTTAATGCAACAGCCAAAGTTTATTCACATCAGCAGATGCTACCTGCAAAAGGCAGATGTGAAAACCAGGCGGGGCTTTCGCATGGCTGTGGCTGGTGAAATTACTTCCGGACGCCAAAACAGCCCTCACGCATTTCCAAGCAAAATAAAACATACTAAGCAAAAGCAACAGAAATTTCATGACGACATTATTGCTCCAGGTCGCCTTGTCCTAAGCTTTGGTGGGATTTTTCACAGCAGTTTTCAGGGGGACAGTCCTGGTGTATCATGAGGTGTATCATTAGGCCTTTTAGATGTTGATTTTCATGTGTCATTTGCATACACGTTTACCATCTAAAAGACCCCGTTTCCGATCTTGTAGGAAAATGCCATTTAAAGACAAGAAAGGAAGATAGATTCTTCTGTTTAACCAAATGTTAAATATTTTTTATTTCACTCACCTGCACACTCAGATGAATCCATTTCTTCACGAGAATTCTCCCCAGTGCTGTTACTTTTATTGGAGGCTGCAAACCATGTTCTGTGCGGTAATAAAACACGGTCTCTTTCTCGGATACTGTGAGTTTGAACACGATCTGCCCGTCCACCGTCTTCTCTATAATACACCTTAGGAAGCAAGCAGGAAAGACAAAAGGTCA
This sequence comes from Phyllostomus discolor, assembly GCF_004126475.2. Classification (NCBI taxonomy): domain Eukaryota; kingdom Metazoa; phylum Chordata; class Mammalia; order Chiroptera; family Phyllostomidae; genus Phyllostomus; species Phyllostomus discolor. The sequence goes on along the minus strand of NC_040917.2, from coordinate 20,214,599 downwards.
GCAGGGAACTGAAAGACAGGCTGAGGGACCCTGAATTTACGGAGATGTAACTGATCCCAAACTCCACTCCAACCCCACACCGTGCACGAACACCCGAATGCTATTCTAGTCAGAGCAAGCTTTACTCCAATTAAAAAGCTCTTTTTATTTCAATAGAAAACAGAATTCTTATTTGTAATAAATTCCCCAGAACCTTGATATCCTTTATGAGACGTTCATGGTGCAAACTAAAGGAGCTGAATCATCCTGCAAAACTAACATTTAGCTGATTGGCTCATCAGTTCCTCCGCTATTTCTTTTATAGGAAGTGACACAATACACATCCTAGGGATTGAATTACCAGTGCACATCTTTATTTCTTTTTTTTTAATGTAAAGAGAATTTAGTGTTCAGAGAGGGCTCTGAACCGCTGTTTCATTCACACAGTGGAATGGAGAACAGACAACTACCGTCTTTACCTCCTTGCCCATCCCTGACCGAAAGTCGAAGCCGGAGTCTGCGAGAGGGCTGGCTGCTGACCCTGACCACACAGCCCACTGAGGCACTGTGACAATGTTAATGACCTTGGATGAATGACCCAAGGCTGGTCATCAAATTATTATTCTTTAATAATAATTTAAGCCCTGGCTGGCGTAGCTCAGTGGATTGAGGGCGGGCTGGGAACCAAAGTGTTGCAGGTTCGATCCCCAGTCAGGGCACATGCCTGGGTTGCAGGCCATAACTCCCAGCAACTGCATATTGATGTTTCTCTCTCTCTCTTTCTCCCTCCCTTCCCTCTCTAAAAATAAATAAATAAAATCTTAAAAAAATTAAAGATCATTGATGTTAAAAAACAAGTTTAAAAAAATAATAATTTAATACTTTAATAATAATAATAATAGAAGTGGTTAAAACCACTTCTATCCTAATCATAGTGATATTCTTCTCCTGCCCCTTTACATAGGTTAATGCATGTTTTATCCTTTTAATTTATGTTCAATATAAATTTTATGTTATGTTACTTATATCATTGCATATTGCCCACCATTCTGTGTCCACTGAGAAGAAACAGATATGAATTTAAGCCCCATTCCTCTCGACCACATTTCAACCTCTCAACTCAGCTTTTTAACAGAACACAGGTGAGCAATGCTCGCTAGTTGCCTTCTAAGTGGGTTATTCCCAGAGACCTACTGTTTAGAGAGAAATAACACTGACAGCATCCCGTCAAGTGACTCACTACTTAAGACGGCCTTAGCCTGTGTCTCACAGACAGGAACTCACAAAGGAGGCACATCCCAGGGCAGAGACTCCATGAGGTATTGGAAGAGTCTGGGTCCCTTTCTCCTTGCAGCTGCCCCTGCTCAGCCCAGAAACCCCCATGGGTATTCCTGATCCTGTAATCCTCCTTGCTCGAGACTTCTGAAGGGGTTTTCCTTGGTGCTTACTTAACACACTGTACTACCTTGCTAAGAACACCAATCTGTCTGTCTTCACAGTAGATCATGAGATTCCTGAGAATAGAAGGAGAACCTGGTATATAGGAGACCCTCGGAAAGGGACAAGTGAGTGACCGATCGGAGTAAGAAGCATCAAAGAGGGGGCAAAGTAAGAATTAGTGCTAAAGGTCTTTTCAAACTTTTCTTAAATAGAACACTTTCCACAAAGCATCCCTTTTATTACACTTACTCCTTCCCAGAGCTTAGAGGTAAGAGTAAGTTTGGAGAACACTTAATAGTCACTATTTTCCTGCCACTATTTTATTATATTTTGTGTCTATGCTTGGTGATAAAAATGAGAGTCAATATATATATGGAGCCAATAAGTTTAGTTGACATAAAGGTTTTATATAAAGTAGAAATAAGGCTTTAAAGAAACCCTACTATGATGTTTTTAACCCTTCAGTAAGTGATTATTTCTAAGTCACTGGAATGAAAAGAGTTTCTCTTTATTCCCTGACTCCAGGTCTTAAACAATCTAGGAAAAAAATGTGCCTCTAGCCATTTTTCTTGAGTTTCAATTTACAATACAAGTTAGCATTTGACTGTTACTCAAGAATGCATTTACCAAATGCAGGCTTACTTCCCCAAGCTTGGTGAAAATGCATTTCTTAATATGTTATTGATTATCTTCCTTGCTATTTTGTTTGCTTGTAAACATTCTAGCTTTGGTAGATAATGAATGTGAGAGCAAGGCAGGTAGCAAAATATTTAGGAACTGGATTTATTCTGCTCCTGGATAAACAATAATTGGATAATCCGTGTTTTGTTTGTTTTACTTATCGAGTGCAAACACCCCGAAATTCCCCCAATTCCCGTAGGTGTTTCAGATTTGAGAATGGAAATGACCTTGAAGCAGAGAACTCTCAAAACTGTAAACCATGTGCTATGGCCTCTATAAATACTCCTCTGTCTCACTTATACGAAATGATGGCCACAGAAGATGAATCTGGTAGAAACATATCCTTTGGGGGAAAAAAATATTTTGTCCTAGCCATATTTGTCAAGAGACACTTTTTTAAGATGGTACACTAGTTATATAAACTGAGTAGGCAGGATTTACTGACATTTCAAAGAGTAAGAAAACAGGATTTTCTTTTAGAAGCGACAGAGAAATTGAAATGATGGTTTGAGATGATTTTCACTCCACGTTTTTTTAGAAAATGAACATATGCCAACTCTCACTTGGCACATTACAACTAAACACCCAAGACATTTAAGTCCTACTTGCTCAGGAAATTATAAGACTTTTCTGGTTTGTTTCACAAGTTTTTTAGATATTTGGCCAACACTGTCACACAAAGAAACCGTCACCCTGGGAAGAGACAAAAGCCCTGCAGGAAGACACAGGATACGGGAAGATGCTTCCAAACGCTCCTACTCATTCCAAATTCCAGACTGGCTCCCGACACCAGGGAAAACACAATATATACTGGCTGAAGAGACTATTACAGAATAACAAACATGTAATTACATAAACTGAATGAAAAACCAATACTAAGGAAGCCACACTCCAAAGTCACTGAAGGCATTTCTGCCAGGACCCATAACATACAGGCATTTGAGACCCTTGCATGTTTCCCTATGAGCTTCCTAAGAGATGTCAACTCCACAAGGTCAAGGCCAAAAGTTCTACCTGTTCCAGGGATGGAGGGTTATTCATCGTGGGGCACTTCCCATGACCCAAGCCAACATCCCTTCTCAGGGAAATGAGGAGGACAGAAACACAGTCCTAACCCTCAGAGAGTCATCTGCCTAATGAAAAGTTGATACTCTTGTAGCGGCAGATTGTTCGTGTAAACCTGGACCAAAACTTTGAAAATGTCAATGACTTGTATTACTAGTCCCAACTGTGAAACCCACTGAACCTGATTCAGCGTCTCACGCCTAAGAGAAAGATTGCACTCAACAATCTACCAGGGAATGCATGAGACAGGTGTGTGCATGGCTACCTGCGATGAAACCAACTTAATATAGACTTTACTGAAGTTTCACTTCATTGTGGTAAGGATAAAAAAATGATTACATTTAGAAAAAAATGTTTGGAATGCAAACTTGAGTAGGAAACACTAGCATAGGAGTTGGTCTCCACTCAAGTGGATTTCACAGGGCTAACCTTCCTTTCTAGTCTGGAAGTCAAGTTATACTAATCTTCGCTACAAGTGATTTTTCAGGCCCCTAGGAAAGCTTACACTCACCCTACTACTTACATTACACCTTCTTGCTCGGGTTTCAACCACACAGCTAGAGTAAAGGATGCCGCCAGCTTTGGAGAAGGAGGAGCGGAAAAGCAATTCTTGTGATTTCCGAAAATAAAGCTTGTGGCGTTTTTCCGGGAGTAGGGCTGCAGGTCCTGCTGGTCGGTGGCGATGCAGCTCCCGAGGCCTGCTGAGAGAAGGGCGGTGAAGGCCGGGGGTGCAGATCTGTGGGGGCAGTCCTGGACGCAAAGCTGCTGGCTACAGAACTCCAGACTGTCAGCAGCCTCGGAGATGCGGCAGAACGTGCTTCCGTCTGGGAGCCCACACGTTGCGTGGGTTGGCACAACCGAGACAGTCTTGAAAGCGCCCACGTTCTCCAGCCTCGGGAAAAGGCCCTGCGCGTCAGCCCGCGACAGGGAAGCGAAGTAGGAAAAGATCGACGTTTCAAGGATGTGAAACAAGAAACCGAAGCTCAGGGAGAGAACCGGGCAATGCATGTTTACAAAAAAAGCATTCTCCTCCCGGGAAAGCGTCCCTAAATAAGTAATCAGGCCGCTGCCGCTGCTCGCCAGCCCCACGTGGAAGCCAGGTGCTCTAAGGAACCGGCAGGTCTTCCATTTTCGGGAGACTGCAGGCACGTTTTCACACTGAGGTAGTTCCAAAGGCGTCCTGGGCAACAGCGGAGACATGGGTAGCAGCTGGTGTCTGCGAATCAAAAACAGGGTGTCAAGTAAAAGCTGCTACATCATTAAAACTTAAGTTCTTCCGAAGAATGGGGGCTTAGAGCTCTTGACAGGAACCATTACTGCACTTTTCAAAGAAATCACTGGGAAGGGCATTGTCGTGGAGTAAAATGCTCATTCTTTTGGCACATAGCGGCATTTTGTGGAGCAGGTCAGGCACTTTCAAGTTCACAGGACAACCGGGTCTGTATCTACACATACACAGGCATCTATTTTTATTCACGCGTTGGGCCACAGTGAAGTCACATTGCCGCTCTACCGCGGAGAATCAGCACGTGTGTCCACAAGGTAAAGAACATGCTGCATAGGTTTTCTTTGCGCACGCACCGTCTGTTACAGAGCAGAGCCCACATGCAGATGTCCGAAATCAAGCCAGCAAAAGCACTTTGGGCCTCTCCCCCTTATCCCAGCAGGTGCAGCAACTTTAAGCTCGCAGGAAAGCTGCTTAGGAGCCCAACACCATCTGTCTGTCCTGTGCCTTAGTATTTAGCAAATGTTTATGCCCGTGTTTCCTCCTATGGCTATGTATTTGTAGGTTAAATATGGACCCCTAATACCGTGTAAGTAATTGTATTGATAAATAAGCTGAGTTACCATTTCTTTATTGCATTTCAACCAGTCCCCTCAGTGTGACAAATGACTCTTCACAGGGCCGCGGTCCCTCGTTGCCTGGCAACACTGCGGTGACCCCCGGTTACTTTCAGCAGATAGGCTGGAACAGCATACAGGCTGCAGGGAAGACTTGGCTGCCCGAGGACGGGATTCTGCACGGCACACACTTGGTTACCTGAAACTCGGTGCAGTCAGCTCTGCGGCCCGCAGGGAACTGAGCTCCCCAGGCCTTCCGCAGGTGCCTGGAGCAGGGGGCGGGACCTGGAGGGGCCAGGCAGGCATAATTTTAAAGTAGCAGTACACCTTATCCTATACTCCCCACGGCCCCTCCTCTCTCCGCTTTCACGCGCCCCAAGCCATTTAATCATGTCATCAGAATGTCCGGCCACGACTAGTAACACAACCCCTAATTTCCAGGGTGTTCTCTTTCTTGTGGGGTACAAATATATTGATCACCTGGAGGCTTGGTCCACGAATACAAGTTTTGACGGTTCCGTTTCTGCATTTTTGAGTCCAGGTACCTCTCTCCTAATGACACACGCTGCTTTAGATTATGAGGAGCGTCTGACACTACCTAAACAGGTTCCATTTGGATGATCAGGATTTTAATGATGCTCCAGAAGCAACAGGCCTGCTGACTCTTTAGCTACCTGACTGGACGAGAGCGTGCGTATATTTATGAGTGCTTGCTTGGTGTCAGTTCTGTGTAGTTTCTATCACATGCGAATTCTCTCTCCTATCCCCTCGGACCTCGCTCCTCACATGGGAAATATTCTAAAGCAACTAATACTGCTCTCCATGTTTGTCTTCAAAATAGAAAAGTTGTTTGAGGAAAAAAAATCAGCCAATTGTGGTTTTGTTTTCTGGAAACTATCCGATTTAGAAAAACATTTAGAAAAGGCAGAGATGCTTGTGCAGTGTTTCTTGCTAGTAAGACAGCCAGAGACAAACCCAAAGTGACTTCTCTCAAATGTTTCTTTAAGTTTCTTTCCTATGAGAGATCTGGAAGCCACACCCCTTTGATTTATCAACTTATCAAAGAGAACAAGGTGCTTCTAGAGGAAAACTCCACTCGCCAAAATACCCTCTTCTCTACTTGTCGATTATTACAATCTTGCAAGGGCGATGCTTAAATTAAAAACAAACTTTCATCTAAAACCAGCTGACGTGTAATTACAGATGTCATGTGTAAATTCTGAGAGTGTGGGAAAAGACGTTGGGAAATAAACATATAGGACAGCGAGACTTAGACACGTGGATTATTCAAACCCGCTACAGAACATACAACCAATGTTTGTCTTCGGATGAGTTATTCAATGGCAGGCTCCTCTTCATCCCCAGCAAATCCAAGGACTAACATTAATTTTTAATCGTGGTGTGTCAGTGTATCTTTGGGGTCTCCACTCTGGAGATAAGAATTCTCCCCCCATACAACCACCCCTGCATTCTCACAGGGAGTCATGCCTCAAAATAGACAAGCTAAGATTAGCACCTCGGCTCCACATGCAGACGCTCTGCCTGTAATTTGAAGAGGCAGACGATGGTCTGACACATCCCTCAACGCTCTCGGCGCAGTCCCATCCAACCTGGGGACACTTCTGGTAACTGAATCGGGCACCGACCCTCCCACCGCCCCCATCAGTGCCTGCGAACTAAGTACAGAAAAAAAAAAGAAGGAAAAGTGTATAGGAGGAAGTTTTAGTTAAGCATAGGAGTGGCCTTATGCTATTATTTATTGATCTTTATAAATTTCTGGGATTAACTGGATCGTTCTTCAGGTTGAGGGTGGCTTGGTGTGGCTGGGGCTGGACAGTCTGATTCAGCCTCGCTCTCTCATCTTAGTTTGCCTGATGGTCATGGGAATCAATTCTAAGAGCAGGCAAATCCCAACAACAAAAGATGGGAGGCCCTAAGGTGCAAATACCTTTCAGGCCTCTGCTTGCATCACATTTGCAAATGTCCTATCGGCCACAGAAAGTCAGGAGACCAAGTCCAGACTCAAGGGCTGTGAAATACATTCCAATCTCCGCAGAAGGAGTGACAAAGTCACACTGCAAAGGGCACACCTAGCAACTGAAAATAATTAGTGACCATTTCGCATTCTACCAGAGAGAGAGTGGCTAGCAATTTATTTTTCTAGTTGTAAAGACATTATGTCACATGAAATCAGCATATCCCTGTTTTGCAAAAGTCAAGAAAATGGTATTTTATTTAGACAACTATAAGCAAGTTTATCCTCTTTATTCTGGAAAAGCTGACTACAATGAGCTTAGCTTATCAGCTACTTTAGGCCTCACTCTTTTTAATGGGCAAAAGCAAGAGGTAACCCCGATTCTTGAGTGTTTAGTATCCTGTGATTTACTATTAAAATTGATTGATCTCTGGCAAAACTGATCAAGGAAAAAGGAGTAGACACATACTAATTACCATTAGATATGAGGGTAGAGGCATAAGCCACTGCTGTAATGTGATCACAAATGTAACAAAATATTACAGACAATTTTATGAGGATTCAACGTGCATTCTGAGGCAAATTGGACAAATTCCTAAAATATTTCAAATCTAACCTGACTCAAGGAGGAAGAGGGCTGGAAACAACCCCCATGTCCATCCACCGTAGAATACAGAATCAATGGCGGCATATCCAAAGAATGAAATGAAATAAGGAACTAATGCTGTAAGCAACAATGTAGATAAATCTCACAGATACAGTAGTGAGCGAAAAAAGCTAGACACACCAAGACCGTATCGTACGGTTCTATTTATATGAAATGCAGAGCTACGGTGATGAAAGGCTAAATAGGGTTTTTTAATTTAAAAAAGAGAATTAATAAGAATGGGCTCAAGGAAGCCTGCAAGAGTGCTGGGATTTCTGGATCTTGTCTCTGGTGATGGTTACACCAGTGGATACATTTGAAAAACATTCATCAAGATATTTACTTTAAGGCCCTCGTTGGCGTAGCTCAGTGGATTGAGCTCGGGCTGCAAACCAAAGCATCGCAGGTTCAATTCCCAGTCAGGGCACATGCCTGAGTTGCAGGCCATGGCCCCCAGCAACCGCACATTGATGTTTCTCTCTCTCTCTTTCTCCCTCCCTTCCCTCTCTAAAAATAAATAAATAAAATCTTTTAAAAAATCCTTCTTATTAAAAAAAGATATTTACTTTAAGGGGTATATACTTTGTGCAAAGTATACCTCAACAATAAATAGTAAATATTTTTTAAAAATATACATTATTCTATTTACTAATTTCTCCCAGCAAAGAAACAGTGGGCCTAGAGAGTTGGGCAAGTCAGTTATTCCACACATCTGGAAAACTGTAATTAGAGTTTTCACAAACATTCTTGCAAATAGCATAAGAGAATATTCACCAACTTATTTTATGAGGCCAGTATAAAGAAGGAAGCTTGTATAACTTGACAGGCAATTTACAAAAACAACCAACATCATAAGTAATAATGATAATTAACCCTTTTGCTAAAATCAAGAGAACAAAGGTACCCATTATCACTGCCTCTATTGAACATTTTATGAGCTAGTGAATTAAAATAAGGAACATTACCATTAGGTTTTTAACCTTTTCCTACTCATATGAGTGTGTATATCCTACATGAAACATATTTATCATCCTGAAAAACAGGTTAGCAAAATGCTTCCTGTTTGCAAAAAATTCTTCCATATTCTTTTGCCGTTTTCTAAACCAATGCAATCCCTTGTGATGCTTAAAATCCAGAGAGTAAATTGAATGACATTTTTTGGGAACAGCAGCCATCATTCGCACTTAATCTGGTTTCTGAATTCTTAGGAAGGCTGCTAATACAACACGGTACCTAAGAATAAATCTAAGTAGTAGTATGCGATTAAAAGTGACCCGTGTCATTTGCAGGTGGAAGAGGCGGTGCTGGAGCGTCCCTCTCCCACTCACACTGAGATGGACCGTCCGTCACCCAGATTCCCGAGTGACTACAACCAGCACCCCGGTTACCCAGCATGGGCCAGACACAAAGCCGTGTGGTCGGCAGCCAGCGAGGTTTCAGGGCGGTCTGCGATGGCAGGCGGGATGACCCTGTGTGACACACAGCTCCACCTGCACTGGGGCGGCTGCTGACCGCCCTCCCACAGGTACCTGGGGACAAGGCTGGCGGTGCGCTGAGCAGACAAGAACGGCCCCCTCCCCATCCCAGAAATACACCGCCTTGCTCAGCTGGCGAGGCTGACCCCTCCCACTGAATCACCTGCTTGCAAATGCCTGGAAGGGAGCTTTGATTTGTCAGTTACATCCCAGGAAGTGGCACCTTTTCAGCCCATGAGAAACTAGAATTCCTTTAGCAGGTTGGACCCAGATGGTTGACAAATGGCTTATGAAGACAAGAACAACAACAGAAGTAGCCATCATCTTGTCAGACGGGTGTTGGAAAAGAAGATAGATTCATTCTGGCAAGTGAAACTCTCTGAGAGAGGAAACTCTCAAAAGAGGGCCCCTGGGAATAAAGGACAGGTGAGGGCATGGCTGGAACAAAGGACTAAGAAAGCACATGGGAGGGGGGGTCGTCTAGGAAACAGCCTCACTGCCAGTTGAGTATCCCATCCTGGTGGGGGGAGGGTTAGAGAGTTCACCTTTATAGTATCCACACTAGTTCATTAAGACACAGACAAAAGCTAGGTCTTAGTTCTAGGAAAGCTCCAACATGACTTACGAGGAAAGCCCTTCTCCCTTGGAGTGGGTTATGGGTGGATTCACCCAGGGGCTCAGTGGGAGCTGACGTCTCAGAAAGGTTTCATCCTGAAGATCAGTCCTGCAGTCTTGGTAATGGAGCCTGCAACTTCTAGAGAGAACCATAAATGTCAGATCCCCTCGCGACCGAAAAGGAACAAGCCACAAAGAGACAAGTCCCAGTACCGATGGGAAGCCAGAGACCTGCCCTCAGGAATGTAACCTGAGGACGTGGTGGACCACAGTGAAGGCACATCCCACGATCCAGAGAGACAGTCATTGAAAAGATGGGCACAGCACCACACTTACTGTGGTCGCTCAGCCTCACCTCACATAAGGTGCAGAGACACTGGTGAGGGACAGAGTGTGCTTTAGGGACACGCTAAAAAAAAAAAACTTAAATGAATGAACCACACGCCCTCCATGACTCAGAGCATCATGGGAGGTAGGACCATATTGTGGTTAAGAAGCTCCGGAGAAAGCCCGGAGTGAGCCCTGACTTCTCTAGCTTCTAGCTGTGTATTCTCAAACAGGCGACTTCACCTCTTCTCGCTCCAGCTTCCTCATCTACAGGATGGAACTCTTTTCCAGGGTTGTGGCGAGATTAATTGTACAGAGCACACAGCAAAGACTGGGCCGTTGCTGTTAGCACCCACCTGTTTTCCAGTTTATACTTAGGGAGTTTTTCTGTCATTCTACATCCAAAGGCCAAAGAGAGGAAATACTACCGTGCATTCCTCTACCATTGGAGCTTACCCAGCACTTTTATAGATTATCTCATGTGCTCTCTGTAACAACCCCACAAACTGGAGACAGTATCACTCCCACCATACGCAGACAGAAAATGAGAACCAGGGCTTAAGTGGCTTTCTCCAAGTCACTTAATCGGTAAACGGCAAAGCCGGGACACAAGCCCAGGTTCTAGGTGGAGCATAAGACTCCTCAACCTACTCGAAACCTGAGCCATTAGCAGGCTCCCAGGAAGTGGGGTGGGGGGTGGTGCATTGTACCTGGGAGTTGACAGTTTTTATGGAGAGAGAAAACGAGCGTTTCCAGTGACAAGAGCAGCAGCATGAAGACAAGAAGATTATCCTACATACAGGACATATTATCTCCTGTAGAAATATGTAGATAGACATCATTTAGCCCTCTAAAAGAAGACTTTTCAGATTTGTCTTTTTTTTTCTGAAAAATTCCAACGCTTTAACAAGGATATTGTCACAGTAACGTTTAGGAACCTCCATGTCTTTATTCAACATCTGACTCATCTCCATTATCATTCTATCGCCCTGATCCGAATTCTCGAACACATGTTCTTACACTCCTTAAATTATGCAGACTCTCGGATGATGAGAGCATCATCTTTGTCTGTGGCACAAAAGCTTCGCATTGGTATTTCAGGTTACCCTGGGACACAAGGAGAACGTGACACCATCGATAGCATGTGGCAGGCCATCGAATTCCTGTCCGTTCTTTCTCCCGAGCCTGGGCAAGGGCCCAGACGCAGCCTGGCAGGTGAACTCGCCAGCGGCTTCCTCCATCCCAGCCGGGCAGTGAAACAACAGCTGCGAAGCAGTATGGGACGGGGGACGGCAGGCCAGCTGATGGCCGGAGAGCAGGACGCACGGGTGGGCGGGGACTGACAGTGAAAATGACAACGCGAGCTGGAGGACAGCAGGCAGGCAGGGGGCAGGGCGCAGCTGGAGCCGAGAGGGCGGATCCTGAAGGGTCAAGTTTCTGCAAAGAGCTGCGCTCCTGGGAGTGATGTGGCCGCTTTCACAAAGTGGGAAAGCCCTGGGCGGACCATATGAGGTTTCACATGTTTTTGAGAGAAAGCGCCATTGCACTGAGGGAGGAAATGTGGAGATGGCAGATTCGGGGGGGATGGACAGCGAGCTGAGCGGGGACCACATGGTCTTAGAAACTCAATCTGGTTAGATAAGACCTAAAACAGTCCCATGGAGTGAAAAAAAAATGTGTGTTACATTTAGAGGGAAATGGAAGACATACAAATCATAACGGTGAAAAATAATTTTGCTTAGGGAAAAAAGCAAACTGTGTTGGAAAGGTTTTTTTTTTAATTGAAGGTAAATATGGAATATGCTTTATCCGTGAGCTCTGTAATTGTCTCTAATGTCTCTGCAGTTCTCCAGTAATTTATTAATGTAACGTTTAGGTTCACATGCCAAAGGCTTCGCCAAGAGAAGAGCAAGAATTAGAAAAAAAAATGATTAGGGTAATAAACTTGGAGCAATATGCATTTGTAGAACAGCTTCGAAAACATACATGAACACAATCATTAACAGCATAACTAAAAGAGGTCGTTTGAGACATAAGAGATTTTTACTTGGGAATTGCAGATCAGAGAAGGACATGATGCTCAGTTCTGATGGGACCGATTATTGTTTGTGCTCGAATCAAGCCCAGGGCTCCTGACAGTGAGGTCGGCCTGATTTCCACCTCACTCCACACCCATGGCTGTACTGGATGATGGTGTACAATCAAAATCCTCATGAAGAGAGCAAGGAAGGAACATGAGCAGGTGAGCGGTCCTTTGAAATAGCCACGATATGGACGATAATGCTAACTGAAGGTGCAGTATGTGGCTGGCACCACGTGGAAACCTCTCTCATCCACCCTGGACACCAACTTCAAGCAACAGTCGAGGCTACCACTGTTTTAGACACCAGGGTGCCGGGCCCTGGATAGTAAACACTTTTTTAGAGTCAGACAACTACCATTTAGGAACAAAATCAAGACTCAACTCTAGCTCCATCTAACTCTCCACCACAATGCCCAATTATCCCTAAAAGCAACAATCTCTGAGAACATTTTAGTAGTTGACGTTTTCCTATATTCTAGTAAAGGTACCCTTAAAGTAATTTAGATAATAGTACATGCCTACAGTCTAGCAGGCACTGTGCTACACCCACGGACAAATGGATCCTAATCCTAAGAACACTCCAGACGTTAAGGACTGGCCTTTTGCTTTAAGAATTGGAGGAATTTATTTTAGGAGCGAAGAGAAAGCCCTCAGTTCAACCATGACCCATAGCAGTAGCCCCTTCTGGCTGTCGTGTGTTCAGATGCCTCCTCCAACTTCGCTGTTCTAGAACAACGTTAATAGAGCACGCTCAGAACGATCACCTGAGAAAAGCCATGAAGATGGGAAAAATGAGGAGTTAAGCACAGTTCTGAATAAGTGCTTAGTAAGATTGAAGTTATTGGCAGTCAGGGAATCACTTTATGCAGGGGCAAATGAATCGACTATAATTTTAACCTAAAGTACCACTCCAGGGGCTGTAAAATTCTTTCTACTTGGATAAATAGTCTCTATTTGAATTGCAGCCTGCCTTGAGGATGGAATAAAGAATAACCTGATTTGACAAGATACCAGGGCCGTGGTGGGTGGGGGCAGGGCTGGCCACCAGAACTGATAGAGAACTAGCATATACTCAGCAAATGACCCATCTACAACAGGGGAGAGGCCAAGAGAAGCGAGAAGGCCCATGTATGATAATGGATGCTGTGTAAGACGACAGAGAAGATACGGACATAAAGGTTTTAAAGAAAAATAAGAGGCTCGGCTCCAAGCTGCATTGATTATCAGGGTTCTAGCAGAGTAAGTGTGCCCCTTCACTTCACTCTCTCACTCCGCAATAAAGCGCAATTCTTCCCAGCAGCCCCCTGACTGTCAGGAGCCGGTCGTCCGCGGATGCCGGGACATGCACACTGCCTCCTCTCAGGCTGTGTCTTGACCTTGTAGCCATCTTGACCGGCCATCTCATCTCTTCGAGCTGAAGCCCCTGCTGTTATTCAATTAAGCCTGGATACCAGACCAGAGGCTCCCGGACAGACAGTCCCCAGCCCAGATCTCCTGTGGGCACAGCACACGGCTCACGCAGGCCCAGCAGAACCGTGAACAGTTGCGTCCGGAGCTTTCTGGTTCACCCTGCACCGCAGGCAAAAAGCAGTGTTCCTTCGGGTTCGCACAGCGTCTGGCCGGAGTGAGTCATTTAGCCACATAAAGTAAGTAACGTCACATTTTAAGGGAAACTCATTAAGTACATTCATAAAAGCAATTAAGACATTTCAGTAACACCACGAAGCATTTATGCAACTTGTAAAAAAATACCATTTTACTGATTACCAGCCTTCGAGCACAGCGCTGAAATAGCACATTTATCCTTCGGGTCTACTGATTAAAGAAATATGGCATGTCGCAACAGGAAAATCTGTTTTGTAGGCATGGTAGATTTTTTTTTTTAAATATTGGAACTGAGTTCATCACGATAACCAACACTGTATCTTCTTGAATTCCTAAACAATTCGGGGTGAAGGAAAAGATGGTGTGATAGCATGACTAGAAGAAAACAACGAGAAAGAAATCAAGTGATTGTAACAACTGTTTTCTAAAAATATACAAATTACTGCCCTGACCAAGTAGCTCAGCTGGTTAGAGCACAGGCCAAGGTTGCAGGTTCAATCCTCGGTCAGGATACATACAAGAACCAATCAATGAGTACATCAGTAAGTGGAACAACAAATTGATGTCTCTCTCTCTCTTTCTCAAAATTAATAAAATTACAAAAATAAAAGTATACAAACTATTTAAAAGTACATACATGCCAATGTTTCTATAAATCCTCTGCCTTTGCTCACATATATGCATGTAGGCAGAAATATTCCCTCTTGTGTTTGCATGGCTTTTTGGAACATTTCTAAGGTGCCACCTTACAGGGGTTCCTGGCCCAGTGTCTGCAGGGGGGTCAGGGAGCTCATGAGCATTAGAGGGGAGGGGAGGGCGGGACAGCAGGTTACTTGGGGTGTAGGCTCTGAAGTCCAACAGCCTTGACTTTGACTCCCTTTTCTCCCTTGCTTTGGCCCATGGGATGCTTACAGACCGATTTTTCTGACCATCTCAAGTAACTGCAAATTCATGGCTGCAAATGGTGCACTTTTATCCCTGGTTTTATTCGTCATTTCATTGCCCATGTTTTTCTTTCTCTTCAGTGTCTCAGTAACATGCTTTTACTTTTGTAAACGTATGGGTATGTATATGTGTGCTACAGCAAGTCTTCTGTGGAATAAATGAGCGTCAGTAGGCAAGAGAGTAAATAAATAAATGCACTTCAGAAACTTCTGATATAAATACTCATGACGCAGGAGTCCCAAACTCCTCCAGGGACATGTCTTATGCACTATTGTACCTGCCGACCCTACCACAGTTCCTCAAACATATAGCAGGAACCCCGTGATGGTTCAATGAAAGATATATATCTCACTGCATTATTATTTTTCTTTTTTGCCTTGGCCAGTAAGGAACCTCCTCCAATTAAAAAAAAAATCTCATGAGTTTTATCTTAAAATGACGAATGCATGTAGTCTTCACATTAAGGCCTATCCAGCATGAAGTAAACCACAATTTCTCAGGGCACCATGGTGAATGCAGCCAGGCTCATAACTGGAAACCCTAACCACCCAAAGATCTTTTCTTCCACATTGCAGTATATGAACTCTAAGTGTATGAGTAGGTGATATATAAATAGTCTGATTATAAAGATACTAGTAAAATCAGCTTTTGAATTGGTCTCAGAAAGTAGATGATGACTAAATGCAGGCGGCGTGGTTTTGCCAGAGGAACTCAGACATGGAGTCCTCAGTTCAACAACAAGCCCAAAACTCAACTGATGCCTTTAATAGAATCTAAATGGCCATCACTTGTCTCGGGATGGGATAATAAATTAATTGTGTAAGCAGCAACTAGATTTATATATACATTAATGTCTTAATTCATAAAAATCAATTTGTGTGGTAAGGAAAACATAGGGCAACACATTTCTTAATTTGTTCCCAGAATCTCATTTCCCCTATTAGTTGTTATTATTTGTAAAATTAATTGATTTCCTTTTTTTTCTTTGCTCCACACTTTCCCTGATCTTCTAGAAGGGGCAACAGCGCCTTTCGAGGTTCGGAAACACGCAGCGGGCCAGTTGGCAGAAAGGCTGACTGATGCCTGTGCCCGTGAATGCTGTCACTGCCCCTCTAAGCTCAGTCACGCCAACTGGAGCAGTGACAGAGAGCAGGCCCTGTCCCTCCAGCCACAGACTGACAATGGGTGGTCCGTTCTACCGAATTCGGGGTCTGCACACAGGCCCCCTGGGGACTGAGTTTGAGCCACCTGGGTTCCCAGAAGAGCAGATGAATCCTCTCAGAGAACACCTGTTTCAAGAGACAAAAAGGAAACGAGAAGGGCTCTCCCCTCTCAGGCTTTGTGTGCTTGGCCTTCCTTCCTCCTGTACTTTTTGGAACATAATCCTACGTTCTAAGCTGATTTACTATTTTTTCTAGGTCTGTGCCTAATTTTACCGGATACGTGTCATTAGTAATACTTGAAAGTTAGAAAGTGGGGGCAAAGTGGTCACCCAATATCAAGAAGTAAAAGCAAAGATACTCTCAATATGGAGAATAACGCAGCAGCTCTCTGAAATATGTCACAACGCACCACTGGAGCCTAAATGTTCATTAAGTCACGTTAAATGACACTAGCGCATTAGGTCAGGTGCCAAGAGGATGGTTAGACATTTCAGGATAAGGGAAAACTTCCAACTGACTGAAAAAAGTTTTAGTAAGTCCAAGATACGACATTGCTCCAAGGACTCCCACGAACGGAGAAGAAACAGCCGTCCAGCTTCTCCGTGTTGCTCCCTCGCCCGGTCTCCCTCTCCGAGTATTTTTGTCTCGTCTTTGGAACTTTCTGTATATTTTTAATGACCCTCAAAATTCCACTCCCAATTTTTTTCTCAAAGGTCGAATGATGCCCACTGCTGTCTCCTGAACCCCCCACCTTCCACATGCGGCCCCCAGACCTGCGTGTGTAACAACCTCCATGACGAGTCTTGCTCACCCCCGCACCACCTCAGTGGCCACTGCCCTGAACCCGCAGCTCGGCCCGTCGCCCCCCACCCCGCCCCCAGTGCCCACTGAGTCAGCACTACCTCCTGACCCTGCTTTACATCCCGCTCTTTCTCTCAGGACGGGTGCACCTTGGACAGAGTTCCCCTGAGAATGCATTGGCAGACGGTTGCCTTGCTACTTCAGAGATTTCCCTGACCCTAGTCTCACCATCACTCAGCCCGTAAGCTCTTTCTTTCATCAGAGCTACACCTCTAATGTCGCTGTCCTGTTTAAACGTTTTCAGTGACTCAGCCCTGGCTGGCGTAGCTCAGTGGATTGAGCTCGGGCTGCAAACCAAAGTGTCGCAGGTTCAATTCCCAGTCAGGGTACATGCCTGGGTTGCAGGCCATGGGCCCCAGCAACCGCACATTGATGTTTCTCTCTCTCTCTCTCTTTCTCCCTCCCTTCCCTCTCTAAAAATAAATAAATAAAATCTTAAAAAAATCAGGGATTTAAAAAAAGTTGTCAGTGACTTCCTGTCTATAAGAGAACACCAACAACCTCATCAGAATATTTATTCCATCTGTCTGTTTATTCCTTCATCTGTCCATTTATTTACTCAACAATTAACTCATTCAACTGCTGCAAAAAACCCCCGGCACCAGTGGGAGTGGATGTGCAATAGGGAGTCATGTACAAGTTCACGCTGTCTCTGACCCCCGGCCCTTGCTCCACCTCCCAGCCCCATCTCCGTCCACTCTCCCATTCATTCCACTCGCACCTCCACCCCGTGCACCCCAATGTCTCAGTTCCCTAAGGCCGCTCTGCAGCTGCCGGTGCCAGTCTTCACACGTTCTAGGCCCTTTCAAAGTGAACTTCTCTTTCTTTTAATCTCCAAATGGTGGATCTCTAACAACACTTAAAGACCAAAGTCAAGTGTCACCTCCTCTGAGAGGTGACATTCCTGGCTACCCCAGAGAGGGAGGGCCACTCCTTCAGGGCCACCAATAGGGTTTGGTTCCTACGATGAGGCCTCCTTTTATGAACAAGCCTTTATTCAGCATGCACCACAAAGCCAATAGCTCTGTGCTAGCTGACTGCCTAGTTTTATATTTATTTTTCTCTTTCTATTTTTCATTTCCAGCACTTCGCATAGCACTCACCAAACATTAAATATGTATGTTGGGTAAAAAAAAAAACAGTATTTTTTCAAGTCCTACCTTATACATGTAAAAATTAAAGTTCTTTGGTAAAATAATAGTCTAATGCTAATGCTGGAGGTAAAGAAACTAAATCTGAAAAAAAAAAAGAAAAAAGAAAAGCAAATACTGCCCCCATCTTTTCTGGACATGGGGGTAAATAATTTTGCCTTTTGACCATTTCAACTCCTGTTAGCGTTGTTCTGACCCAGTTAGAAAGCAAATTAATGACCCAAATAGCACCCCTGACTGAGGGGAATGTACTGATTGGTTTCGGAACCGGAGGGCAGGGTGCTGGTCTCGCGCGTGCAGCTCTGAGACATTCTGGGGACAGAGTGAGCGTCCGCAGCGCCCCCCCACCCCAGAAGTTAAGGCCTTGTGAGCAGCTCTCTAATTACACTTGAAGATGTAAATATGCGCCATGACCTCTTTCGACCGGATCAGCAGTAGCTGTCTGATTCTCAACCTGCCACTTCTTGAAAGAACATTCACTTTTCCCAGTGGCTGCTCTGCACGCACCCAGTTTAGAATAAATGTCTCCAAGCCCCCCCCACCCCCACCCCAGAGTCACTCAGAACACCGACAGCATGGTCTCCTGCCCAGTTTCTCCTTGGCTCCCCACCCCCAGGCCCGAAGCCGTTCCAAGGCACCGGCGTAAGAGCTGGCTGATAACATTCTGCTTCTTCACCAGTTGCTGGTCTATTATGTAAACCCGGCTTCTTCTCTCGGCGGCGGGGCGGGAGTCCCAGGAGCACGCACGCTGCGGCACTCCAAGACCCGCAGCCAGGGGCTGTGAAAGGGAGAGTCGGGGACAGGAAGCTGCTCTCCTGGGGCGTGTGTTGCAGGCAGGTCCCCGGAGGCCCGCCGTCCTGGCTGCTTTCCAGGCCCAGGTTCGTTCTTTGTTAAAAGCGCACGGCGCAAGGCTCAGCGGGTGTACAAGAACTCCCGCCATTGGGTTGTATAGAAAGGGGGAAAGTATTCTGTCCGCTTTTGAGGTTTCTTTTTAAAATGTGACCAGACATTCAAATACACACACACAGAGTCTCATTGGAATCAGCAACATGCCAATTGCATATTCATCTGGCTAGACACAGGGCAGGCACTGTTTGGAGAGATAGGACCGCACATTGTAGGTACAATTCTGTTGAAAGAAAATCTTTTTTTTCTTTTTAAATACTGGAGGTGAAAAAGAAACAACTGCTACAAAAGTAAACAGAGTTGGGGACCAGGACTTCCAAGGGGCGGATCTTACTTCTGGTTGCCTAGCAAAAAGCCAACCAAATCTCATAGCTGTGATAAAAGCATCAGTACAAATTCCACCATAAGATACCACCTAATTATTTCATTGCTAAATGTTTCTGTTTGCTGCACTGGTGCAGTTTCCCTAACAAAAACCTTTCCGTTGATTATGAGTGAGTCACACTTCCAAGCTGGCTTATTTTTAACAACCACTTCCAGTGGAGTCGGGGCTATTTTTGTGGATGAAAGGGCTGAACGCCATTCCAGAATCTGTTTGTCCAGTGCATCAGCACCTTGATATGTCCCTACAAGGTCTAATGCTGAAACAAAACAAAGTGTATTGAGTTATAAACAGTTTTCCTCTATAATGAAAGGGCTGTGTTTTCATCGCATGCCTTTCTTTCATCAGTGATGCTCTCTCTGACATCCTGGTTCATATGTGCTCAGTTGTGTGCTTCATAAGCGATGGTGAACCTGCCTGAGTAGTCCCGCCCCGCAGCTACCTCTGAGTCACAGAGAATGGCCATGGGATGATGCCATTTCAGTTTGAGCCCAGGCACATAAGAGGACTCCCTTTTCTTCTGTTTTTATACTCCGTAGCACGTTTGGAAAAGTGTGACCACAGCATAGTCAAGCTCTCTTGTTCCACCTTCACTGCACGGACCATCTTCCACGGTTAGTGCCTCTTGTTCGTCTGCCAAGAGAGGCTGCAAACCCCATGAAAGTGGAGACTCGTGGCTGCTTTGCTCGTTCGCCATGTCCCCACAGTAAGGAGCAACGAAGGCACAGAGACTCACAGGGGCACACTGATGCACGTTTGAAAAGAAACAATAAGTTGTTTAGATATGGGAGCCCTCATTGATCTATTCTTACTTATTAAAATGCTGATCACTAAGTGCATTTGGGAATTCAACGTGAAATTTCTAACGCAGGTAAATAATTGTGCAAAAATTTAAATGGAAGATCAAAATACGGTCCAGAGCTTACAGAGAGAGAGAGAACGCCATGCCGTGGTACACGCCACCCAGAGAGGTAGCTGGAGGACTTCTACGGGGACGAGAACAGAGCCGTAACCATTCCTACCTCAGTCATGCCAACGACACCATTT
The DNA here is from genome assembly GCF_004126475.2 of Phyllostomus discolor. Lineage (NCBI taxonomy): Eukaryota > Metazoa > Chordata > Mammalia > Chiroptera > Phyllostomidae > Phyllostomus > Phyllostomus discolor. Next base: position 20,194,411 of record NC_040917.2, on the reverse strand, counting down.
CTCCTAACAGCCATCTTTAAAGGGAAGCATAAACAAGAACGAGCATGCACAAGCTTTCCACTGTCAAGGGCACTGACTTAGATTTGAAAAGCACAATGACATCTACATGGGGGGAATAACCCTGACAACGCACATACCTCCTGCCTGGTCCACCCTCTGTCTATGCTGACCCCCTCTGCTTCCGGGAAAGCCCAATGCTAGGGACAAAACCTTTACCACCTGGATTCACAGCAAAGCGCTTGGTCCCGGTATGAACACCTTTTCTGGAAGGATCTGTGGGAACGTGCCATCACACAAAACCCACTGCAATGCACTCCACCCACTTCTGGACCCCTCCTCTCACTGAAGCTGGAAAACCATGGCCCTCCTCCTCGGCGGGGAGTGGGAGCTGAAGAATCCCCAGGCAAGTCGGACTGTGTAGGGCAGGAAGGCCTGCAGGTCACAGGGGAGCCTGCCGAGATGAATGAGACCCGCCACTAGAGGATTGCAGAGTGACTCGGGAGCATCGGACAGGAGCAGGTTCGGGTAGAGAGGACGGGAGAGAACATCTCCCTGTAGGAGACCGTTCTGCATGGTGTGGGCCCAGCTCCCACTCGGAGATGCACAGGACCCACACCCACAGATAGGTTCTCCCGTGGGGAATCAGGCCTGCAATGAGCCTTGGCTGCTGTGAGTCTTGCTTTTTGCTAAAACTCTCTCACCCTGAATTGAGAACATTTACTGCAAAGCAACTTCCTAAAATACTTGCTAAACCTTCCAAGGATGAGTGTAACTTGTTCAACCACTTTTGCCTTTTCATTTGCAAATATCCCTCTTCTGTGATGTGATGAGCAGCATCGGCTCCTTTGTTTCCTGTAAAAGGTAACCACCTAAAGCGAACCTGTGCATAGCTAATGAGGACCATCATGTAATGGGTGGAGAAATCCAATAAAGGCCTGTCACGGTGGAGGCTGTGGCTTTTGCTCCCCTTGAGAGCAAAGCCATGCTGTCCCTTTTCCCCCACCGGACTCAGTGGTCCGTGTGAATGTCTCATTTCATCCATAAAGATGCGGACACTGCAGACCGGTGTCTGCATTATCTCCCCAAGAACCCCCTTCACTTCCACAGCTCTCCCAAAGCCCAGAGAACACAAGATTGGTCCACCAAATTCCCACACTCTGCCCGCCCTGAGTAAGGGCTGAGACTTGGCCAGCATAAAGAAGGGGACCTTGAGTTTAGAATAAAGACTGTGCTGAGTTCATGTTTGAAGCCGGGGGGCCAGGAAGAACCGTGGCCCTCTCAGCTGATGGCATCAAGGCCCGACACTTCTCCATGATGCTGTGTGAACCCCAGAAATTAAACACCGCTGCAGGGTAGAATACAAAAATGGACTTTTTAAAAAATTAACTGAGTTAAAATCTCAAAGGACTGAAAAAGCCCAGTGTTCACCAAAACATGCCCAGCCATCGGAAGGGAGGGGACTCAATAACAAGGTTGGTGGCGTTATGGAGGAAGTTCCCAGAACAGCCTAGCTCAGACGCGTTCACATCTATTAGCATATCTCATAACTCCATTTGGCAAGCGACACGCTAAGGATGACAAGTGCGAGTGTAACTAAACAATCGTTAAAATGTCATGAATACCTGAGAAGAGATAAACACAAGTTGAATGAGTTTTCTCTAAACTACAGACAGCTAAAACACAAGAGGTGGCAGAATGCACTGTGGACACAGATGTGACCAATAATTTCCTTGGAAATGTAGTTTACCTCATTAATGTTTCATAGCAAATGAAAATATTACATCTCTATTTAAATGTAGCTGTTCCTAACAACACTGTCGCCAGGAGAGGAAATGAGACGTTGACCCCTTGTGTTAGGACGTGCACTTTAAATTTCTGTGTGCTGAGTCATCCCCTGACTTTACCAAAATATTTTTTTCACAGGCCGGGTCAGTGATGAAGGAGTACAGAGTGACGGGAAAAGGTCAAACTTACTGACCCATAAAGAAAACATGTCACCAGTTTGATGCAATTATTTTTATCACTACCTTTGTCACTATCATTGTTATTCAGGAAGCAGCCGATTGCAGCAGGCTCTGGGATAAAATCCCAGCTCATCCTTTTACCAGCTGTGTGACGCTACAGCAAGTTGCTCAGCCTCTCTGGAAAGCAAGTTGCTTTACCCATCTGTACAATGGAAACACTCCCTGTACCAGCCTCTTGGGAATCTTAGGTGGATTGAAAGAGGTTAATAAAGTACACTTAGAACAGAGTCTGGCACGTAGTAGGTGCTATGAAGGTGTTGACATTTCCATATATTACTACTGGTAGCAAGTTTGATGACATCTACATCTAATCTGATGTTTGACAATTTAAAAACCATGGCTATGTATGCTTATCTGTTTGAATCTTCATTAAGAGCCTTGAGAAGGAGCTGGTACTGATCGCTCCCTGGGTAGAAAAGAATACCGATGTTCGGTGGGATTCCTGAGCTCCCTAGTAAATGAGAGGGCAGAGACAGAGACCCCTGCTTCCCGAATTCAAGTACAGAGCTCTTGTCACAATATTTGCATTTTCAGTTACACTTGACCTACATTAGTCTCCTGTTAGGAAAACATCAGTAAAGGTAAGGGGAAGTAATAGTACTTTATCCAGAGACAGCTGATGTGACAGAGTCTGAATCGCTGATGACATCGGTGTCAGATGGGGTGAAGGGCAGGGTGCACAGGAAGAAGGGGTGGGTGCCCTGGGTCACCAATGGAAGGGACCAGCCACAGAGCCACCTGAGGTAGCCACACCTGTAGGAGAGGTCCACGGGGCACAAAGCAACCTCACCACTCAGGGGAGTCTTGGCGTGGGAAGATCTCTCCAACCTTTGTTAAGTGTAAGTTTGATAAAATTCACAATGACCTTATGTTTCAGCTAATAACTGGAACTCAGAGAACACAGGGGTTTACTTACAACAATAACTGAAGAGAATATTTAAAATAGAAACTTCCAAAAAAATGTCAGCTGTGCGGTCATGGGAGGGACTTTGGGGGCCTGGGGTCTGCGTATTCAGAGCAGGTGCGTCAGCTGGGTGTCGTCCATCGTTTGAGGCAGTGTAGCCTGAGTGATAGCAACCCAAAAGGGCAGCTACTCCTGCTTCTCTCTGTTTCTATTTTGTTCCAGAAAGACCTAAGATAACAGGACGATTCACAGGGATAATAGCCACAAGAAAACAGTAAGTTAAGCATTTGAGATTAGGCACTCAGCACATTTGAAGAAAGCAAAAAATTTAAAAACTGAACAACCCTCATAAATACAGTCAATTTACCTGTGCCACAGGAGGAGGGAATACAATGGGACAAATGATGTCTCTTCAAAAAATGGTGCTGGAACGACTGGACCTCCACATGCAACAAAGGAATCGAGACACAGACACGGCACCCTTCACACAAATGAACTCAGAATGGATCCCAGACCCACACGTACAACACAAAACTACAAAACTCCTAGAAGACAAGACAGATGGGAACCTAGAAGGTGTCGGGTACGAGGATGCCTTTTTAGGTACGACACCAGAGGACAACAAGGCCCATGAAAGGAATCATTGACAATCTGGACTTCACTGAAATTAAAAACCCAGATCTGCAAAAGACGCTATCAGGGGAGTGGGAAGATGAGACACAGACCGGCAGAAAACATTTGCAAAGACACACCTGATGAAGGACTGTTATAGAAACGGACAAAGGAATCTTAACACTCAACAATAAGAAAACAGACAATCTGATTAAACAATAAGCCAAAGATGTTAACACTTCAATGACGACAATACGCAGATGGCAAATATGTGTATGAAAAGGCACTCCGAATTGTATGTCATCGGGGAAATGTTCGTTAAAGCAGCAGTCAGACGCCCCTGCACACCTACCAGGACGCCTAAGACCTGGGACGCTGCCCCCTGGGGGTGGAGCATGCTCCCTCACTGCAGGTGGGGAGGCAACAGGGTTCATTCGCTTCTGAAGACAGTCTGGTCGTTTCTTACAAAACTAAGCCTGCTCTTACCACATGATTCAGCAGCCACGCTCCTTGGTACTGACTCAAAGGAACTGAAAATTTAAGTCGACACGAAAACCTGCTTATAGATGTTTCTAGCAGCTTTGTTCATGAACTGGGAAGCAACCAAGAAGCCCTTCAGTAGGTGAATGTACAAACAAACGTTGGTCCATCCAGACAATTATTTACTGCTAAAAAGAAATGAGCTATTAAGCCCTGAAAAGACATTTAGGAATATTAAATGCCTATTATGAAGTGGAAAAAAAAAGCCAAACTAAAAAAGCTACCTACTGAGTGATTCCAACTACATGATGTTCTTAAAAAGGCAAAACAATGGAGACAATAAAAATATCAGGGGTTGCCAGGAGTTGGCGGGTTGAGGGGGAAGAGATAAGTAGGCAGAGCCCAGAGAATTTTTCAGGCAATAATAACACAATTTTCACTGTATTTCAGGGTAAGCTATCATAATTGGGGAAACATATCATCATCCATTTGTCCAGACCTATAGAAAGCACAACACTAAGAGTGAACCCGTAATGCGAACCGCAGACCGCAGCTGAAGAGGCTGTGTGAGTGCAGGTTTGTCCTTGGTAAACAGATGTGTCGTTTTGGTGAGTGGCATTGGCAATGGGGGAGGCTATGCATGTGTGGGCAAGGGGCACGTGACAAGTCCTGTACCTCCCTCCCAACTGGGTTCTAAACCTAATTTCGCTCTTCCAGAAAGTCTTTAACAACTTAACAAGCGTAAACAACGATATTTTGAGTGATGTCCCGAGAAATTCCCAAGGTTAAACATCTGTCAGGTCAAAGAAACATGGAGGCCAATATCTGTGGAGATGGTGCTGGTGGGTAAAGGAGATAATCCTCACAATTAGATAACAGAGCCTTTCCAGAGTAACAAAAATGATACTTAAAAATTAAAACATTAAGCCATGGTATAAGCATAAGCTCTAATATTAATGGGGTACATAAAGAGAAAAAAAAAGTGGTTTTGTGCTATTTAATCTCAAAAATGGTTTAATGACCCTGATCTGATTATGAAAACAGCACAAGCAACTGTATTAGATAAATAGGACATTACGAATACTGCTAACTGGTAAGCAGCTTGAAAATATCCAAGTGAATGTATTTGTAAATCAAATGTAATAGTCACTGAAGGAATATTAAAGAGGTGTCCTGGATGCAACTGTAACAGAGGCAAACATGAGCACCTATAAAGAAAGTTAAAGAAAAGCACAGGAAAAAAAACCACTCCAGCTAGGGAAAACAAATCACAGAGGGAAAATTAAGAATTTGGTTGCCCTGGCTGGCGTAGCTCAGTGCATTGAGTGCGGGCTGCGAACCAAAGTGTCGCAGGTTCGATTCCCAGTCAGGGCACATGCCTGGGTTACAGGCCACAGCTCCCAGCAACCACCCATTGATGTCTCCTTCTCCCTCTCTCTCCCTCTCTCTCTCTCTCCCCCCCTTCCTTCCCTATCTAAAAAATAAAATAAAATAAATTAAAAATTAAAAAAAAAGAATTTGGTTAACTCAGCTGAGTCACAGTGCTGGCTGCTTCAGCTGCCTGTACACCCAGACCAACAGGAAAATGGGGAATAATACCGTGTGTTTTTAAGGCATGACTGCCCCATGTTAATATTACAGATGTGTGCAAGGTTTTTCTTTGGAATTTGGTTTGTTTTACCTTAGGGGTCAGCCTTCCACTGACCTGGGGAGAGCTTACAAAACCTGTCGTGCACAGTACCTGAAGCTGCCTCCCCTCTCTCCCACTCACCTTGGCGACCATAAACGCCATGATCACTAATGAAGGGTTATCATTAATCCTTCAATGTTTGAGTGTGTGTGTATGTGTGTGTGTGTGTGTGTAGGGTGGCTTGGGATGCTTCTGGCTTCTATTCTTAAGAGCCCATTCATCTGCCCTTCTTCTTTCATCTTTTGGTCTAATTTTTATGTTTCAATTACAGTTGACATTCAATTATTTTACAATAGTTTCAGGCATACAGCCTAGTGGTTAGACACCCATACGGTGCTCTTCTTCCCTCTGACGGTTATAATACAGGACAAGCACTTTACCCCAGACCCCAGGAATCGGTGCACCTGGTGGAGGGTTTGTGACTTGTAAGCAGGAGAAAACAATATCTCATGGTTGGGTAGCTGTATGACAAGAGAGGTAACCCCATGCCTGGTGGGACCCATGAGGCCAATGCATGTGACTGGGTGCCACGCGTTTCACACCATGCTGCTGGTTCCTCCTAAGTTTGACTACCTGGCTTCAAGCCCAAGGTTCACTCCTTTCCCACTGGCCCCCTGAGAACAGCCATGGTGCATCAGCTGGCTCTCCTGCTACCACAACACTGCATCTGGAACACGCGTGTTAGAGTAATAGTTGGAAATACAAAAGAAGACCATGCCAGAGGTACTCCCCAAGAGCCAGGTAATTACCCCAAAACATGTGTCTCCATCCCAAGAGCAAAATTGTACAGAATCGATGGACTATCTCAGCACCATAACACTGATCCCCTTGAGCCGGAACGGAAATCAGACGAGTTCATGGGTGGGAGCCTCTGTCATGGGTGGGATCCTCCGTGCCGGCCACAGCGCTGTGGGTTTGCACCTGTGGGCAGCTCCAACAGGGTTGCTGGGGTCGCAAAGGGCCCTGAGTCAGAAAGGACCAAGACGCCCCCTGCAGGTCATTCAGTGACATGACACTTAAATATATTTCCCTCCGCCGCTGCCTGCTCAAAAACCACTACGGCCTTTTCTCTCCCCCTCGGTCACGGTCTAACGTTTCAAACTGTAATTTGGAGAAACAGACCAAAAAACAGTTTCTGTGAATAAAACCTTGGTTTATTCTCCTGGGAGAATGAAACCTTTGTTTTCTCCGGGGAGCTGCGTGCCCCATGTGTTCCCAAGTGGATAGTCATCTTTATGGATCCATTTCCCCTTTGGAAAACAGAAACGAAGCCTAGAAGAGCGGGTGGTGTAAGCCCATCCCCCCTCGCTCGGCGCTCAGAACCTCTGCGCGCTGCCCTGGAAGAGCGCAGCTGCACAGTCAGCTGCGGCAGGCAGCTGTGGCCCGAGGCCTGTGTCCTACCGAGCCAGCACCTTTTGAGAGATCCCTCTTCCTTCTCCTTGGGAAGCCCTCACCGCCCCATCATCCGCACGAGTGTTGGGTAGCTGACACAGGGTTCCTTTGCCTGTACCACGGTGCAGGTTGTAGGACCAGAGCACAGGGCCCAGCAGAGAAGGCTCTGGTGGGCCAGGCAGCAAAGCCCCTCACCTGCTTGCCCCCACAGCCCCCACGTGAAATTAATTGTCATAAGTGCAGCTACCTGCAATGTCTCTGGAACTACTCCATTGTGCGAATTTATCTCTTCCCTTCATTCCTGGTCCAACTCTTTTTGGAACACATCAGATTACACAGAAAAAAAAAATCTGGTTTTCAGATCAAGACTGTTTCCTCCAACACCCTTCGCAAGAGGAAGGAAACATGAGGCTGTTAGGCAAGCGATAATTGGGGGTGACACTGTTCTCTCATACCGACTTTCTTTCTTAATTGACAATTACAGATATAGTGCATCAAGAGGCCCTGTGATAAATATCACTGCTCACTTGACCTACCAAATATATTTGTTTGGGAAAATATAAATGACAAATTGACCTTCAGATTAATAGCCACCGTATTGGTAAAGCACAAATCACTTTTAACAGCCACATTACTTTGGTAAAGAGAGGCTTGCTAACTGCTCTTTAATTAAGTCCACTAAATGACCTTAAGGGGATTAGTAGTCTTGTCTGATAATCAATAAGCGTGGCCAGATTGCTGCCTCATAAACCGGGGTGGGAGAACCAAATTCATCTGCAAAGGTTACTTCCCCTGGATTTTCCCTTTTTTAGTTTTGTTTCCATCTGACCCACGGGAACCTGGTAATCCCAGTCAAGAACATGCCGGTAATGCATTTATTCTGAAGTAGATTTATTTTGGCCACCATGACTTAAAAAATAATGCCAAGAATCCAAGCGACAACCAGTAGGTCTTTCCCTGCACATCACGGCTTGAATAATGCTCAAGTATAAGCCCTGCACCCTCCCCATTTTCTGAGCAATTGACGAATGAATTTCAACTAAAGGCGCCACCGTGAGGTTCGGTCTCGTCATTTGTAAAAGGAAAGAGGAGGAGGCCTCTACGGTCCTTTCCAGACTCTACCTGTTGTATTTTGAATAGATAAGAATCATAGATTTATTTTGTGAATTATCTTTTTTTTTTAAGTGGCCTTGAGCAATTCAAGACGAAGCTTCTGGACACACCCTCATTTTTCTCCCCCCACTTGGCGAACGCAAGCATAGAAGGCCAAGGGAGGATATTTGAAGTGCATTGTCAAGGCGAAACAGGGCAAATAAATTAAAAACGTGTGCAGTGGGTGCCTCAGTACGATGCCATGGAGACCGACGGAGAGCGGGCAGGAGGTGGAATTTGGGAATAACCGCTTGGACGCCACAAATGGTTGGTCTAGTGCTTATAAGATGCATAACCTTAGACAAACTTCTCTTCCCTCTAAACCTCAGGGCTCGTGTACAATGGGGGTTAGAGTGCAGGTCATCAAAATCATAACCCCTAAATGCCCTGTGTACGTATCACAATACTTTCCAGGTAACGGTGGGCCTCTTCCATCCCATTCTCTGATGTTTCCAGGTGATTGATAGATATCACATGCAATGTTACATGCATGTTCTACATGCAATGTAATTAATTACATGTGACGTATAAATTCTATAATCGCATCTGAGGACCCATCAACCCTTTGAAAGAGGACTGTGCCTATTTATCCATGGGTTTCAGCTCTAAGTCCGGCACTTGGAACAGACAAACACTTTGACCAAAATAAGTAAGTCACCTTCATAGCAGTTTACTGGGGACATTCCATTCTAAGCCCTCAGTCTCTTTCTGCTGGCTGGGTTTTCTCCAGCAGGCTGCATAGGTGTGTCGTGCTGAGGCTGCCAGAGCAGTCAGCCTGCTTGATAAAACGAATGTGTAGTATTTGGTTTCTTCTTTAAAGAGGTCACTGCCATCAATTTTATGCCCATCAGTTTATTTATACAATAATTAAGCCCTACTATGTCCCAGGGATTGTGTGGAGTAGTTTTGAATATTAAATGATGCTAATCACAAAAATTATAAAGGTGTTTAATGTGCATTCACATTAGGTAGGCTTTTTCTTAAGATCTTTTCATACTTACATGTAATTTATTATTATAAATATATGCCAATTATTATCTAAGCAATAGCGGTAAGACTTGTTAATGCAGAGGCTGACAGTGTCCGGAAAAGCCCCCTGACCAGCGTGCGATAACCTCCTACTTATTAGGAATATGGTGGTAACATAATGAGGGCCACAATGGCTGGATCATCTCAGAAAATTCAAAAGCTAAAACACAAGAACAGAAACGAAAACTGAACTTCTGGTAACATTGCTGATATTCCAGAGACCCTTTAGGATGCACTGGTTATTTCACCTCTTAATGGCTGATCATGCAAATGACCCTTCCATGTGAGGGAAATGCAAAAAAAAAGTTCTTCAGAACAAAATCTCGGAGCAAAGGCAAGAGGCCTCCTTCTCTCGGTATAAACAGTGTTAACATACCCCACATTCTAAGAATAAGAACCCCGTACAGTTGGTGGTAGCGAACGAAGCCCATTCTGAAATTCACACGTGAGACGCCAGATTTCTAGCGTTGCTGTGGAGTGCTGTTGTCCATATTGCCCGTATTTTTGGATCCCATTGAAATTCCTTTTTTCCCACTTATGCAAAAGTAGACGGGAAGGTCAGCATGCCTCCAGCACTTTTACAGCCTATAAATGCTTAAACACTGTTGTCTGTGTCTCCCAGCAGCTTGTGTCTAGGCAAACACTTTGGGAGCCGGGCCGTGGCTTCCTCACAGCTGGCCCGAAGCCGCGGAGCACCTGGGCGTGGCCTGGACTCCCGCCCTCTTCCTGGGGGGGGGGGGCACTCGGCAGGGCGCCTGTGCTGATCCACGAGCAGACTCTGCAGTCCAGGCCCACTGCCAGTGCCTGGGCACCCCTGGGCTCCAGGGCACCGCTCTCTCATGCTCTGATCCGCCAGCGGATCTTTAAAGTGCTGAAATATGCGTGCCTGGGGGTCATGCAGGAAGTCCTCTCCTGAGGACCACGAGCCACCCCTCCCCTCGAGGCCATCCACGTAATCAAGGGTGTCGTGATAAATGGCACAACACTGTGCTTCTCTGTTTCGCCACGGACACGCTGACCTCAATATCCATAAACTGTGGGAGGTCATGAGATTTTCTTCATCTCTCCCTTCCTGAACACACTGCCATTGAAACAAACAAACGCTAGCCACCCACACTTGTTAAAAGTTCCCTCAGACTCCCCTAGCAAGGGGATAAAACAAAAACATTTATAAAATTATCTTAAATTTCCACTGTGCCTCTCAGTCTAGCCCTACAACATCAAAATGGCTGGGAAGTAGTGTCGTTATGTCTCCGAGCTTTCAACGAACAGGTAAGAGAAACAAATACTAGCAGGACCAAGATCTTATCCTTGATCTAGGTGAAATAATATAACACAGTATGAGACAATTATTAGAGTATGATAGGGTATTGTAGTTATAACTATGCTATCAGATGTTTGTAGGCAGTGAGACAATGAACAAAGAGAAAATTCCAGAGTTGATTGAGTGGAAGAATAACAGACCTACTAAGTGCTCCTCCTCCTTCCTGACTCTTACCCATCCACTGCCAGACGCTTAAGCAGCCTCCAACTTTAGCTTCATCTCCAATGACCAAGACTAAAAATTCACGGGAGAAAATGCAGAATAAGAGAAAGCACAGGATTCACTACCATCGCCTTCCACGCCATCTCCGTGGGTCCTCAAGCAAATCTCTCTTCCCTCCTCCAGGTGCCAGGGCTCTTTCATAGATAAGCAATCTCACAGGGCTCTGGGAAGATGCGGAGCACCCAGCACCATGCTTCGTTCAGAGCACTGATTCTCACACAGGCTCTCTTTCCACATTAGTTAAAAAGGCCAAGGTGCCCATTCCCATTCATTCAGAATAATTTTATTAGGAGCAAGTTAGGCCAATGGGACCCACACGGAGAGCAGAGAAGGTTCAGAGAACAAGATGAGCCCCCTGGGGCCACTGGGAATGTGACCTCAGGGGGAGACCCCGGGAGAAAAGGTCGCAGAGAGGTAAACGATGGAGATGCCTGAGGAGGAGTTCCCCGAGGCATCCATCACGGCTTCACTTACAGTTCTGCTCTGGACTAGCCCTGAGCTTGGACAAGGATATTTAATCAGAAGGCAATTAACTGTTATTAGCATGAAATTAAAACGTAAAAATATTCGCAGGTTTTTCTTTGCCACAGTCACATTTTCATATCCGTGTCTCTCTTGCAGAAAACGCTCTCCTCATTTTTTCGAATTGGCACGGTTCTGTCTGTGCCCATGATGGTGTCGGAGGTGCCGAGGACGGGAGACCTGACCCGAGGGACGTCTGTGGAGCAGTGGCCCTGGCTCCCGCGGTTCTGTGGGACGTATGGATAAACTGACCCGAAATCAGGTTGCCCATGCTCCTGCCACAGATTATAAACCGGAGGCCGGGCCTCTGAAACTCCCTGCCAAGAGCATTCTTTTTACGTTTTTATTGCCTACAAAATGCCAGGAGAGTTTCCAAGTAAGAGCAATCACTGTTAAAGAAAATAGGACATAAAATAAACTGTTATTACCTGCGAAAACAGCTGTATTTCCTTTCCTTCCCGGAGAAGCACATAAACCTTCTGTATATTCTGACATGAAGAAATGTAATAGAACTTTTATTTCGGTAAACACTAGATATTTGTTCTTTGATAGGCAACATCCCGGGGAAAAAAAAAGTTATACTCAAACTTTTGTCAGCTGTTCCATGCTCACAGCGATGAAGGAAGGGATCTCGCCAACTGATCTGGTCCATTCCTGGTCTAAGACGGGAGGCTGTCAAGGTTAAGGGCAAGTGCTTTGTACTTGGTCAGACTCAGGGCCAACCTTAGTCCTGCCTGTTAGTGTATTCGTGACCTGAGGAAACTTACTTGAGCTCTGCGCTCGTCAGCTTGCTCACTGTCAAAGGGAGGACAGTGGTAGCGCCTACCTCGTCGGTCTTGAGTATTAAATGAAATGAAGCATGCACAGTGTTAAATATAGCACTTGACCCACTGGAAGGACCAAAGACACAGTAGCTATTATGCAAAAACCGTCCCCAGCAAATGGCTGTCTGTCATCATTTTAGAATATCAAAGGGGATTCCGTGCATAATTAAGGCAATGAGATAGTTTTAATTGCATGCTCTCCTTTCATTTAAGCCCCTTGCGTCCTGGTTGTCTTTTTTGTGTGCTATGATGGTGTCTCAGCACCCGTCTTACAAGCGCTTCCTTCACATACCTGGAATCACGATTGCGCAGCTGGGAGAGACCTCATGCACAACTCAATGCAACCCTCTTGTTTTCCAGACAATGGAACTGAGTGTTAAAAAAGATGGCAGGACTGTGCAAGGTCCCAGATGCAATCATCAACCAGACTCCAGAGTACCTTTCTGGGCCTCCGTTAGTGTTACTTTCAGGGAAAACGAATTAAATTGAAAGCTACCTCTCATCCTCACCGGCCCCTGTCTCCTGCCATGAGTTCTTCCAATGGTTTCTGATTTGTCATTCCATCTTCCTTGTGATACTTGCTTGGCATGTTCCAGGTTCTCCGACCTGTTTTCCAACCTGAAGACTGCACACCAGCTGCGTTACCCTACCGGTGTCTAAGTGCCGACTAGATTCCTCCCTGAGTCCTGATGTTTGGTGCCGCTGCACCAGCTCACAGGTCCTTCTCTGACACCTTTCTGGGGCAGCCCAGGTAAAGGTCATGTCCTCCTTTGACCTCTCACGGCTCCAAGTGTTTGATAACCCTTCCTGGATTCTGGGTCCCTGGACAGAGAAGCTCTGGTTCTTGTATCGATCACCCCACCCTTCTCCATGGAAGAATCCAGAACAGTCTTCTCTCTGTATGTAGAAGACCAACTCCAAGAGGCATATTAAGACACACTAGGGCAAGTCTCTGACTTCTGGGAAGTAAAGCCAAAGGCAGGAGAATTTGAGTTTTGGTTCCTCCTCCCATCTAGCTTCTATTTTTTTTTATTGTTGCTCAGTGACAGTTGTCCCCATTTTTCCACCATGAGCTCCTAGCCAATTTTAAACAGATACATCAGGTTCTCTGTGGTTCCTCCCACAGGCCACTGCTGACTTGGTCGTCACGTCACGTCGCACGGATACAAACATTCAAGCACACTGTTTGGTTTAAAGAAGATTCCATTGACACTCTAATTTAATGTTTAAAGCTTAAATTCATAGTTTTCAATAACTAGCAATGTTTTACTCAGAAATCAAACACTGCTCCAGAATCAAGCCAAGAATGACTTGATGATAGAAAGAAAACCATTTAATTACCCACAGTTATTAAATGAAAGGCTTACATGAAAGAAACAAACTGTTGCCCCTCTTTCTCTGGTTTACCTTATTTTCACCTCGCTTTATTCCTGCATTTATTTGTTCTTAGAGGCTACTTGGCATAATGGATAAAACACAGATGTCAGGGGCATTCAGACCTGGATTTGAAGTCTCATTCTCTCCTTCTTGCTCTAAATGATCACTTTCTGTTTCCTAATCTAAAAAAAATAAAAAGGGGAGATAATTACAGATCCCACAGGGCCATCCTAGGAAGATTAATTGAAATAACTATTACTTCCTTTTTCCTTTAAAATTTTTCCCTATAATTAAAAATATTGCTAGCCCCCTCTCATGTGATTAAACTTTTACTCTCCCTCGTTTTGCCGAAGGCCAAGGAAGTATAGCTGTCGTGTGGAAATCAGTGATGTCGCTTGGAGAATAAGAATGTGACATTTTCAAAAACTGCATCCCACCTCAAGTGATTCAAACTAGTCTGAAATAGTACTTCAACCTCTCTCCACTTCCACGGGGTGGCTTTGCACGGTGTACACAGAACACCAGATGATGTTCTAGTGTTCTGATGGCAGAATTATGTTTTTTTTTTAAAAAAAGACTTCTGCTTTTAAATGTG